>NC_137735.1:47802956-48235456 GCF_963264785.1 Psittacula echo | reverse complement strand
TGCCCCACTGCAGAACCAAAGGAATGATCCATAAGGAGAGTTTTTAAATCCACTTTAAGCAAAATTAGCTGGGTTAGCGCAAATCACCCATTTAAACTGGCTAAGCTTTTCTGGCTGATTGCCCCACAGCCAGTGTGGGAGCTCTGTTGGCTCCAGTGAGGCCATAACTGCTAGCAGAGGGGCAATAGCAACTAACTAGGGGGAGATGAAGGTTTCCAGCAGCATGGATTTTAGCCAAGTGAACGTCTGTCTGCAACCTCTAGCATGTGATTTTTAATCAAAGTAGCAATACTAGCACAAGCAGTTGCAGGAGGGCATTTACAGCTGCAGAAATGTTTGCAGCCACTCAACATGTGCCAGAGATAAGATGCTCACTCTGAACAACTTGGCCAGTTAAAGATGTTTTATTCCCAGGTATTCTATCACCTTTCTGCAAGAGGTCACTGACCTTAGAGCTCTGCTGCTCTTTCATCTCCTTCATGAGAAAGATTTTCCAGGTAGCTTAAGTCACTTCTGATAGCTTCTTAAACTTAACTAACTTTGCCTAAAGCAAATTAGAGCATTTACAAGATCCATTTACCAGCAAAGCAGAAGGCAGGAAACAACTTCTGGCAGAGCAGCAGTACTGGAAAAAGAGGAAGAAACGAAGAGGGTTGGCTGAAGACAGAGATGTGTAAACGGAGCCCCCAGTCAGCAAAGCTGGATGGAGAAGATGGCAGCTGTTCATAACCTCTTCCTGTACTTTTGTATAACAGCATTTTAAGACAGAAGTGCAAAAGCAAAGCACTACAGCTTAAAAACTCAGGGAGTGTAGGGGAACTATCCCTGGTGCAGCAGCTATCACAATAAGGTCTTACTTTGGCCATCATTTTTTTGCTGCACTGCAATACACAAAGCATTCTAATAAATTATATTTGATTTAAAGAATTTTAACAAGTTGCAGTTAGTGAATTCTGCACTTAACTCTTGCCAAACACAGAGTGAATGTGCTTAAGTTCTGAAAGCTAGTCAGTGAACAGAATTTAAAATGCAACTCAAAACACATATGAAGCCACATCTCAACCTTCAATTTTATCAATGTAACTTTAAACATGATTACTTTAACTTATTTAAAGCAAAAGTCTTTGCATCACATTTTCCACACGTGTAGCTCATGTTATAAAGCAGCAATAGTAATCTGCAATTGAACAGTGCTGTTCTTGAAAATCTCTACTTTGTATCTATTCCTGCAATAAAACTCTGGGCAAATAGTTAACTAGCTAAGAAGCATTTCAACTGATTTCTTCCCCCCAAAACATAAAAATCTGGCCTATGTTGTACAAATACCTGTCAGCTCATCTTCTGACTTCCAGGCATTGACTGGAACTACAAGTTTACTGTGCTGCAAGACCAATATTCACACAGTGTGCCTCTTTATTACCAGTAAAGCAAGGTTTATGGGTAGAGGCAGTACCTTTCACTACCGCAAATAATATAGTTGGGGTTGGGGGAAAGGGGAAGGGAGCGAGAAGTTGAGCTGACATGGTTTTGGATATGCTTCTGAGACCACCTGGCCTGCTTTTAGGTATGTATCTGAGACTTTCTGGTTCCCACTGAGCAGAAAGGGTAGTGTTAGTAATGGAGAAGTAAGGAGTTTGCCTCCAATGGGAAAAAAGGGGTGAAACAAGGGAAAAAAACCCCAAGATTATAACATGCCATGAAATCAATAGCTCTGTTGAGTCTATGGTTTTATGGTTTTTTAGCCTCAAAATTTCCTGCTTCCATTTCAGGCCTGGAAGAGCAGCCCATATGCCCAAAAGCTTGTTCCCCCTTCCCAGCTACAGTAATAGATCCAGCAGAACATGTACCACCTCCAGACACAAACTTTGTTCAATTATCTCTTCAGATCATCTCAGCCAGTACAGTACTACCCATATTGCTAGCAAGAGAATCAGTTTCCATGTATATGCAAAGAGTTGGCTGCTGGCAAAGATTTATATAATTGTACATAATGTGAAGTTCAATCACAACATTAAAAGGGAAATTATTTTTCCTTTCATGAGATCTGGGATTTTACCGTTTGTTCATTCATCTGCTTTGGCAAAAGCTCCGATCATGAACGCAGTATATATAATCCTATGGTTTTTTTAACACCACCCCCCCCCCCAAACCAAATCAGGAGATGCTAAATGAAATCAACCATAAAGTGGGGGCATCAGGCTAGTATCTAACATTCTACAAACAATCCATTTGTCACTTTCATGGACCAGGGTTAATTAATATTCTATAAAGGTCTTCCAAAAGCTGAATACCTCTCAAGTTCTGAATTCATGGGGCTGACCTTAGACTTTCTCAGAATGATTTTTAATGCAGTCTGTTATCAGCAAAACCCGTTTAAACACATGTCCCATCTGCCAGTACCCCATTTGCAAAAGAGCTTCTTATACTTGCAGACAGTAAAGCTTCTGCCTGCTTCCCTCTCTCCTCTAAATACCAGCTGTATGGTAATGAGCACAAACAGCTGAAAAATACTGCACAGTAACAAAGCTGGTACGAAGCGGGCAGAACAACGCTTCCACTCAATGAAGCAGTTGTAGCATGAATTTAGCAGATTAGCTATTGAACAGGGGTGGGGGGAGGTTTGGAAAAAATGTAAAGGGTCTGCACAGATAGCAAGAAAATGAAAAGAGACCAAAGGGGCACAAGCTACCAGAGAAAAGCCCAAATTCTAAAGTACTTTTGTTGAACTGCATGAACCAATTCTTTAAATTTTCTAAGGCTTATTCCTTGCTTACTAATGATACGCCAAATGCTATTCTGATCATTTGAAAGTTCAGTTAGTTTTTAAAGGAGGCAACTTGTTAATGAAAGTTTTCCATTCATTAACAAATCTCTTCATCGGCTGGGGGCAGGGGAAGTCTTTAAGAACAGGAACACGCTCTCCTACTTCAGTTTCTGGTACTATCAGCATGTGTGACCAACAAGCACCGTATTAACTTTCTGCATAAAATAGCCCTCTCAGCCTACCCATTTTTGCAAAGCCATTTTTTAAAACGCTGATAACATCCACACTACCCTCCAGACACTGACAAGCTTTTTAAAGCAGTGAGCATAAAAGACACTCACTTTTAAGAAAATCTGTGCATAACTGCATCCAGCTGATGTGCATGCAAGGCACACAGTTGAGTATTTGTTTATGCAAGTAGCTAATTAGATATACACTGTTTGTGTAAAATCTAAATACTGCACATGCACTTTTGCACTTGATATTGCATGCACCTATCTACTGGCAGTTGTGAAAGATGCATGCAGTTCTGAGACATAAAGCTGACGTGAAAATACATGACTTTTTTCTTGTTTGCAATTTCCCTATGGCACCCAGAGTGTTGTGGCTGCTTTTGAAGAATTGGAGCCTAATGCTTTCTAAGAAAAACATGGGAAAAGATGGTGTATTGACTCTGCCTAAACACGTGCTCTGCCAAAAGTTTGATATGTAGGGCTTTGGGTTTTTGAATTCCTAATTGTAAAGCCTTACTGTTTCAATCCCTTAGCATCCTAACATTTGTCTTGTGTGACAAGTAAGGCTAGTAAGATATTTTTCAAAACTTCATCTAATAAGACATACTGCAATAAAAACACTGTATCGCTTCTAAAAGTAGCGAAGAGTGAAACCCCCCCATCTGGACAAAACCCAAATACATTTACCTCTAAGGTCATCGTAATGCAGCTTCTAAGAAAGCACACAATCTCTTAACCTTTATACAATTGCACTTGGAGAGTTAAACAGAACGCACACACAGAACTGGCTGTGTAACTGGCTTCTTCTCACTGGTGATCATAGAATACACAAAAAAGAGAAAGCAATTTTCTCAGGGCATGAAAGAGCTTGTCACACAGCTATACAATGGCATTCTCAAATGATGTTTTTATTGCTCATGCCTATCATAACCCTGTAATAAATAGAAGAAAAAAAAATCACTATTAAAGTTCATTGGAAGTCTCCACCTTTCAAATTTTAATGTAGGTCAGATCTATTGAATTTGAGTTAAAGAACATCTACTTTGATCTTTTCTGGAGAATCCTAGCACACATTCAAAATGTTTTTTGTACTTTAAGCACCCTTAAGGAATGGATAGAGAGTTTACTGAAAGAAAAAACAGGTAACAGACATTTTGAACAGAGATGCATAAAATAACTAATGATTAATCATAAACCATTTATTTAGGCTTAAAAAGTGTTAATATTCATATATATTAATTTTCAGTCATTAAAATTATCAGTGGTTCCCATAATTTTCTGTACTTAAAAATTATATTATTCTTAGTTCTTATTTTTCAATCTGTTCTCTGAATTGTTTAATAAGCACCAGGATGAAAACTGTTTGCTTAAAAACACTAAGTAAATGAAAGTATTTCATTATGAGAGAAGGTACAGTACTTTCTCAATGGAAAATCTATCTGCCAAAATGATTGATTCTTCCCAGACATATTCAGCCCATCAGGACCCCAGGAGGAAGGAATATGATCCTACAGAAATGCTGTATCTAGATGGTATTTGCTATGCTACTAACTCAGGTTTGCCTTGCTTGTTATCTTCAAAGGAGCCTGAGCTCCGAGTGATACTTTACTCCTGAGGTAAAGTATCATTATTTACCTCTTCAGGGTATGGTCCTGATATAGAGACTGGAAGGCTAAAGCAGAGCCAATGAACATGAAAAGCCCCACTTATTCTGGAAGATTGAAATTTGAAAAGTGCAAGATTTTTGCACATTCCGTATTATGAAATCTTCTAAAATTCACAGTTTTACTACTTAGAAATAAAATTAGATATTCGCAGAAACAAAACAAAGTTGTCTACAAAAAGCCTACAACATAAAAACATTTAAAAATATGACACAGTATGCAAGAAAAAGCTTGCCACTGCAACTTGTAGAGCTACACTCACACGTTCCTAAAGTTTAACCTCTATGTCTTCATTATTTGTACAGAATAACAACTACACCAACCAGAACACTGTCATGAGAAAAGATAGGAGGGAATGTTGGCTTTGTTGCTAAAACAGTGACATCAGAAATAATCATGGAATCACAGAAGGGTTTGTGTTGAAAGGAACCTTTAAAGATTATCTAGTCTATACCCCTGCCATGGACAGGGATGTCTTTCACTAGACCGGGTTTTCAAAGCCCCATCCAACCTAGCCTTGAACACTTCGGGGATGAGGCATCCACAGCTTCTCTGGGAAGCCTGTGCTCGTGTCTCACCACCCTCATCTTAAAAAAAAAAAACTTTGTTCCTTCTATCTTTTCTTTCTTATACCTAAGGCTTTTATCTATTGTTGTTTCAGACCATACATCCCAAGATGATGAATTACCCTTCTGTTTGTGATGGTGGCTTCAAGAGTCACTGACACAGTGTCTGCTTTGGATACCAACTTATTTGACTCGAGCAAAATGTATCAGTTTGTATGTAGGAGTTCCATTCTACAGGGTCTCAAATAATGCATATGCAATACCTGCCATTAACAAGGAAAATGTACTTCAAATGTACTTTAATATCCGAAGTTTTAAACCAACAAACCAAACAATAAAGGAATCAAAGTTACTTTGTCAATATCCTTTTGTATTTCAACCCTAGCTGTACTTTGCAAGCACTTGTCCATACTCTTCATCTGTTTCTAGCACATGGAAACCTTTAAACACTACCGATCTTGAAAAAATACTGAATATTATCTATATTCATGAGTATAAACAGTATCAAGGAGGAAACACTGATTCATTTTAAACAAGAATAATCTTCAGTGTATTGACATTTCTAAGATATTTCTTTAACTTAAAAGGATTAACATACTTCAAACCGTGATCTTCCAGAACAGATTGAAAAAATGAAAACAGCACATTTATAGACAGCACTACACTGCCCCTTCATGTCCACTACAGAAACAACACCACAAGTTACATGATGTGAAAGAATTCACTGAAAATTAACATGGTGACTAAGTTAAACTGTAAGTTTCTTAAATTTATATATTTGACAGCCCCCCCTCCAGGCATACAGCCAATCAAAGAGAACTGGAATAAATTAAACTTGTACTTTAGCAGCAAAAACACTTTCTTTTGTTTTACATTGATATTCAGTTAGTCCTTTCTCTTAAAAAAAAGGTATCAATTTTCCACCTTGATTACATGGTGGATTACAATTTAAGAACAAAACCAATTCAGATATTAACATTTCTCTAGGGAGAAAAAATACGCACTAAAATGGATATACTTAGCCATGACAAAGTTTTAAGAACGGAACAATAAAGCTTCCATCAAAATCAACTCCTAACGGCAAGAGAAATTATTTATTGGTATCTAAGCTATTGCATACTTCTTATAAATTCCCCCAACTTTTTAAATAATACGATTTTTTTCCCCAAGTGTCCTGTTTCTTCTGATTCAGAATTCAGTTAATATTCACCTTGTAATTTAATGTTAAATTTGTTGTTCCGATTGATGCACGCATTTTTGTTTCAGGTAGCATTAAGTAGAATGTCAGTCAGAAACTTTAGATTGGATAAGAAAATGGTATCTCGTATCTCCACAGGGCACATCCCTCTGAGTAACATGAGCAGACATATAAAAGCATATATATAAAAAGCGTTAAGACTTTCATCCAGCCAGGAATAATGTCTTCCCAAGAGTAATCTCATAGTTATTAATTTTTCATTGCCTTTTTGACTTAACCTTCCCCTAAAGGCTATGCTTTGAGAACAACTTAAAATAAATAAATAAGTAAAAATAATAATAATAATAATAATAATAATAATAATAATAATCAGTGTGTATTTACACCCTGTGGCCCAGAGATGAAGGTAAAGTCATGGATCATTTCTAAAAGCTTTGGTAGGATAATGATGCATTCTCTGTGAAAACATAACTAGAAAATTGCACACAAAATGAGGCATCTGGCATCTTCATTTGGTTTGCAAGTAGATATCTAATAATTGCAAGCACACAGTATTTCACAAGTACATGGCACACCCACACAACTTGAAAACCTTTACTATGGGGAAGGTGAACTTTATTCATAAATAATTCAACCATCTCATGCATAAACACTTATCCCACTCTCCCCTTTCTTTCCCTCTCCATTACTAATGATATTAGTTTTGGATAACCTTCTCACTGGTTTAATCTCTCGGCTTTTTCAAAAGTGAGAACTTAAATACAAAAGCAAGAAATATATTATAATTTATTTTCTAGTGCGAGTAAAGCTGTAATTTCTACCTTTTCAATGCAGCAGAGCTATTCAGTTTCAAACTGAATATTAATCCTGAGAAATCACAGTGCACTCCATACTGTTCCTAAATTACATAAAAGACAACAAGACTTTTGTGATTCTATTCTGAAGAAAAAATAAAGGAATAACAGAAGAGATTACTTTTCTGTATGTCCTACAGCCATGTGAGCAAGACAGAAGAAGATATTTTTTATTTCAATACCTGTGGCTTGCTTGCACTTGAAAAACTGTTAGTAACCAAAACTTTGAGAGGAGCAAAGCAGGGTGAGTAGATTTACTACATTCATTAAAGAAGTCTTAGTTTTTATTAAAATTAATAGTATCTGGTTGTGTTAAGACTGTAAGTTAATAGTTAGCATTTCTAGTCAGACCTGCTAGAATAAGCCTCTTGCTATTTTAGAATAAAACATATTACTCATTCACGTCAATAGGAAAAAAATATGTACTTCATGCCATTTGTTCAGATAAACTACCTAACACATTTTCATCTTCAGAAATTCATAGATGACTTATCTGTAGAAAGTTAAAAAAAAAAAAAAAAAAACAAAACAAATGGCAGAAATCAACTTAGAGCTTTTTTTCAGTTTAGATTTCATTATTAGAAAACAGAGAAATTCAACATTTTTTTCCTTAAAAACTGGTTGTTGTAGATAAATTGGCATAAGAGAGGTGCAAGATGACAAGAAGTATACTGAACATTACTGTGATCCAAAATTGTATTTTTTGTCCTGAAAACAAAATGGGGTACACAGTGACACCACAAGCCAAACCATTATATTGCACAGAGGCAAATACGTATTTTTAAAAACTAGAATGGCACAATTTGCATTTTTTTTAAAAATTATGCTCAAAATATTTAACGTGCTACAAATGTCCATATGGTACATAAGGTAAGCATAGCCTTAAGTAGAAAATGTGCTTTAGAAAACCTTTTTTCTTATAAAAATAACCTGAATCTGCTCTGTCCATTTCATGGGTAATAGTAAGTTTAAATAAATGGTACACCAGAGTTCTTCATGAAGATAATATCCAAAGGACTCTCTACCAACAATGGGAAAAAGAAATTCAAGCTTTTTCTTCTGACTACATGCAAATAGAAACAAGGACACTTAAAAGACAAGATCATAAAAGATCATTTCATAAAAGATCTTGAAAAACAGTTATTACAGTTATTTCAGTGACAATACCTGGGCCATTATGTATTTTATTTTCTCCTCTACCTAGTCATATGATTTTCTTAACATAAAGTGTCAATCTCTATACTATATGGGATCTCCCTCTTAAAACACATATTCTGAACTTCGAAATGAAGCTGACACTCAAGGGAACCAGTACGACCTCTTCAGGGGTTTCTCCTGTAGGACAGGGGATGCTATTTGCAACTTCAGAATTAGGTTAATGGAAAGGTTTTTGATTAAGAACAAGGGCTGGTATTTCTATCATACCGGTGGCATCTTGAGGTCAGATCTCTGCAACTTCAACCAATCCAGCTTTGACTCTCCGAGCAAGGCATAAAACAAGATTAAAAAAGGATCTATGGCACAGTTTGGCTGTCCAGCACTCAGTATCAAGTTTTCTTTATATGAGATTAATAGATTCTCAAACAAGTAATGATATCTCCTTTCTCAAGAATATATTCTTGTTTGAGAGACTTCACTGTGTAATATTGTAAAACATGTAACATCATGTTTTCTAAATGACGTAAAGTTCTTGTCAACTGAGAGTGCCACCCTGGGAGTACTAACAAAATACTTCAACACCTTCTACTGCTACAAAAATTTTCTGTTTTGCTGACACACATACCCAGAAGCAGCCACAGTTTTAGCCACACAGCTCTGGCTACTTGGTACTATAGCAACTCATTTTTCTGTTCTGTGTTTTGTCAGTAGCACTTTCTCTGTATCTCATGTCATTTGTAGACAGTGAAACACTGCTGTATCTACAACACAAGCCTGGGACTAGCGTGGCACTGCCTGGTTTTCTCTACCCTGTGATAACTATAACAGTATTGCTAAACAGTCTCTGAATTTGAAGCATCCACCAGAGAAGCATAGAAAACCATTTCCCTTCAAGCAACCGCTGTAAATGAACTGAATCACTGCATTAATCACTGCATTTCTTGGGTGGCATGGTTTAGTGTGAGGTGTTCCTGCCCATGGCAGGGAGGTTGGAACTAGATGATCTTAAGGTCCTTTCCAATCCTAACTATTCTGTGATTCTATTAAAACCACACAAAATACAGCTCAAATTGCACCTGTAGATAAGCCAAATCTCTCAAGTTTTTTAGAGTAATCTATTACATGCTCCCGCCCACTTCCAGTTTTGCTTTCAGGTGAGAATCAGATTTTGGGATTTTTATATTTTTATTAAAATAAACACAGCTGTAAACTGAAGCTCAAACATTCTCATTTATAAATGAAGAAGTCAAGCACATTTTATACTTTGAATGTAGTGACAATTTTTCAACACCCAATAAACAAAGTAGTGCTGGGAGAATTTTTTATTTCATCATTTTTAAGACATAAGGGGGAGAGGACTGAAGAAAGAAAAAAGTTTCCTAAAGAAAAAAGTTTATTTATGATACAGTAAAAGACAATATGCAAGGTTTTTCTTATTTAGTATGTTTCCTATTGAAAACTGATCTCTTGTTTACACTGAAAAAAATGTGATTACTTTCAAGTTAAGAATGCAATATAAAGGGAAATAAAAATGGGGGAAAAAAAAAAGATCTTAAGGGTTTTTCTGCAGGATAATAGTAGTAAAGTTGCTTATATGTCTATTTGTGAAAGCCCTTAATGAAGGCACACCTAAAATTGGCCAGATGAAGTCTTTGTGTTTGAGATAGTGTTTGACATGTCTGTGATAGATACACATCATTAAGGGCAGACTCTTACAAAGCAGCACTGCCACTACCTATTGGCAAGAAGCTAGAAGATAATCTTAAAACACTTCCTGAAAGAACAGCATGTGCATCTGTGTATGTATTCTGAGGATTGTTATTAAGATAACAAGATGCTATGAATCTCCAGTTCTGAATAGAAGAAGAAAGGGAGCAATTACCTACTAACTTTAATACTGCATACTATGGAATGAAAATTATATATTGTATTTTTAAAATAAACCATGAAGTTCACAAGCACTGTCAAAGGAATACAGGAGCTCAGAAAGGTTCTTAGCATATTTATAAGAAGCAACTGACATTCTTTTAGAAATACAAAAATGTTTCCACATATTAGGTTTTTAATAGGGCAACAGCTTTGTGATCTGTGTCATTACATGTTTTGGCATGTCACATCTAATACCTGGCACTCTGATTCTCCAAAGACAACATACATTTGTATGTCCTCTCTACTGGAATGCCTACCGATTTTTTTGTTCTTTGAGACAAAAAGTTTATTGATAATGCTGAGCTAATTCAAATATTAGAATGAAATAGACAATACTCTCAAGGTACGTACAATACAAAGAGGGGCACATTTGGGACAAAAAGGTGATTTATTCAATTGCTTTCGTTATGTTGGCTGCTTTGTAGCAGTAACTTTTTTCCCTTTATTTCAGTATTTGTTTTGGAAAATTAAATTGGAAACATCTATACAGGAATACAGTGTCTTTGAAGCCCCATTGTTTGCATTTAATTCCCTTTCTCCACTGCCTCCCTTCGTCTTTTCTCCCAAGTTTTTCTCCTGGTAAGCTTAAAAAACACAAACAAAAAAACCCAACAATAAAAAAACTCCTACAAAATATGTCAGGTTTTCAACAGTTTTGTCTCAAGACTCCAGAGAAGATTCGTTCCCCACATGACAACATACCATCAAAACATGAACTATTTCTCAAGACTCTGTACAGAAGTTAAAGCTCCTAGTAAAGAGCAACCAAAGCTTCAAATTTGTGCTACAGAACACAGAAAAAAAAAGACAGAGTAAAGCATGTCCCCTATGTGGCCTCACAGCAAGGAATTTCTTGCATGAAAATGCACAAATAGGTGTCCTGACTTCATAGTTCTGAAGGCTGAGCAAAAAGGTAGAACAACTCTAAGATACAGGCAATCAGAAATCAAAACTAGAGAAACAGTGGAAAATAGTTTAAATTACATTTTAAACTACTACTTAGTATACTACTTTATTTTCCAATAATTCTCCCATTTCACTTCACTGAGGTTTGATTTGTGTCAATGCAAGTACCTTCCATTTACCTTCTAGAAACTACATGCAAATACAATACTCTACTTTATGCGTACACTAATTACACTGGAAAAAAAAAAAAAAAAAAAAAAAAAAAAAAAAAAAAAAAAAAACACCACATTTTGGTGTTTCTATCAAAGATTACAGTTATCTCTTCATGGAGAAGACTGATTTAAAGGTTTCTTGCTCCCTACATTGCTTAAGCAATGTAAATCTGAATTACAAATCTTAAAATCACCAAGAAAATACAAGGCCTTAGGGCCAATCATAAAATATCATGTCTCAATTTCTGTATCAACATACATATGCAAAAGCAGACAATGCTAAGAGCAAATAAACACAGATGTATCTTGAAAGATTAGTTTTATTAGGCTTGCAGTACCTATTATGACTGAGTAACTATGTCTGAATAACCCTCAGGGGACATGAATTGTCTACCGAAGCTCCAAAAATATGCTGAAAATTTTTAGCAATTATGAATTCATATGGTCTATGTGTCTACTGCCAGGAGCTGCCAGTGATACCTGTTTCTGTAAATTAGGTCCCTCAAGTCAGAAAGGCACTCCAAATTAGTGCAGAGAGGTGCAACTTACGGCTTTTAATATTCCTGCACTTCAGTGACTGGCGAGAATTTGTAGTGCAGGTTTCCCTCTGTATCAGGAAGAAAGAAAGAGAGAAGTTGGGGGGGAAGAGGCCAAGAAGGTGTTTGCACCCACCTGACCTCACTGCCATGTTTTCAGGAATTAATTAATTCCCTGAGGATGCCTTAGACATCTTCAAGCATTTACTTTCTCCACAGACTAGAAAGAATAGGTCATTTCTGACACAAACTCTTCCTAAATTGAGAAAAGAAATGCGGGACCTGCTAAACACAGCCATAAACAGACAAATATGCAGTATTTCTGGACATTTAAAACATTCATTTGTGTGCTCAAATTAAAATGGGCCAGCACTTCAGAACAGGAAACTATTTCCTCTTGACCCTCTCAGAAGTTTGGATGCCTTCCCAGAAATCTCAAGACTGGCGCAGGGCTTAGTACTGTGCCTGGAAGACAGCTGCATCTGGATACAACCCTTCATGGGAATGCACAGAACAAACCAAGGAAGACAGGTTGAACAGATGTAATAAACCGAGGTGGTGCCAGGTTCAGAAAGTGATCCATGTTAATCAGATGCTCCAAAGATATTTCTCTCAGTAAAGCAGTGTAATACGCAGGCCATTTGGAAACTTTACTTTAGTTATACCAACAGATCTCATGGAAGCTCACACAGCTTGTTGCCAGGCAGTTCAAGCTGCCTCCTCTTTTTCTTCTGGGAGGGAATGGTGACAACTCATTAAAGTTTCCCTCCATGATGACCAGTTCTTTATGCAACAAGAAAAGAGAAGCAGAGAAGAAACTAAAAGAAACACACAGCAAGCTAATTTGACAATTAAATGGAATAATTTCAACAGAATTATAATAACCTTTCTCTAACCCATGAGGGGAGAGAAACAAACTAACCCTAAAATGATTCTACTTTTTCAATTTTAATTACATATGGATTAGGCACCAACCACAACAGCTGCTGTTATTATTCCCACACATTTTCTTTCTGAGGTACTGCTACGGACACATGCCATTAATAAGCCTAGAAATTAATTTCAACCTTCATGTTAACTGCAATCAGTGTCAAATTTTTGTAGTGCAAAGTGACCTCAACACAGTAATATTTCAAATGATGAGAAAACTAACAATTTCTATCAGAAGCAATTTTATACCATTAGATAAATCTGTCAGAAACAGCACAAACACTACAGATCTCGCCATAAGCTAAAGGGATGATGTAGCCTAGCTTCCTTGAATTTGTATGATTAGTTTTTTGCCATGCACAGGATCTGTTAGATAATCTTACTTATTTCTTCCATCAGTGTGAACGGAAACTGCAAGTAAGTGGCAATCTTATATATCTAACATATGAAATAAACAGAAAATTATTATTGTTTTGAACAAACACATTCCTCCCCAGAACTGAAAGGTGCACAGGCATGTATTCTTCTGGATCCCATTCAAAGGAAGAGAGATGGTAGCAACTATAAGTTTATTATCTGCCTAGAGATTTATTAATGCTTAAACCTAAATGCATGTATTTTTTAAATTAATTAATAGATGGTGCAGCAGCTGCATTCTTATATTTCTTTAACCTGATGGCTTATCTGGTTCAATTAGAAATTATTAGACTAGCCAGCTACAGATAATTCCTCATTTCATTAAGGGAGGTGTGTGGGCAGGAAGGGCTTCGCAGAACTGTGCACAGCATAACCAGAGAGGCAAAGGACAGGAACACTGTGGGTGTAAAAATGCAGGAAAGATAAAAAGAGAGATGCTTTTTTCATAGCTTGGTATCTAGACAGGATTTGGAGAAGGGGAGGCAAAGGAAGGGAAGACAGTGAGGACATGAAGAAATTCATCGTAAGAATTCAGTCTGAAATTTTACTGACAATGAACCACAGGAGAAATGCAAGACGGAATGTAGTAGTGCTGCAAATATGTTAAAATTGCAAACATTCTTACCAGCTGCTGCTGTTATCATGAGAAGTAATCTTGTGTTAGGGTTTATTAATAGCAACATGCTTTGGAAGAGACTGCCATTTGCACTTACAGAACACTGTATCATGCAGATGGACTTAGAGCAATAAAATCTTAACTGTTTAAGTATAGTAGTAAATCTACCTAAACACAGGGTAAGTAGGAAAAAATGGTGCTAAAAACATACCAAAAATACCTTTGTAGCACATCCTTTGCTGTTCTTTTTCACTTTTCAGAAAGTAAAATTCTGTTGGGAGAGTATCCTTAGAAAGAGAGCAGTATAGTGTCACCTACAGATTCCTGGCCTGTGAGCCAAGGAACAATTTTCTGCTTCTAGCAGCTAACAACACATTATGTTTCCATTCCCATTTTGCCTTCTCTCTTTCATCTCTACAAGAAGTAAGTGCTCTGTGCAGAGACAATTTTCCATACAGCATTTAGTACAATATTGTTATAGTAACATTTGGAAATAAAAGTATGCTTTTTAAAACCATGTCTGTACATATGAATGGGAGCATCTAAATCATGAGAAAAGATCCCACATGATACCATGCAAGAGCTCTAAGCTGCAACTGGTCACCTTCATTACGCACTAGCTACACTAATAAACTTAAATACATGCTGACTACAGAAACTGGAGTCAAATGCAACTTTAGAAATTCCACATATTAAAATACCTGGTCCCAAATTTGCATGTATTTACATATCATGGATTTCTAAAATAAATCTTTCACCCACCTGAGTCTTCTACATACAAGTTGCCTCTTTTTCACAATTTACAAATAAAATTCTATCTACTACCTTGCACATGCAAAGCAATGCAGCATACAGAAGCTTAATAAACAATCTGAAATAATGAACCATACGAAACAGAGAAGAAAGCAGCATGTTTTCCTAATTGCAACACAAAACATTTGCTGTCTTTGCCACATGATTATACTATTCCCTGTAAATATAACCCCAACATTTCCCCAGCTCACAAAGAAGTTTAATATATTAGCATTTACCAAGTGTTATGAGTGCTTTGATACTAAGTATAAAATAAGTTGGGTTAAGGAAGTATTGCTAATCTCAGATAATTCATAAGGGAAGAACATACACAGAAGAATATATTTAGACTTCTAGTACCATTCATGCAATTCTTCTCTATTGTCAGTCAGTTTAGGGTCAGTGGACCTTTGGTGGTCTTGCAGTATATTGGAATATGATCTACAAAATAAATTAAAATCACCACACACAAATCTTACAATGTTTTGCCTCCTACTTCAAAATGTTACAGTAGCAGCAAAGTTATTAAAACCAGATTTACTGTATCATCTGCCTGCAAAGGATCAACATTTCATATGACATACATAATCAGCACTTCTCTTTCACAAACATACGTTTGCAGCATATTAAAAATATAGTAGTTTGCAATTATCATCTGCACATTTAAAGAAAAATCATTGTCCTACTGCATGGATTGGATATTATTAAAATCATGTCCATTTAAAAGGCGAGTAACTAGAGAAGTTTTTCTGAAATGTGATCAAACTGCATGTGACTACACATATGATCTGCAGCCATCTCGAATCTCTTATCAAGAAATCTTACAATTAGTTACTCAAAAAACTTAAGGAACGCAACAAATCAGAAGTACAGACTTCCTTGACTAAAAACAAAGATAGAAAGAGAAAAGTCATGTCAACTCTAGTGTTGCTTTCTTGCCTTTTCAAACAACTGAGTAACATTGTAAAATACCTGAAGAGAATTTAGAAAGATATTGTTGCTGTCCCTATGCAAACTGTATTTTCCAAGCATTTTTATCCTCAAATGAAGGTAAGTAAGTGTACCAAGAGCTTTAAAGAGGGCAAAGGAAGAAGAGGAAAAAGAGGCCCATGTTTAACAGACAATAGCAATGAGAAGCTGTGGAGAGAAAGCAGAATTAGAAATCCAAAACCAGGTAAAGGGCAAACGAAATAGAGCAGATCAGGGCCTCAGATTCTGGAAGCTGAACACAAGCCCAGCAGTGAAACTAGGGATGAGGTGAGATCTTCACTCTGAGGAGTGGAGCTACTTGAACTGGCAAAACCATCATTTTCTGACAGTAACAGTTTAAGACATAAAGAACAACAACTGGTTGTGATAAGTGACAAAGATCCGAGAGAAGGATGCAAATGCTACAGCCCTGCTTATGACCTGTCTGTCATTCTAGTTCCGTTCAACTTCCATTCAAAACCTGGGGAATGGCAGGACAAAGACTGACAGTTAAAATTAATTTGCTCCCTTTGTGTTTCTGTATTAAGAGACAATCATGACAGAGCAGAGCATTTTTTGCCTCACAAAGGATCCTTTGCCCATACCTGAAAAAAGTTATCTCGTGTTCAGGAATATAAAATGGCTTCATTTGTTGTAGAAGAACAAAAAGTGTTTACTTATTGATACAATGGACTGCAAAAAGAGAAAAAGGAGATTCAGGGTTAAGGCAATTAGGTTTCAAAGCAATAAATTAAGTATTTAATTACACATTTCATGAGTTCCCATCCAGCATGATCAATCAGCAAAGAGGCAGCTGGGTCAGTTTATGGCATCACTGCTTTCTCCCATTCTCTATTTTCTTCTGCTGGACGCTATAACCTCCACAGCTTGAGACAATAAATGACAAGACTTTTAAGCAGGTAAAGAGCTTTCACAGAGTCAATCCAGCATGTTTTAATAGCTCAACATGAATTACAATAAAGGTTCCTAAAGACATCTAAACAATTGGGCACAAAGGAGTAAAATTGCCCAGGCAACCTTCCTTCTGACACCTCCTTAAGGGAAGCGACTAACTGCAGACCTCTCATAACATGCTTTTAGCATCTGCACTCAGGCATCAGTCTGTAACAGACAGCATTGCTCACTGCACAAGAAAAGGAAGTTTTAAATGCATCAAAACCACAAAGAAAAACATTTTAGCTGGTGTTAAATATAAATGAGTTTTCGATTGCTGCTTTTATCTTGGCCAGAAATAGGTAGAACAATTTAAATATAAAAGTGTTTCTGAAGAGTCAGTACAGTGACAGAGGTTCACTGAGTATTCTGAAAAAGCAGTCTGCGAGTGCTATGACGTGTTGCAGCGGATAACAACAAAAACCAACTCCTCCCCCACCCCTCATCCCCCCAAAAAACGAAGGAAGTTTTCAGAGGCTGTCTAAGTGTTTTTGAGTCAACACAGCAGTTTAGACTACATATGCATGGTTTAGGCTAGCAACTTTCTTTTTTCCAGAGGACACAGGGAACAGCTGCGTGAACAGCAGACTAAGCACTCCCTCCTACAAATGGCTATCTTAAGCCCACAGCTTCTGTAACACCCCACAGAAGGGGAAGGGGTAGACAGAAGCATACTTCTGCCTGTATCTAGTTCTACAGAGCCATAAACACTGGCTACAACTGACTGTATCCATAATTTAGAAGATGGATTTTGGTATGGCTTGACAAACCTCTTGTAAGTACAGCCTGGGAGACCACAAGGCTCTTCAGTCAGGTTGAACCACACCACCCTAAGTTGACCAGATACCTGAGGATCTGACCATTCCTTTTTCCACTTCTGTAATTCCTATTTTAGTCCCTCTCACATAGAGTACAGAGTCAACTGGTTTGCAAGAAAAATGAAAGAGATAATTGCAGAAAGAATGAAAAAATATGGGGGGAAATTAATTTTCAGACTGCCTCTTCTCCACATTGAGAAAATACGTAATATATTGCTTTTCTTCAAGGCTATCACCTAACACAGGAAAAACTTTTATTCCTCTTGTGAAAGGAGATGGAAAAAAGCATGGGAATAGCAGATTCAGCATGGAGATACTGAATATACTTAAAAAAAAAGTAAAAAAATAAAGAAAAAAGAAAAGAGGAAACAGTTCATTATTCAAGATTATTTATCTTCTAAAAGGAGTTATCCTCTAGGCAGAGTGCTACACAAGACTTAACCTTGCTCATTTCTGTAACTTCTCGGTACTCTTCTCTTTGCACTTAAAACATCTGCCTTTTAAAGTAAATTCCTTCTGCCGGACCTCTCAATTATTCCTGTTTCATTACAAAAATCTCCCAAAATTGAAATCCCAAAAATAATAAAAGCAAGAAATCAAACACTAAGTTTAACCATCTAAAGTAAAACCTCTGTAAGGCAGACTTTATTGTATTTGGGTATCCAGAACAACGGACACATTCATTTATGAAAAGCACAGGGACAACAACAAACTTCCTTTCATGTAGATATCTACTGATCAGTCCACGACCTGTACTTCCATTTGGGTGACAAATTCTAACACAAACAAGGGAATTTAAAGTCAAGGCTAAACCATCTTTGAAAGAAAGTTATTTCTGACACTCAAAGAGGCTTCTTACCCCCAGTGGCCATAGCACAAGTTCCCCGCCATAAAGCCCAGAACCAAAAAGTCTGCTGTAGCATATGCAAGCATGTGGGAGTGCTCTGATTTGTCCAGTGACAGACTCTTAGAACTCCCTTAAGTTATAAATTAAAAAATTATACACATATACGTATATATGTACGCATATGCACATTTTCACACATTTTTCTTTACGCTCTTCTGACAGTCTCTTCTTAGCAAATGGCAAGAAATTCCAAGGGAAACGAAATTTTTTTTCTTTTTTTCATGTTGCGTTTAAGGAGAAAATAGTTATGGTTTTCTTCATATTATTCAGGACCTGATACAAAGCCAGCTGACATACAGGGAAGTATGGGACGATGTACCATTTCAGAGAAAGCTAAATAGTTTCTTGCCCATTAAGTAACTTTTTACTGTCGTCCATGAAATAACATGCTGTACTCAAGCATGAAATATGATTTGTTGCAGAAAAAATCAGGACTTCATTTCCCTCAGAAACTGAATGGATGGACTACTTGGTTACACTACTGGCACAAGCATTTACATAGATCAGACTGACAATGAAAAGGGTGTTTTGGTTGTTTTAACACAGAAATGAAGGGATAAAAAAAACCCCAAGTCCAAATAAGTGTAGTCGTTCATGCATAAGATGCATTAGCATTTCAAATACATTATTAGCATACTAGTCAATCAGAGGAAGGAAAAGGAACTGGAGTCTAGCTCCAAGTGCTTTACTGTAGTAACAAAATGGACCGATACTATATGTAATTTATATAAAAGAGCATCCACTGGTGTTATACATCAATGCTTAAATGCATTACCCTGAGTTCACCTAACAAGTTCATCCTACAGACAGAAGCATTTCACTCAGGAACTAAGTTTATGAATTGCCTAAGCTTGGTCAGGTACATTTCAAAGGCAAAACATATGCGCATACAACAAAACTACCCTCACAAAACAGTACAGTGTAACAGTCTTTGGAGTTTCTGAGGGTAGGGGCATTGAAAATGGATACATTTGTTACCTTGACTTTTCAAGCTTTGAATATCACCTTGCCCACACTAAAACCCCTGCGTTGTATCAATTCAGTTCTACTTCAAGCCACTTGGAGTTAAGAAATGCTGCAAGTGAATAAGATACTTCCACAAATTCTCCAGCTTATTAGCACTTCTTAAAAACATATATTCAATATGGTGAAACTGTTATACAACCTCCAAGGGCAACAAGTACAGGAATTTTTAGGAAAACACATGGAAAACTAAAGAGGGAAGAAATTTATTTTTGAAGTACAGCCTTTCAAATATTTACAAATTATAATAGTTCAGAAGTAAAACCACTGCCACTGTCAGTGGTTTAGGAGCAGTCTAAGGGAATAATCACACAGTTAACCAAAAGTCCAATTTTTGTCAACTGGAATTATTTGCCATGGCAAACAAAATACAGCAGTTGATTTTGGAACATACGTGACATGCGTGACTATCTTGTTAAGTATGTTCGATGATCAGCTGCAATTACATCGCACTGAAGAGCTAAATGATATCTGATACCTGAAGTGTGTACTAGTTGAAAGGTATTCATTGCTTCTTCACATTGTACTGCAAAAACTACTTCAGTGCCTACAAAAGATATGCTAAAGACTGAAGAGGACCATGGCTATACCTACATTAAGTGATACTGCATCAACGTTTTCAGTGAGAGCTTTGAAGGAATAGAGGCATTTATTGTGTAAGTACAGTACATTTAGAGCTATGTGCTATTCTCAAGTACTACACAAAGAATGCTAAGTAATACTATTTTTAACTGGATTCAGATTAGTAGTACTGCAGAAAAGTGTTTTAGCTACATGTGTAAACTGACAAAACACATAAGGGCAAACTGTTAAGTCCTGTGACCATTTATAGTGTACTTCTTGACAGGAGCCCAGTATAACCAATGCAGAGGATGCAGAAGCTATGAATTGCCAGCTCTCGTAACGGAAGTATTTTTACTCCCAGGGATCATAGCACACATTTTAAACATGTTTTTCTTCGTTTAATGGACAATTAAGGAGGGGAAGAAATGAGTTCAAACAAGGAGAAGGTCAATAATCTTTAAGTCATGTGTTTGAATGGCCCAACCATACATTTGCCAGAAAAAAATTGGTATTGACATATTACCAATCCAATAACCTAGAAGAAAACTGTAGCTCACGTTGTAAAGCCCATCAAGCTTAGGTATAAACATGCAATGTTAAAAAATTCAATGCCTTGCTAAATGAAAAGTAGAATTAATAAAATAAAGTAAAATCTAAGAGTTGCATACTGGTGAAGACTTCATGTCAGAACTATTTTACATGAAAAATACTTTTTTTATTCTTGGTATGTTTAATAAAGTTCTAAGACTATGTAACAAATGTATCAACTCTCTCATCTGTTGATATCTAAAATTAGGTTTGATAGTTCGGGATTTTTTTGTTAATATATGGATCCTATACGCAACTTACACATGTTGGGAAGGAACCCAATATGGCAACATTATGAGTTACGTGCAGGCTTTGAGTGTTGCAAGGCATGAGACGAAAGGTGGAGCTATAATCTTTTCCACTATAAGCAGTCATCATACTGAGACCTCTTAGTTTTAGAAGACAAGAAATAGATTGATGATAGTTTAGCTGTTAAAGCATACATTTACAGTGTTCCTTAATTTCCTCTTTAGTCCTAATGCTGCAAGAAAAACAATGCTGAACAGCTTCTTAAACCCTCCTAGACCTAAAACCACTGAGTCATTAATTTGACTGCTTGGCCAAAACAGGACAACTGAGACAGATTGTGATTTTTTTTGGGACAAAGTCTTCAAAGAACCGATGTAGAAATTAATTTTTTACACATTTGTGATAAGTTAATGTGTGACCACACTTCTCATTACAGAAAATACACACATAAAACATCAGCACACTTTAAAAGTTCCAACAGTATATTGTACTAAAACAGCCACAGAAAGACTTGTAAAATAGATCTGATAAACTTATCTTCTACCAGGATAAAGGAACCAAAATTATCCAAACATATTCCAAATGCTTATATTCAAGCAAACAGTTCTCAAATCATATAAAAATTTGCAAGTACGTCTATTACAATAAAAACCGTTACTTCAACACTTTCAACCTTACGAAATGTTCCTATTCAGTGTTCAAAACATATGTGTAGTACTGAAAAAATACTGTTCTGAAACGCACATGATCCAATGCTAGTCATGTGTGTATATACATATGTTCTAATTTTTGCACTGCTGCAGGTTGATACTAAGTTGCTAGCTTTCAACACATGCCATCCACCTTTTACACATAAGAAACATTCTCAAGACACTCAAAGCAACATAGTAAAAAGAAATCAAGCTTACAAGGGTGGTGATCTCAAATTTAAATTTCACCTGTGATTTGAGTAAGTTTACCGAAAAGAAGTATGCTGACATTCAAGGAAAGCCAGCACATTTACAAAAGCTGAGCTAGGTTTTAATATTTGCATCGATAAATGGAAATAGTATTTCTTCAGTAGCAACAGAAAACCCGAAGTAGTGTTGGGAAAATTCATGATGAAGAACAAATTTATTCATCATTTTACTTAAAGAGCAACAAAGGAGAAAAAATATTTTTAAAGAATACAGAAAAGCAGCAAGTAACTGAGCAACAAAATCATGATGTAAGTTGCTTTGAAAGTACTCACTTTTTATTGAAAATGGTGTTATTACAAGGAGAACAAAATTTAAAAGATACTTTATAAAAAAACCCATATAATGTGCTTTAAGAGCCACTTTATCCATATAGATCCTGAAGCTGTAGCATAAGACCCATGATAGTTTGTCAGGCTAGGACTGTCTATATATAAACTATATCGCAACCACCACATAGTAACATGCTATTTTTATTTTCTGTAACAGCAAAAATGTTATCTCTATTACTGAGATACAAAAGCATTAAAATTGTATTTTAAGAATTCCTACTAAAAATGTTTAAATATTAAATAGTTTAACATCTCTAAGTTCTCTACTTTTTTATCCAGCAAGTCACATGTATCAAAATAATTCAGAACTGCATTCAATAGATTTACTCCGAACTATCTACATCAGCTAAAAGAGTGAATAAAAGTAAAATACATGTTTCTGAATGCATTTATTTGGACAGCATTTGTGTTCATCTAATTGGCTTGCAACTATAAGAGAATCTCTGGCATGTCTCTTTAAATGAGTAATAGCTAAGACAACATGTACAGATTTTAATTAAAGCACAAGAATTATTGAAATAAATGACCCAAGGGCTCCTCTACAGCCCCCTGAGTGAAGAGATAATACAGATATAAGTATTTCTTAATGGAATGAATGCACCATGACAAAGCACTGCGCTATAAGCCAAGTGATCAAAATCCAGCTTTTAAAGACTTTTACACTTACCCGCCTACGGCAGAAGGGCAGGCCCTGTGCAATGATGCTGATGCTAAATATCTTCATCACAGTTTGGTGTGGTAGAGGGTCTTTGGCACTTTTAAGATCAACAGGAACCAAGCCATGGTTGATGGCAGTTTTCCCAGGTTTGGACATTTTATCGCTCTCACTTTGTCAAGCCTACCAATAATGCAAGAACATTGCTAAAATCTTTGCTTCTAAAGTTGCATGATTTCTTTTTTCCTTTTCTTAAAGTTTCAGACTGGTGATTCAGCTCCCCACAGCCTGCTGCCTTTGTCTCTCAACCTTCTCCTGCCAAGTGTCCTGACCTGTCTGCTGCTCAGTGAAGTGCAAGCTATCCTAGTATAGACAGGAATTAAACTACCAAGGGGCAGGCAGACTGCTCCTGCCAGTCAAACAGCTGGTGGACCTCCCCTGCAATGTCAGAAGAGCCCTTCTCCAAAAAGGGATCCTCTGATTAAAAAAGAATAAAATCAAGACTGCCAAGAGTTTTAATAACCACAGCCACTTACACCTGGTCTTTAAAGGAAAATAATAATAATAATAATAATTAAAAAAAATCTATCTATGACTTGGAGTTGTGCTTTCAGAAGGAGAATCCAAGGAGACTGCAACCTTCAAACAGTAGCAGTGTTACTGCAGGATCAACTCTACAGCTCTCTGGGCACACTTCTGGACTTTCACAAGAATTTGACAGCTAGGGACTCAAAAACTGACCTGGACTTCGCTGTTTCTTAACCATTGTCTTCACAAACAGAATATACTGCTAAGTCCAAAAGTTACAAAAGAAAAAAGTTAAAATAAAAATAAAAAAAATAAAAAAAATGGGAGTCCCCTAAAATGAAGACACTGGCTCGAAATTTATTCATTTAATGTAAGTAGAGGCTACTGTTCTATTTTCATCTACACTGTGATTTTTACCTCCTTCTTCCTGGCCCTCCTTACTTATGAACTGGTACCACAGCCTGCATCTCCTCCCCTTTCCCTGCTGCTGTAGGAGAGCAGCATCCAGAGGGCTCTGGCTCTAGGGATACAATGGTACTGAAAAAGACTTCCCTCTTCCAGCCATCAGAAGTTTGGGTACCAGCTTGCTCAGGCCCATCCATCACACTGCTGAAAAGGAGAAGTGCTTTTCCTCCAAGAACAGCATTTCCTGTGGATGCGGGGAGAGGCCTCCCTGCCATTAGCAACAAATCTGAAAGATGGCCATTTTTCAGGAAAAAAGTTCTTATTCCACTGAACAAAGCTAGAACAGCCATGTCTATTATTCAGATTACCTGCAATTAGTTTATTTCCATTTTAAATAATTTCTTGATTAAATTAGTTTTCCATCACTTACAATGCCTCTAGGTTCCTGCAATCCCTTTCTGATCCCTATATGTGGACATGTTTCTTCAAAATATATTCAAATTTTGAACACCATTTACAGCAAAACTAAGTAGAAAGAGACAAAAAGACAGTGAAAATGTCTTATGAAATTGCTGCTAAGACACAGAAAGCCATCAAAGCCCTCGTATGAATAGTCAGTACAGTCCACAGCACAGTGAATAAATGACCACTAAGAAATATTCCAAGTCCCTTTATGCACAACCCAGCGAAGATAATTAACTGTATAATTATGTGAGGGCAAAAGAGGGAGTGTAGTAATGCTTTAATGCTTGAAGCACAACACTGCAACTTAACAAAAGACAGCATTAAAACATGGCTGTATTAGCATCTCCATTTAGCCCTTTGTTTCCCCTTCAAAAAGCCAAGCTGTATGTCTCACTCGTGTGTAGATCCTCTTCTGACCAAACATTTGCTTGTTGAATGCTTTATACAAAAAAATCTATAAAAATCCTTATTTTTTCATTGAGTATGTATACACTAGAGTAAGCATTCATTTAGAAGAAATTCTCTCTCAGACGAACAAAAAAATTCTTATTTCCTTACAGATGTTGCATACAGAAATTCTGTGCTAGAAAGATGGGTAGCACAGTATTTTCATGCACTGGTTATTTTATTTTCTTCTTTTCTAGCATTCCATTTAAATGCCATTCTAAAGCACATTTAAACAGATATTTTCTTCTAAAAGACTCTTTACATTTCCTTCTTGATATTTCATCCTATAAATGCCCCAAAATAGTTTACTATTAGCCTGTACCAAACAGTGACAGACCACAGTTTATGGCTTCATTCTGAATTACTTCATAGTTTCTATCACAAATATAGGCCTTTCACTTGGCTGGAAGACTCTAGAAGGTGTCTTGGGACCTCAGTTTCACTCAAATTAGAAAAGTTTACTGAAATACTCCAAAGAGGGAGAAAGAGTAGCCTTTTGTTTCTACTTTGAATAAAGTGAAGAGCAGAGCCAAAAGCGCAGGAGGTCAATTCGCACACCTCTATGATGCATCGTTAAAAAGAAGCAAAGCGCCAAAGCTTTCCTTTTTTGGTGTACCAGTCACTGTCTAAATCAGCCCAACAAAGTGGGAAGTTTACTAAAATGTATTTGCACTAATAGAATTTGAGATCTGAATAGTAGGTATGTAACATAACAATATCAGATACAGTATTTCATACAAAGCAAACCTCAGATTCTATTTTAATAAATACTCAGTATTTCATTTCATTGCATGCAGCAATGTCTACATATGTGCTAAGAGCAGCTACTGAAATAAACTCAGATTTAAAAGATTATTTCACTGAGTAATTGCTGAAGAGAATTTGACAGTGTGTCAGATTTTGGCAAGGTGGAGCGGTAGTATTTTAGCACCAGACCTTACTAGTTGATATCAGAGCCTAGTATCTTACTAATTTACAGGCTTACTTCCTGATCTCCCTTTTTTTTTTCAGTATTAACTCATAGCCGAAGTGTAAAACAGGAACATAACTTGTCCCATTTACAGATTTACACACAACTGGGGAGCAGACAAGTCTGAAGTATGGCATTTTCCAAGCACCACTCATAGTGTAAGTCTCCAGTCACAGGTTATTCACACACCTTCAAAAAAGACAAAACTCTGATTTTTCAGCCTTTCTTCTTCTGTGGTTTGAGTCAGAAGTCCCAACACTACGTTAGTTTTACCTCAGGAACTTCCAAACTATTCTAAAGTAATTCCACAGGGACAGACTTCTAGACGCAAATAAAGTTCACATTCAGCATAGTCCCCCCTTTTTAAGCAGGTAAGTACAAATCAAAATAAAGCACTTGTTTCCCTCCATGTGAAATTACAATACTAGATTTCAGACTTTACCATAGCAACAAGAGCTTCAGTTTTTACCTCTGCCTGGTTCTTCGCCGTTTTTTATCATCATCGCACAGAAAAAACACTTGCACTATGAGATGAGGTCTTGTTGGCCAAGTTTTATTTTCATGTATCATCACTTCATTTTAGAGTTGCCACACATTACTGGCTGTAGGTATTATTGTCTTACACTAACGTTTAAAGGCCCCAAGCTATGCTGGGCAGCTATGTATGTTTAATAAATGAAAGTCCTTAGCCTGAAAATACAACAGTCTAATTTAAGCAGTAAGAGGGTGTAACAGGAAGACAAAACCAGACGGTTGGCTATCTTAGAAGTGTCAGGAATATATCGCATATAGTAGGTATCACTTATATTTGTATTTATTACACATATAATTCTAATTTAAGCTCTAAATGTAAACTTTAAAGAGCCACTCTTGCTTTTATCTTGAAAAGTGTGTAATTTTTATATTATACACTGTGAGAACATGTATAACCTTGACAAATGTGAAACTGAAAATCTGAGCTTTAATCTTTGTAATATTTTCTCTAACATCCTGTTTCTAAATGAAGTGCAGCTGATTTCCAATTATGCTCTTTTAAGTGCCTGTCTATCAATTTAATCAGAAGATCACATTTGAAATCACTTTGTTTAGAAACATAAAAGTGCCTGAAAACTGGAGTTCGAAAATACTAGTTTGAGATAGTTATGAGCTATTAACTGTAAACTTATGAATCCAGAAGATTTCTCTTTGTTTTTCAGCTGATCCAATTAAGAGGCATCTTTGTAAAACTAAAGCACATAGCAAGCAGCAATAATTTTTCTACCTTCCAGTCACAGTAATTCAAAGTGATCCTGTAGCACAGCTTTTTAGGAACTGTTTACCAGTAAGCAAATGTTAAAAGAATTAACTAGCTCATTCAGTAAACTTAACTCAGGAAGGCCATGGTTTTAAGACATGGATCTAGGAATTTATCACAACAGCGAAAACCAGCTTAACTCAAACCTTCACAGAATCTTCTCCTAGAGCTGACAACTGGTTTGCATATTAACTTTACTAGGAAAAAAATAAACTCACAACTTTTGTTTAGCTTGGAGAAGAGAAGGCTGTGGGGAGACCTTAGAGCAGTCTTCCAGTACATAAAGGGGGCCTAAAAGAAATCTGGAGAGGGACTTTTTACAAAGGCATGTAGTGACAGGACACGGGGGAATGGCTTTAAACTGACAGAGGGGAGATTTAGATCAGATATTAGAAAAAAGTTCTTCCCCGTGAGGTTGGTGAGGCCCTGGCACAGGTTGCCCAGAGAAGCTGTGGCTGCCCCATCCCTGGAAGTGTTCAAAGCCAGGTTGGATAAGGCTTTGAACAACCTGGTCTAGTGGAAGGTGTCCCTGCCCATAGCAGACGGGGTTGGAACTGGATGATCTTTAAGGTCTCTTCCAACCCAAACCATTCTATGAGTCTATAATTTTAATATGGTGATGGAACAGTACAAGACCTCAAGAGACCTAAATGAAGTATTTGCAAATACAGAAAGATTATAAAAGGCAGAAAGCAGAATCCTAGGCAGCTTTTCCAGAGTTCTTAAAATCGGTGAACAGCTGCCCTCAAATGGATAAAGCAGAGCACTGCAACATTTTAAAAGTCACTTCCTCAAAATGCCAGTATCACCATAATCCTTTGAAAATATTTGATAAAATACTTCTTAAAAAAAATTTTTAGTAAACTCTGCACAGTTGTAGCATACAGCATGCACTATAATTTACATTATACACAATCCTTATTGCTCCCCTCATATTCATGCTGGTCCCTACCCAGCATGATACAAAGAGCAAGAACCATTTTGTTAGCAAAGAAAGAAAGTCTATATTACATTAGTAACTACTCATATGGAGCAACTACGGTCCCAAGTTCATTTATGTGAGAGGTTTCTGATACCAGTATATAAATAGTTCCTAAGTGATACAATGCACATTAGCCTGCTTTGTACAGGCAAACAAATAAGCTGTATAGAAAAAAGGCACTGCTGTACAAAACTAGCTACAACTGTATTAGTGGTGCTGCACAGAAAATACTATTGCTCTGAAGAGTCTATCATATTCAAGTTTACCCAAAACAAAAATCTTCATGCATAAGAAAACATGACCTAGACCCCTGAAAAGGGTATGGAGGGAATTAAAGGAGAGGATCATTTTGACCTCACAAGATCAGAATTTCCTAAGAGATGTATACTTGAATAGTACACAGAAAGAGGCAAAACTACTAGTTATACATGTGAACTGATGGCTTTCTCTGTCCTTCACAAAAAAACCTCCAAAACCCCAAAATGTAGACCAGGTGAGATTGTCATGCCAGTTCAAATTGTGCTTGAATTACACTGTGGCCTCCCCAAGACCTTATGATCCCATAAAGGGACCTACAAGGAGTCATTCTGACCGGTCCAGCCATAGCAAACCTTCCATTTCAGGCTTACGCCTTACTGTGAGTTTTGATGAATAAATGGCTTCTATAGTGTAAACTAAGGAACAAATGACAATTGAATCCATTTACATGGTTAGAGCGAACCCCAATTCCACATTGTTTCAATGGTGTCTAACCAGGTAACGGTCACCTTGTAGACTTCTCCCTCAGCAGATGCACTAACAAATCTCTCCATTTCCTACCTACTCTCTAGTCACCTTGAAATTTGTATAATCTTAATCTCTGTCTTTGTAAAATTGGGTGAAAATTTGTCAAGAGATTACAAGCTCTAGAAAGGAAGAAACACAATGACAGGCATATTTCTCACCTGCACAAGCTTTGTTTTCTTTGGCAACAAAGCTTAACAACATAGTGAAGAAGAATCCAGATTTTCTTAACTTGGATTCACACAGGTGATATTTCCTGATCACAATTCTGGCTCTGGAATCCTACTGAGGCATGGCCACTAATAACTACTGTGGTGAAAGAAGTTTGTATCTAATATAAAACAGACTCTTTAAACTTTTTGCCATGAAAAGGCAAGGAGGAACATGCCTTTTGCAGCTGCTGGTGGAAGATGGTACAACTTGTATGACACTCCTATATTGAAAAAAATTATAAAAGTTCAAACAAATAGACAAGGATGATGGTAAAGCTGCTGTCTAGCAAAATACTTCACATTCCACAAGACAGCTTTCCACAGAAATCTTCTAGTAGAGGTCAAAGAAGATATGAAATACCATGTATATCATCAAAAAGGAAATCATCAGATAAGCATACCTACCAGACATTTTTCATGACTATGTGCATGCTCATATATCTTTAAGCATCCTGGTATCTAAGTGTGGGTGAATGGAGAAATTAAATCATACCCAAATTTGACCATTTAACAAATCTGACTTGCTCTAATACTTTTGTACAGCATTTAATTACATAGCCTTGCCTGCTGGGAAACCCAAGCAGTAGGTCAGACTTACCAACAGCAAGGATTCACTAGTTCCAGCTTCTAACTGTAACCACCAATACAAGTGAGTTTGAATGACCCTCAGTAAAAACATAACAGTCTCCAAAGCATTTGTTTGATCCCACAGCTGATCTTCTTTGGAGCTGAAATAGGCAAAACAGGCCTGGAGATTCTAGTAGCAGAAAGAAGAGTAGCACCTCCCCTCCTTACTCTAGCCATATTATTTCAAAACCTTCCTTAAACTACCTGTGGAATGTGTCATACTTGTGAGCTCTGAAATTACTCCAGTATATAGGATACCTGAAAGTCCTTCATTTTTGTGGTTGCTCAGTTATTTTTTTCACTAGATTATCAAATGTAAACAGCTCACAAAGTGGACAGATACATGATGAGACAAACACAAGACAATCAGCAAAAGTATTTGGAAGTGGAAAGTAGTCAAGACCTCCATCTTTGGGCAAAAAATGAGCTATGAGATCATCTCTCTTTGTCCATGGATCTCTTTGCATGCAATACTCATCCCAAAGAGATGTCAGTGATAAATGCTTCCTAGGCATTTCAATGAATAGAGAGTTTCATTTTAAAAGAATGGGAAGGCAACATGCAAGTACACGCAGCTATAGGCATGAGATCTGCCCTAAGTCATGACAAGTTACAGGGGATCATTTGCACAAACTAACTTTTTCTAAAGTCCCATAAAATATTTATGCAAGAAACATACAGACTATCTAGTGAACTGCATATTGGCAAGACTTTATAATATCAATACTAATGATACTATCATATCATTAAAACATATACTTAACCATGTGTTAATTCCCACCATATTTAGACATCCCTGTAAGTGCACATTACCATTTGTAACTAGAGGCCTATATTACTTGGGTTTACTCCACAAGTCCCATAACTTTATTTACTGCACTATGGGCTCTTGTTGTCATTGTCACTTCTGGTTTTGTGGTTTTTTGTTTTTGTTGTTTTTTTTTTAATTATTCTCTTTAAAGCATGTTCCTTCATTTCTTCATTAAACATTTCAGAAAATATCCCAGGTATGTAGCAAGAAATCCAGCTGCATCATTTTGTGGCTTACAAATATTTCAGAAATGTCTGCTCAGCCGTCACTGACTATAATATGACTTGTTGGTTAAGCACGTTTAACTCTTTGGTCTAGGCAGAATTGCACCAGCTGTTAAAAAGAATTGCTACAGCTGTTCTACAGGAATTTATTTGCTGACCACTTATTCATGCTGTTGTTGCACCTTTAAATAAAGCTGAGACAAGAATTAAGAACTACAACAACAGGTAGGGAAGTCATGCAATATTTAACACTGGATTAAAATGCAAGTCAAATTCCCAACTGCGGATAAGTTGGGGGAAGGGAAAGCAGGTGTTCTACTAGTGAAGCTGCTTTCATGGAAAAGGAATATAGGAAACCAAAAAATTAGTTTGCCATACAGTAAATCAGCTTGTCTTATCACTGTATCATCCTTTCATGTACAATGCAAGACTTTCACTGATGTACATACATACACAAAATGTACACAAGGCAGTACCAAAATATTTAAATTATTACCAGTTCCTGAATAGTGTCCAAAAAGTACTGCCAAAAATTAATTCTGGACTTTGAATTTTCTTCCTTTCTACATATTAAATGGGAAAAGGAACAATCCCCAAACTTCAGAAAGGTGCTGTCACCTATTCTTTCACCAATACACCTTAAAAAAAACCCCAAAAACTTCTTCCTTCTATAGCAAAAAAAAAAAAAAATAATCTGTCCAGATACCATTTATTCAGCATTTTAGAAAATTCCTCTTGTATAAAGCCTTACAACACAGTAATGCTGTTCATATTAGCTATATTATCCACTGCCAAAATAAAAGGTTGAACAATGCCAAGTATTACATTTTGTATGTTTGAAGCAATACAGATGAAGGTTTATTTTGATACAAGATGGTGTTTTTCTTACTAGAACTGCAAAAAACACATACCCAACAAATGCAACAACTGATTGTTTCATTGGCATTCATTTGATAGCATCAAATTAAGCTATATAATCCTTTTCAGCTGGTTAATAGCATACTGTAAAGGGGTGCGAAGCTATTTATAAAGCTCAAGGTATGTGAAGTAAAGACTGCCCAGACTACAAAAAAAAGCAGGTAGCCTATGGAAGGGCTGGCACTCTTGGTTGGTAGGGTTGCCACCTTGATCTTTTATTTGTCTATTCTTTCCCTTCCTCTCCTGCTTTTCTTTCGTTTGGAGAGGAAGGGGGAGCCTTCCCTGTATTTTTAGCAGACATTGGCTTTCTCTGATTTATTCTAATATCACTTATTATTTAAAATGCTTATTAAGTATTTCATAGAAATAGACTTTTCGTATATGGACAACCAACTCGAGCTTTGAGTTTACTGCTTGTCTGATACTCTGATTTCGAATCCTGCCAGCAGAGAAACACAGTGCAGCAGTACCAAATTCTGACTGGCACAGTGTAGGAAGTTTCAAAACTCTGTCCCCCAAAACAGATACACAAGCATATATATGTAAGCACACCATTTAATGTACTTCCTGTAGGTCATGTAATACCAGTAGTTTACACCAAAGCCAAAAATTGTGCTGATGGGTGAATGCCTCAGGGTACCAATTGAAAGTGTCCTTGCTTTGGATGAAGTCCAGCTTAAAGAAAAGGAACAATGTTATTATATTTGGCAAGAACAACAGATCCATAACAAATGATTTTAAGTCTCATTTCTTCCATTTAGCTGTGTTACTGCCAGTTTCTCACTTTCATTTTTACTTATTCATGTTAATTCAGTGAATTATTTTCAGTGTGTTTTAGAGTATCTGACCAAGAGACTGGAACTGAAGGAATAATGACATTGGTAAAAAGAATGTTCATTATTTGTTATCTTATAATTTTTTTTTAGTACTTAACGTATTTGGGTCAATAATGATCATGGTAACTGCCATCCTTAAGGGACACTCCATAATTTTATGGAGTAGAACAAAGGGTCTCCTGACCACTTCCAAACACAGATAAGCAGGGGCTGGATGACATAAGAAGAATGTGATTTGCACTTACAGGAAACATTGCTCATATTTAATAATAGTAGTGACTTCTGATGATGAATAAGGTGGAATTTATCCCTGCTGGCAATCTGTGGTAGCAGTAGGTACATTTTCCACTTCAGCAAAGACACCGGGGATTGAACAAATGTATTAAAATTTTATAAGCATTAACAGAGTAATATTTCATGACACAGCTGAAAAGCATAGCCACTCTTTCCCAAGACTGAACGACACTGAATATTACTAAAACTTACAATTTGCTCCTTTCATATTTTGCAATATATGATCAGGCAGTAAAGTCAGTAGAGAACATCAGCTTCCAGTAAGAACAAACATAAAAAGAAGATTCTATACAGAAGTAGTTGGTTTGGACTACCTTGACTTGGGACAGAAAACTCAGCACTTCCTTAGTAATTGTGTCCTTTTCAGACCCTCTCCCTCTTCCCAATTCTTGTTGTTACAAACTAAAGAAACAAAATTTAAAATTAGCAAGAAGGGGAGAATGGAAAAATAAGAGAGAAGTAAGAACAGAAGAGATGCCTGATAGCAATGTTTTCCAATTGTATTTCAGTGACTATTACAGATATCCAATCTACACACAAGAACTCATGACCTTCACCTTTAAAATCTCAATAGCAATTAACTATATGCAAAATTACATCATAAGTTGTACTACACAGAGTCAATGCACACAAAGTTTTATAGAGAGTTTTCAGGGGTTTCTGGGTTGTTGGTTTGTTGGGGTTTTTTTTAACATAACATTTACAGTAATTTGGTGCAGTCCTGAACTTGTTTGAACAGGAGAGAATGGGTGGAACTCTGGCAAAATTTGCATGAAGTTGAAGTTTACGCAGTGTTTTCATTAACCATGCTATGGACAAGAAGGGAGAGGACACTTGCAATGAAGAGAACAGCTTATGGAAGCACTGGTTCTAGGTTTTATAGGGATTTTTCCAAGAGAAGTTTCACCAATGAAGAAAACCATAAAACATTCACACATGACCTAAACAAAACAGCAGATTTATAAATCTACACAAAATGCACATAATATCATTACTACACAAGCATAGCTTCATGCACAGATCAGACATCATATACTACCAAAGAAAACCAGTTCATGTGTCAAAAATCATTCTTTGGTAATAGACGTAAGATGTTGTCTGCTCAAACATTCTGCTAAGACAGCTTGGAAATTTGTTTTTAAGCACTCCGCCTGTTCAGAAATTATTAAACTAGCAATGAAATACGCATTGTCTAGTTTTCCTCTTGATGAAAGATATGTAAATTATTTTACTGTGCAGTTCGCTGAACAGCAACATGTTCTGCAGATAATAAAAAGACTCTCATAGAAAGGCCATACTGCTATTTTACAGATTACAGTAAGTGAGAAATGTATCAGGAAAAAATGTTAGTCCTGCAGCAGCTGTTAAACATGATTCTGGTCCTCAGATCACCTTCTTTTCCTCTGACCCTCTAACCTAATTTCAGACCTCATAATTTTATAAGTATGAATCATCAGTAAATACAAGAAATGTACTGATAGTGTCTTATATTTTTAAACATACACTGCAAATTCTTAGCCAGAAGAGTATTTAACATCACCCATTTGGAAAGTTTGGGGAGGGAGGGAGGAAGGGTGGGGAGAGTGTCATCAAAACTGAAAACTAACTCACCAGCAGAAGTTTTTACTTTCTTCAAACTTTGATTCACCATTTGCATAAAATTTTTCATAACCAGTAATATCAACATCAGTTAAGCCCCAAAAGGTGAAGCAGCTTAAAACTGATACTTGGAGCAACAGCATCCACTGATAAAATGGCTCAGTAAATACAGCTGTATCACTACAGTCTGGAGACATTTGGCTAACAATCACATCAGGCAACAGCACCTGCCACATAGTTGAGAATAACATAAGGAACAAATGGAATATTTAAGTGGGGCAGAGCTCCCAAATGTATTTGTTAGACAAGCTGTGTATCCCAACAGGGTAAGTTTAAGCATATTCAAAGTATTCCAAGCACATTTTCATTATTTTTACTTCATGATGTTTCCAGGTTTCTTTTGGTTTTGGTGGGTTTTTTTGTTTTGTTTTGTTTTTTTAAAAAAGCTCATTTTCATTTTGAGAACAAAGATGTAAAGTAAAGACCACGTACATGCCTAACTTACATGGATTTGAAATCCCGTGAAAAAGTGTGCAACTACAAGACACTGCTGCAGGTAGTTATCCTGAAAGTATCAACTTAACTTATTCTATACAAAGTAAACTGCTACTGCAGTTTGAGTAACACAGGCAAGTTCCTTTCCAATATTTACCTTTAAGGAGCTCTTCATAGGCCGAGGAACTAAAAGAAAATTCAATACAACCTTGTGGCCAACACATCAATTCTGGGAAAGTCTAAACCAAGAAGCTATTTCCCTGATCCCACATATTACACATGATCAGGAAAAACTACTGGACATATCTGTAAGAACCACCAGGAAATAAGAAAAGTATACACTCTGTGATGCATACTTCACTGCAAAGAAGGTAGAATTGTTCATTAAGTCAGATAATGCACAGACAAATTTGGCACAGTCAAAACCTCTGTAGGTTTATTTTCCAGTGTGGCTAGTTGAGATTAATTTCGTGACTGGAGTTGAGTAACTGACCTCAGTTATTGGCACATAAACAGAAAATTGCTTGTGCTTTATTCAGCTAGGTCTTCAGTCTAGTAAGCAATCTCTGTAATGGGAAAATAAAAGAATACCTAAATCAGAACTACCAATCTCCACATTACAAAATGTTCATCTTTCTGTAATTGGGGTGGATATAAATGAAAATCTACTTATTAAATACAATATCTTACTCAAAACTAAGACTGAAACCATCATCAACAATGTTTTCTGTTGAACTACTTTTCTTCCTTCCAAGCACTGAGATTCTTGACTTTCCTTTCTATACATGATTATTTGCTTCAAAAATTACACATTAGCACTAACAGTTATTTCTGTAGTAGTATTTGTAAAACTATACTGAAAAGAAGTAAGACATCTTTCACTAAGGGAAAGAAAAAAGAGGATTTATTATGGAAGATTTCCTGTCCTTTGACTGCAAGTAACATTTTAACGTAACAGTTAAATTTAATTACTGGGTATTTCAAGAACTTTGCATGAGAAAGCTGTACTAGATATCTAAGTTTTCAGATAAGCCCCTTACTACAAGCAGAGCCCCCATATCAATTAGCAAGCTTCACATTCCACTTGTAGAGTAGGGAAAATTAGCAGAGCAGCAATTATTCAACACCAGTTTTACCTGCAAGTGATAGCGCAGGAGCAATTCTGCTTACAAAAGGCAGAAGTACCAGCTACATCTCTGCAAACCTCACACAGCAAATGAAGCCATTACTTAACACAAGTAAAAGCAGAGCAAGTGAGAAGTACTTTTCAAAAGAAGTTTTGATATTTGTAGTAAAGAAGCATGGTGCAGGTTAGTACAGATGGGGAAGAACCTTGCTATCCAGAGAATTTGAGAATCTGTATTCCTTCCATGGATGCTTTAATGTTTAACAAATACATCTTAATGACAGTTTCATAACCTTTTCAAATGATCCTGCATGCTTGGAATCATTAGCAACTAGGTTGTGTAATATATAAATGAGAAAGAAGTCAAAGGTTAAACATGCTGATTGATATTAATCTCAGAGTATGAATATTTCTAGTGTTATTACAGTTCAATATAAAAATAAGATTCCGTACCCAAAGAATAATAAAAAAAAACCCCACAAAAAACCCCACAAAACAAAAACCCCAACATATTCTATGAAACTACAGAACTTGCTCCAAAATAACTAAACTGTTATGTAATGCAGAAGTGATTCTGACTGGCAGCTGTAAAGACCATTTATTGTGTATACTAGAGTCATGTACTTGTCATGTACTTATCATCCCAGGGAGAAGCAAGACGGGAAAAAAGATCCTGCTAAAGGTTTTTTGGTTTTGTTGTTTTGGGAGAGTGGGAGCTATTGAGGTTATTGGTTTTGTTTGCAGTTCTACAGCTGGGGTTTTTTTTTCGGGGGGGGGGGGGGAAGGGGGGAAGGTTGTTTGGTTTTGTTGTTGTTTTTTTTGTTTTTACAATCAGAGCAATTCTTAGCATGTATCCTTTTTGACATGGCTTTACAGAATCACAGAATCCCGAGGGTTGGAAGGGACCTCAAAAGATCATCTAGTCCAACCCCCCTGCAAGAGCAGGGTAACCTAGAGTACATCACACAGGAACTTGTCCAGCCAGGCCTTGAATATCTCCAACGTAGAGCCATACTATTACTTAATTTAAAAACTCCTTAAAGCATTAACTGTTAGCAAACTCAGGAAATGAAAGGCATGAAGAATCTACACATCCTATGCATGATTCCTGCAGAAAATAAAGATGGGAGAAAAAAAAAGAGAGAAAAAAAAAAAAAAAACTTTCTGTAGGATAACGTTTTTCTCTTTCTCTTATGCATGCAGAGCAGAGAACTATACACTGCATTCTTATCACACATGCCATTTGAAAATGTTTAATATTTATTTTTAAAGGAAATATTCCTACATCATTTCATATACTGGAAACATATTTCTTCTCAAATATAAAATACTGAATCCTTCTGTTCCAGTTCTATTTATTCCCCAGACTTAAAAAAATATGCTTCAATTTTTTAGGGGCAAGAGCAGGAAAAACCTTTGCAAAGGGAACTCTGCACAGGTCTCTATAGGGCTGCAGTAAAGCAATAGCAGCTCCCTCTGCTGCTCAGAAGAGAAATATATTGACATGCACTGTTCCCAAACCACAGCCCTATCTATACAGAGCGTTCTAACCTTCACTCAATCGCATGTACTGCCTGTACACAAAAAAGAACTACTTTCAAGGACCAGCACTCCTCTAATCATCCTTTATTCCTCCTACCCCTACAAAGCCTTTCGTTTATTAACATTCTGAGAATAACAGCAGACTTTCATACAGGAGTCCCTTCTCACTTCCCTCTATGCACAAAGTGCCCAGTGCTACCTTAGTTTTCTTTAGCTTCAAGAAAAACCAATGCTACCCTTCCATACAAAGGCAGAAATCACAGAAAAAAGAATCCTTTATATCCTTGTGGTTCTATGTGCTAGCTTGGACCAGGCACCTCGCAGCAAGAAATTCTGTCCCAGTCTGCACTACTTGAGAGCTAAAAGCTACAGATGTCAGCATGGCTTTAGATTTGTTTCAGAACCTGAGAGATGGGTATCTAAGCTCCAAGGGCCAGGTCCTCCTGTGGTATGTCCTAGCTCCACCAAGTTAATCCAGCTTATTTGCTCTGTTTCTCCCACTTCACTCTATAGGGTCATCTAACAACCATGAGAAGACACCATTAATTACATGCATGTGCCGAATGACAAACAGAGACCATGGCACCAGAATCAGAGGATGCTTCATCAAAGTACACCACTTTTATAAGAAAATTAATCTGCTTCTCAGCCTTTACCGCTGTTATATGTAATATATGTTATATATGGAAGAAATCTATTAAAAAAACATTATATGTAGTAATGAAGCAAATGCTCAAATATGACAACTGCTGAAGGGGTAGAAAAACGGTTATAGGGGCTGTAGACCTGACTATACAAGTTTTCATCTTCATTTTAGATAATCTGTTTTCTGGTTCTTAGGAAGCTCTCATTAACCAACAAATCAATCACCATCCCAGCCCACAATCCTGCAACAAGCAAACCTCCATTTGAAGACAACGGTAACCGGAAAGTTATCACAGGGTTCTTCATGCAGAATGTCTGACCCCTTAATGAGGGGTCACCATCATAATCTTAGATACTTAGATACATATACTTAGATACAGAAACAACATTTGGATTCATATGCCCTCATTTGCTAAGCTTCATGACAGAGTAACTGGAAGGGAAATTGATGTTTAAAAGAAAAGGGAAATAAAAGTTTAAGAGGGGTTTTGTTGCAAAGACTCTTGTTGAACAGTGCCTGTTGCCCAGAGGATTGAGCATCTCCCATACAAAAAGAAATAGAGAAAAACCTGGATAAACACAGGCTGAAACCAAGGTGTCAGTCCAAGAAAACATAATGCAGTGGTTGACATAGGATTAACAGTGTTGATGCCAATTTTTCCATAAAAAATGCTGGTTATCACGTATGCCATAAGCACCAGCTTTGATAAAGATAAAATATTGCTGGCATGATATATTTGTTAATACTACACTTTCAAGAGTATGAACACAAGTAGACAAATTATTTAAATCAAAAGTAAGCAAGAATGTTTCCCAGTGATGGTGACTAGCATTCTCATCCTTGCAGTGCTACAGAACCCCACATGCACTGAGTGATAAGAGCATTTAAGGGCAGTTACTGTGAGATACATGATTCACTGTAAATATATCCATATGCTTATGTTGTGGTTAATTGTTATATGACCATTCCTAAGGGGTTCAAGTAACACAAAGTCATCACAGAGCACTGAAAATGGATGCCACAAATACAATGCAATCAGTGAAGAATCAGCTTTCTTCTGTTAGTCCTGCACATATTATTTACTTTGCCCTCCTGTGCGATATAATATTTTTATATTACAGGCATGACAACAACTGGAACGAAAATTAACAAACAATAAAGGTTCTGATGAAGTACATGGATGTGAGAAAACTCTAGTCACTTTAGTACAACCAAGCATCAATTCTTATCTCCAGGTAGAGAGGACACAGGCCATACTTACAGGAAGGAAGGCTCTCAGAAAAAGGCTTGCACATGTAAGACAAATCATTGGAACATGAAATCCCAATGGAATGCTGCAGTCAGAACTGATAGTGGCATAGTTTTGTTACATATACAAGTAAATATAAACCATGAACAAATTTTATTTGTCCTTGCTACAGTTGCTACTGGAGTTTAATCTCAGTTCTGGTATCTATGACTCAAGATGGATGTTCAAAAATCAGACCATTCAGGGAAATATCATAATGAGAATTAAAAAAATAAAAAATTATATGCCCAATAGACACAGTGTCCTTATTTACATTTAAGAGACCTTTCAGGAATGAACTTGATTCTGTGCTTGGGGAAAGAAGCCCTGCTATTAAACAGCTCTTTGGTGCAATATGAAAATAATAAATTGCAACGGTCAAAAAACACCTCAGATAACAGGAAGAAAGTAAAGATGCAGAAATCTAAACACAGATGATAACTAGCAAACTATTAACCCAAGCTTGAGTTAGATTCACTTTGCTGGACTCTTTCCTGTTTACAAATGGTGAAATTTTTCTGAAAATATGCTTTAGTTTGTGCAGAAGTCAATACAGAGCAGGACCCTTCAAGATTCCTGGGTGAATGCAACAAAGGCTCTCCTGAACCATCAACTTTCTCATTTCAAGCTGATACTTCAGGTACGCAGTTAAAACTACCTAAAATAGAGCTGTACCATGAATCAAGAATAAGTCCAAATATGGCTTGCTACCTAGTTCCCCAATAGTTCTTGCATGAGAACAGACTGGAGACAAAGGACAAAAATGGCTAGCACTGCACCAAAACAATATGGAAAGGAACTATCAGACCACACAGAAATTATGCATCTATACGAAAGATCTTTCAGACAACTTCCTTCAGGCTAGCCCAGCTTGTTTCAGTGTATGTCAAATACTATGTAAAAAATGAAAGAAAAAAACTGCATTCATTATTGGAGATGATGATGAAAGCTTCAAAACTGATCATCACTGAAAACTATGCCCTGCTCTGCCTGTATATAATTTGATTATGGTTATTCACAAAGCAATCCAAAGTTTCCAATTCAGAGACTTAAAAATATATTTTTGAGTGTGAGGACTTCCTACATTAAATATCAAGTCCATACTGGATGCAAGGTGTTACAGAATACTCAGTAAGCCATATTAAAACAGGGAAAACCAACACACTGGAATAAAACCAAGAATTTGAGTTGTAAAAAGACAAGTGAATGACATGAATATGACAGTATTTCACTCCAAATTAGAAAGCACATATTTCATACCTTGAACAGTAGAATTATCAATAGAAAATATATGATTTACTATAAAATTATGTGATAACCCTGACTTTTCAAAAATCAAAGATGGCTGTTTAAAATATCTCAACTGACAAGTGAATTACATATTAATCACTATTACCAAAACCATGTTTCTGCAGCTTCCAGAAGCAAGCATTCATCCTATTTACCTGTTCTAGTGCATCTTCAAGACCGATTCTCCATCTCTGTACATTTATGTTCACACTTGAACACATACGGAACCCTGTTAACTTATGTTAACAGATTTTTGTGGGTTTGTTTTTCATCAGGCGTTTTGGGTGGGATTTTTTTTTTTTTCAAGTGCATTGTAAAAACTTGAGAGGATTTTGCCATCTTGCTTCTTGAAAGGTGAGAAAAGGCTAGGTGTTCTGCTACCAATTAATGATTAAGGAAAAGAAATCGGTACATAGGCTTAGGAATACCATTCTTCCACAAGCGCACCTTCTTACCCTTCTTGTTTATCACTCAGTATCACTGTTTTCATTCTTTCATTTTTCACTGCTGCTAAGAGTTAACACAATTCATCCTTCCTGAAAAATTTTGAACATATGGTGAACTACGAATCTACACTGGAGCTAATACTCCATAAACATATTTTTCTTTTTGATCTGTATTTTGTCAATGAACTCATTATTACCACATCTAAATGAACAAGATATTCTCAAAGACCATCACAGATGCACAATTGCTTACCTTCCTTCTTGCCTGCTTTGAGAAGGAAAATATCATAATAATGTTGGGAGGGTCTTAAGTGTATGAATCGACATGAAAAAATATTTATAAAGAAGCACCTTGATCTTTTGTACATACTCATCAGAGCCCTATTCCTTAAGATACATACGAGTATTTGCTCATGTCAAATGCATGCAAATCATTTTATTAACAGTTAAACCAGCATAATTTTTGTGGACTACATAAATTTTTCATAATGAGCTCTAAGTAGTAAAACCTTTGCTTCATTGTAAAACTTGAAGTTAAACATGCAAATAGCTAACCAAAATCCTGAATTGACAAGGACTAAGAAAACAAACAATAAAACAAAAAAGTAGTTTCTCACCTTTGTCTTTGAGTAGAATGGCGATGACTGGTGAATGGGCAAGTCCATGAGGCTATTGGAATTTGTGACACTGTTACTGTTAGCGTGTTCGTCTTCTCTACTGCTGTCATCAGACTGATCAAAATCATCACTCTCCTGATCCATTTCCTCCTCTTCTTCCACCTCCTCCTCTTGATCACCAGTATGTTCATCATCATCTTCTTCTTGGTTACAAGTGGATTCTTCATCCACTGTAATAAGTCTATTGTTATTTTCTTCTAACTGTTCCTGCTGAGACTCGTGCCTGTCATCAAATCCAGGTTCTTCTCCTCCTATCTCCCCATTCCTCCCAATGTGCTGCTCTTCTTGTTGTCGTCTTTGCTGCTGCTCCTCCTCTTCTACAACCCGATTCATCTGCTCCTCATCTACTTGGCTTGAGGAAGCATTACCTCGAAGAGATCCACCAGTTCGTCGCCTCTTGCTGCCCACAGAGAGCAGTTCCTGATTCATTTCCAAAAGCCAGCTTGCTACTTCTTGGACCTTGGCTAGGCTATCTGAAGATGCAAATGCTTTCACATTCTAAGGAGACAAAAAATAAAAGGTGGAAAATTAGAAAAGCTGTATTTTGTTAATTAGATGTAATTAACAAATTAATTAATTAACAAATTAATTAAAATTAAAAGCTGTATTTTGTTCAATTAGCATTGAAAACTTATTTCAATGTATTACTCCTCATTTCAAATTCCAAGAAACCAGGAATAATCTGTATGTGACACACAACTGGAGAAACCCATACTGCAGACAACTTTCTAGCAAGTTATTTCTTCTATCAAACAGTCTGATCGTGAACTCTGTAAGCACCACATTCTGCAAAATTCAGAACTGCTTGCCTTCCTAGAGAATCCACAAGAACCATTAACATTCATGTAAACAAAACATCCAAGTATGATTCTTGCTAATAATTGGACAAAGATAATTTTCAAATGGCATTTTATTTTCCTTCTTATTTGATTACAGACATAACATGTATCTCAAAAATTACTAACTGCTTCCGGGCTTATGCCTTAAGAGCAGGCATATTTTCAGGTATAACTTTAAGTTTTATTTCTTGTTACTATGATATTCTTTCAGATAAATGAAAAAGAGAACAACCACTAAAGCATACAGCCTTACCACTCCAAAGTCTTAAATCGGCCACACTGATGCTCAGTGGTCTCAAGCAGACATCACTAGGCAGCCTGTGCAGGCCAGAAACAGCTCATACCTTGCCTGGCAAAAATCACTGCTAGCAATGAAATTCTCCAAACTTGAAGAAGTGACAAAAATTCAGAGAAGTTAAAAAAAATGTCGAATTTAGGTGCATATTAATAGAAATAAAAAAATTAACACAATTTCCAGATTATCCACACATTCAGCTACACATGCACATGCAAACAATACACAAGAACAGTGGAACTTAACACAATCTAGCTAGATCTTAAGTTTGGTATTAGGTTTCCAGCTATATAACCTTTGAGGCTGGCACATCCTGACTCCAGTGCCCCTAGATTAAAGTCATATGCTGAGTAGATCAAGTCAGACATGAACAACATGTAGTCAGATTCACACGCACATGAAAACATATGCAAAGAGAAAATAACTAGGTTTTTAAAGTTTATAGAACCACTGTCCTTGGGTGGCCATAGACCGCATGACACACTCAGCAGGCTACACCGAGAGAGGGATTCAGAGAGCACACCACCACAACACTGGAAAAGAGCATGACTTCTCAGTTTCCTTGGAGCAGGAGCAGTAAAAAAATACATGTTTCCATGAGTACAGGAAGATAGTCTCCTAACTTCTCCCCTGCCTTCCCCTCCACTCCTTCTTTATTTAGAAAGTCCTCTAGCTCTTATTGTTTAAAAACAACCTAATAATAACAATCTCACAACAAAACACCTAGAGCCTTGAATGACAGAGGTGTGGAACAGAAAAACTCCAACTTTGCTCCATGACATTTGTGAAAACATTGAACTTACAGGTGAAGTGAGAAGAAAGTACCAGAAACCATACCTCTAAGGTAATTTTCATTGTATGGTACCATGAAAGCCACAGAAACACATTTACAGAGGTTTCTCAAGTCCTGCATTGAGAAAGATTCGTAGATTCTGCACACTTGTCCCCACTTCCTCAAGGAAACATGACATAAATCCCAAAGACATGCTTTTCAAGTTTTCACATATGTACACCTGGATGACAATTGCCCCCAAATAAAACCTTACAAGCTCAAAAGCAAAAATCTGTGTTCCAAAGAATGTGTCCACCAGCAATTAGCTCCAATCAATGAAGAGGAAGCCAATACTAAAAAGACAAGCTCCACACATCAAGGCAAGGACATGATGGAAGCAAGCAGAAGCTGTGCTGACTCCTGCTTTTTATGAGTGGAAAACACACATTAGGACACTGGGGTGCACGTGACCCAAACCAAAAGCTAATGACTTCAACCTTGGGAGCAAGGGGCATCAAAAGCAAACGTGTTTGATTTCCTATATATAGTAAGTAGCACTTGAAAAAGAGTGAACTCTTCATAACATCGCAGAGAAATATTTTCACTTAACATTTTTTCCCAAAGCCTGGAAACATTAGCGTTTTGAAGTGATGTTTCATAACTCCATTTCATCAAACACCAAATTTCACTGCATATGTAATCTGACATTAGTGCAACCTATTTATCAGGCTTGCTACATAGCTTGGGCATTATGAGCTTGACAACACTACATCTTGCTTTCTCATTAAAAATAAGAGATGTGGATTTTTTAAAGCATTAAATAATGTGAAAAAAATCAGCAATAATAATAAAGACCAAAAAAGAGATTTATATCTTCAGAATCTCGAGAATTTAGCTTCCACCACAAACGATTCTGTAAACAGCCATGAATAAAGCTTAAAAAGTTTTCATCTATTTTTCCACTATCAACAGCATAGTTTCAAATATATGCATCAGTTATCAGTTTAGGATAATATAATTTACTTGATAAAACTTCAAATGCTGCATTTGTTTCATTAATTTAATACATAATTTCAATTTGTATCTGTAAGCAACTGATGTGACAGGTCAGCACTGAAATACAGAAGTAATAAAATGCATAATTCTGCTAAATGCTTAAGTGACAAAAATAACATTACTGTTACTGTTAATATACCCAAATGAAATTCCAGCCAGTTAAGAAAATGAACACACACTAGTACTATTATATCTTTTTAATTACTCCTACAATTTTTGTAGTGACCATCAATTCACAAAATTAGCTTCAGTCATAAATGATTTGAGTTTTACTTTGTATTTGAAGAAATAAGCTCAACTTGGTTTTTCCAGAAGCCTGTAAAACACATTATCAAAATTTAATTACATCAGAAATCATCAATATGCAAAGAGGTGATGCATTCACTAAACAACAGATGGATGTACATTATCTGAGAGATTTGAAACATTAAAGCTGCCTTCTGTCACCTAAGTGCTTTCAGAATTAACTACTGTAAGCTAATTCACAAGATGCGATCATTTTCATATATAAGGTACATAACGAATAAGACAGGATTATTACTTTGCAGGAAGAAGTTATTTACAAATCAGCTACCCGAGAACTAAAAAGCTGTGTTTTCAGTTAGTACAATGCCTCCTTCATTTACACTCTCAGAGTCCAAAATGACTCAAAACAGCTAAACCCCAGCAGTCCCACAGAGGAAAGCTGTTGCTTTCCTACCCACCTTAGACAGCAAAGAGATATTTTTAGAAGGACACCAAAACATTGCAGTGCAGTGTCAAGGCTTTGCATAAACATGTAAAACTCATTAAACTTGGTCAACAACTCCCACGTAAGTATCTTAACATTTGCAGCAAGTCATATGGAAAAGCAAAACACATGGAATCCCCAAGGAAAATGGAAGTCCCTGGACTCATTCAACTGTAAAATCAGAGTTGATGAATGCATTTCCCATATATATTGAAGATTAAATGCTGCTTAAGCAGAATTCTTTATGCATTAAATCTGCATACAAGACACTTTGTAAAAATACCAGAACAACAGCTACTCAAAACCACCTGTAAGAAATGCCGAGCAACACTGAGAAACTATAGAGAAAATGCCTCAGATTTATCTACAACAGGTTACATTCTGCACTAAGAGAGGAGGATGACAACTTCACTTCTTGCTTTATTACTGAAATATCTCTGTCCCTCTAGTAGATACATGAGTTGTTAAACATTTTTTACCTACAAAAACATACAACTAAGTAAAAATTGGGAAACTGCTGGTTTGTTAATTCCTTTTTTATCACTTGAAACTGTAAAGAAAAGGGAAATGAGGTGGGGATGAGGGTAAAGGATGGGCACTTTTGTTGTTTTCACAAAGTATATCAGAACTGGAAAAGGTTTTAAAGAATTAACTTTGAAATCAGAAAGGCAGACTGACTTGAAAACTAATCTAAGTCTATACAAATAACCCAATAAAAAACTGACATACATTAAATTGAGTAATACCGAATTGAGGTAAATAGAAAGCAAAAAGAAACATCCCACCCAAACTAAGTATCTCCTATGATTTCATTTCAACATCCCAACCTGCCTTCTCAAACTAAAAATACAACCCTTACAAAGACATTGGGCCCAAGGTTGACACTGGTGTGCTGGCAACTTAAAAGTTAGCTCATCTTTAGCCAACAGTGCAGTAGAACAGATGTGCCAAGCTGAGACTCAGCACCCACACAATAGGGCTCTAGGAAGAGGAAACAGCTGTTATTTCCAGCTCTGACCCCTGGGACCTAAACTGACTCTCACAGCTGGAGCACATTATCTGTTTTAGTTTCACCCAGAGGGTGCTTGGGCCAGCTGTGCTTTAACTCTTTCTATTGGGGAGCAGGTGTGGACCATCAGCAGCTACACTTCAAAGTGTGCTCTGGATCCAAATCCAGACTAAAACATACAGTGCCAATGCACCTAATGATAGGCACACACCTGTGTTGCGCTGCCAGACCTAAGACTGCTAAGCCCATTTGAAAAATATGCATACAAAGACAACTAAATCTAGCATCAAGCAGGCAGCAAAAAAAAAACGTAATACTGGTCAGATCGTGGACCATGTTCAAAGAAAACCAAAAGTGTGTAAGTGTACAGCCATGATAGATAACAGCGCAAAACACTACAAGCAAGCAACCCATATGCTGTATATTGATCTGATTACTGGCTACACAGTTTGTATATTGGAAAGATTTTGAACAGCAAAGTAACAAACCATAACAATCAACATGCAATAAATGGAAACTGAAACTGAACAAAGACAAATGAGGAATTCACCACCTTCTTTTATAGGTTATGGTAGCGGACAAGTCCTCATGCAAGGACTTAACAAAACCAAGATACTTCAGGTAGACCATAATTTGAACTGAAGTTACGAGCTTTAAAGAAGAGTTACAAGAGAAGAATTTTGCTATGCTGCCCAGGATGGGAAACTTGATAACTGTAATAGACTCAAGTCATAAAATTCTGAGTTGAATACATTGTATAAGGAAAATAATGCTTTCCATATTTCACCAGCACAAAACATTGATTAGAACAAGATTAACATACAGCTTTAAAAACTTTTAAGTAATTTTTCATCAAAACAAAGCACATCATTAGTAATACATCTCATTCTACAAGCATGCATGCTTTTCCTAAGAACACTACTTCTTCCAAATGGATACACATCTCAGATCTCTCTGTCAGCTCCATTATTCGCAGCTCCAAGCTCCAGAACATATTAGCAACCAGAAAGATTCTCCGCTCTACCCTGCCCAGCAAAGACCTGCTAACACTTCATGGAGCAGCACACATAACTTTTCTGTTGGATTAGAAGCTGTCCTGCTCCCTAGATCCACTTTAACAATCGATTCATGTTGTTTTATTCAGTCCAAAATGGCTGAAGTAACCAACATTAAATGAAACTGCCCCTCCAATTATGTTGAACATAAACTTGACAGCACACAAAAACCTAGATTTAGTATTCATTAAGAAAAAAAAAAAAAAGAAATACCACAATTAAAGTTTCCTGTGCAAATTTAGCGAAGCCCAGCTGCCTCTAATCTTCTTGTGTGGCCAGTTTTAATTATCTCCATCCCCACCATAACCTGGCTCCAACACTGCATCTACCTGCTGAGGCTTTGTATCAAGCCCTTGTGCCCTGACCTCCACTCCTAAATGTTTCTGAAAAAAGACAATTCCAGTTTTCCCACCACATAGAGCCTACTATAAGGTGTCTCTCCCTTCTGTTCACCTACTTCTATAGCCCCAAAATCCTACTTCAACAGACCTTATTCCTTCTTTCCCTATTCCATCATCCAAACTTATATTTTTCTCCCAGGACCTCCTCTTAACACAGCTCCCCCTCTAATCCCATGCCTCATTTTCCCAATTCCTTGCAGCCCACAGTGCTAATGTACAGTCTCAGACACTTAGCTCCATTCTAATCCATTCCCTGCAGATAGTGAAGGGATTCGGATGAGGGACAACAGCTGACACCACCTGGGTAGTATGCATGTGGCAGAGCAATGTCCCTGGCTATCAATTTATGGGGACAAACACGTCAAAGCCATTATAAAGAAAACTTTGTTTTAAGTCTGGGCTGGAAAGACAAAAGGGTAGGGAGGACCTATCACATAATCCTACATGGTTTGGTAGACACAGGCAAAATATTTAATATAGGATAAAATACAAAATAGCACACAAAACCCACCAGAAAACAAGAATACAAAAAGTAGTTCAGGAAATGAGTAACTGCTACATTAATTTACATATATTTAGCAGGTTTTGAGATGAGTGACATGGAAATATTAGAGGTAGCAGAGAGATTAACAGACCTTTCATGAGCAAGTTTAGAAGAAAGCTTGAGCTACAAGCAGTCAACATACTTGTTTTTCAGATTACGGTAGGTATTATCACATCAGGACAATTCCAAGCACAACTACAGGCTGGGCGGAGAATGGACTGAGAGCAGCCCTGAGAAGAAGGACTTGAGGGTATGAGTTGATAAGAAGCTCAAGATGACCTGGCCCAGTCTCTTCAATACAGATGCATTTAGCCTTCACAGATAATGACTGTGGGAAAAGCTGCAAAATGGTGCAACATGCTTCCTTTGCTGTGTATAGGCAGGGCACACACAGATTCATCCCATTCCTGTAGGCAACACAACCACCTGCAAGGTTCATGGACATACAAACACCAAATCTGAATGCATTACAGGTAAAATGGATTCCGCAGTCTCACCTTACAAAAGCATGGAATATCAAGTCTTAGTGCTTTAAACCAAAAGCCCTAATCTTCCTCCTTGTGTGTTTTCCACAAAAACAGGACTGCTTGGCTAAAATTTTACACAGAAGAGATAATCCACGCAGAATTCTTGCCAGGAGGATCAATTTGAGTTAAAGTTGTACAAGTTTTTATCACTCTAGCACAGAGAATCATGCTATAAATTGCATTAATAGAGACCTGGTGACAAAATTAAAGCAATCAACACACAGCAAGAAGAGAGAAAACCACTGATTTTTTTTTCTAGGAACATATCTTTGTAAGTAATTCATTACTTTAATTCTTGTATTTGAACTGTTAAAAAAGCCTGGATTTTCCTTGATTCAAAAGGGAGAAAAATATCAGTGCAAATCATTACTGAATAGTGTGTTACACCAGTTGTGTTTTACCTTAAAATCTAATACTTAAGTAGATGAGAATTATTGTGAGATACCATGGTAAGGATGGGGTGGAAGTAAGAGGGAAATGTGAAAGTGACCCATGAAGAAATTGCTGAAAAATCTCAGTCTTCCACTAGAAAGAAAATTGTATTAAAAAAAAATAAATTAAAAGTCTCCTTCCTCAAAAGCATATCCCAAGTGATAAGTTGGCACCAATACAGTGTTATTGAAGAAGTGGGGAGCTCGTATCTGTTTATCAAGAACATTGTTCATACCTTTTAACCCCCTGAAACCCAAGACCAACAGCAGAAATACATAAATTACTCCTTATTTTTAATTCTGCATTATTATGTTTTCATCAAGAAGAATGAAAGGATATAATTTAGAAAAAAAATCATTTAAATTCCTTGAAAGATATCATGAGAGGCAACAATTCACATTAGGAGGAGATGAGTATTATGGCTGATCTTACTGTGTTCATATAAATAATTGTGTTATTTTTAGTGGCTTTATTAATAATGACTGTTATACAGAAGATGGCTGGTTTGTGTTTTCACTAAAAACTCTTTAAAGAAAAAGGATTAAGCTGTAAAATGTGGCAAGTTAACTATCATGTGTGACTAATGAAAGGCTTCTCTCCCCTTTTAGCAGAAAACGGAAAGTAGAAGAAAAAGCTTCGGGTTATTTAAAGGGTGCCAAGTTTTCCAGCAACTAGTTAAAACAAAACAGGCAAGTCATCTGCATACAATTTTCAGTTACTTTGTCTTATCCTTTCTGCTTTGGCAACTGTATCATTACTTGGATTCCTGTAATAAATTTTTTTATCTCTCTAGATAAGATCTTACCTTGCATAATGATTCTGTTGGGGGGCGGGTGTGTGATTTTGTTGGGGTTTTTGGGTGTTCCTCCCCATCAAATTAGAAGCCTGTACTACTACTGCTAGTGATATAACACAAGCACTTGTTTGCTCAATTTAGAACTGCAAGTTTCTATCTGTTAGCATTTCAGTCTCATGTAAACTATGCCTTCTGCGCATACTAACAAGGAAGAGCTTCTTGCCAAAAGCAAACATTAGATCATACTTATAGCAACACAAACAGAGTATCTTTAGCTGCATTAGTTGAGAAGCACGTGGGCTGCAAAATTCTCAGATTAGAAAACTAGGCAGGCAGTTTATTACACTCCCCTCAAAGTTAAAGACGCTACTGCATGCCTACATAGCAAAGGCTGGAAATGTACAGCTTCATCCCAACTCTTATTTCATGACACACACATGTAGTACAGAATCTTTTAAAAAAATCACAGACCCTCTTACACTACAACAGGAGACTAAGCAGTCCCTAAAAGTTAACAGGTTTGGTTAATTTGGGGTTGGATTCATGCCTCTTCCCAAAAAGTAAGTAATTGAGGCTTGTGGGTCTATGGTAGTTGCAATAGCTTTCCAAGCCGGCTTGAAAACCTCCACAGCACTAAGCATTGTGTTTCACTTTCTATCCCCAGCTCAGACCACCCGTATTCCCTTTAACTGAAGTCCTCATGGTCAGTTTTACAGCATCATCAAGAGCACTGCATATAGGGACCTCCCCAGCTGCCTGGAGCAACACCTGCTTAGGATGGGTTTATGCAGCTCAAGACCTTTCATCCATAGCAAAGGAACATGAGGACCTGCAAGGATGACACTGATAGTCTTGTAGAACTAGTAAACTTGGGTTGAGCTGTGCTGGAGAAAACTGTGTCACGGGAAAACTACTGTGTCAACACACATTAAGCTACAGAGCTATAGGTACCAACAGAAGGAGCTAAAAATCTCAGCCTTGACATCCCAAAAAATGTGATTACTATGCAGGAACAACTTTCTTTCCAACTATCTAGGCAAACACAGATTTTCTCCTAGACGAAAAGCAAGATCCAATCAATGAATGCTGAAATGAGAAAAATCCAAATGGAATTAACTATGAGGATAATTACTCACTGTAATAGCTTACTAGGAAGATAAATTCATAAAGTGGTGATGAATTTACTTTAAGTCTTAAAATAGAAATACATTCCATCTTGGTTTAACACACATGTTCAACAGCTAAAGAACATGCTGCACATGCACAGCTACCCAGGCTTGGTTAACTGACCACCTCTCCGTGGTAATGCACACAAACTAGAGCTCCTGTCAACCTCCTCTCTACTCCCACAGTGACATACAGGCAAAACATATTACCAACTGCTGACTAAAATCTGCCCAGTTCCAGTGCAGATTTATTTCATAGCCAGGTTTAACACACAGGCTAGCACAGCATGGGCAAAATGGCCTTCATATAATTTTTTCTTCAGTATTCACAACACTGCTGAATGGGGTAAGGGGCCTGGGATGCATTTTCAATGGGAAAACCTATAGACCTTAGGAGTACAATATGCTAAACTGCTTTCTGAATTCATTCGGTGTTACCTAGCCTGGTGCTGCTTTGCAAAGCTGCATCATGGGAGCATAAATAACTTGCAAGCAGAATTGCTCATTATTAATGCAAATATTCTGAAGGCAAAAAGCAAAACAGCATTTGGCAGCAAGAACACTGCCATTAAGATGCTTGGTCTGAAAACCTCAAAGTGATTTATAAAGTACCCAACTGACTTCTCTGTCTCAGTTTCTTTCCTGTCCACTAATCACAGAAGTAATTTTTGGTACATTCCTCAGATTATGGGGTTTACTGATACTGAACTGTAATTCTACCAGATGGCTGGTGTCAGCTTCTGGCAAAATGGCAGCATGATTTCTTGGACTGAATCTCCAATTCAAATGCTGCAGAAGTGCAGCACAAACAGCCATACAAGCAGAACAGCAGAGATGGCCAAAAACAAAGGTCAACTTGGAACACAGAGCAGAAAAGATGGCCCAAAAAAAGGTCATCTTTAAATGAAGTGGGGGAATAGATCTTGAAGACAAACAGCAACTAAGTTTAGTTTAATTTAAACTAACTTCAGTTAAATTTAAATGGGAGGAACTGGAGGAAATTAATGTGAAGTACTTACCTCTCCCCTACCTCAGAGATGCTTGAAAGAGACGTCTAGTAATGAATGATGAACACAGAGATGGAAACACATACACCCTTTACACTAAAAAGTGTGGTTTTTTTTTTTTTTTAGTGGTTAAAAAACAGCAGGATTGAAGCTGAGGAAAGTGAGAATCAAAAGCAGTGACTACTATTTAACAACATTTGTATTTAAATGATTAAAAGTTTAAAATAAATACCCCCTTTCCAAGCAGCTCTTATACAACCTCTAACCACAAATAATCACTCCTTTTACTCCCAAACTTAAGAGGCTTGAAAATACTGTTCTGTGCCTTGGAGTAAAGACAAATGAAGTAAAGACACAGCAATGCAGACTTTGCCATGAAAAATGCAATTTCTTTATTCTGTTGGGACACAGACTTCCACATCAGGCTAACCTTCTAAAAAAGGTTATTGTAAAAATAAAGAATACCCTACCAGAGATTAAATAGCCACCTAGATATCCGAACACTACTTTTTTTAAGTATTTATATTTTTAATTCCCGGTTCTTCTATGTTATTCCAAGCATACAAGATGATGACAGGCAAGGGAAGAAGAACAAACCCCTCCAAGTCCTGCCAAGCTATCAGCAAGAACATTTTCTGCCTCAAGATCCATAGTGGAAAATGCTTACTCGAGGCTACTACCAAAAATGTCTCATTTAATCTTCTGCTTTCAGTTGCCTATTCTTTAGAAAAAGCCTGAAGGACAATTATCTATAACAGTCAGCTGTCATATAGTCCTAATTGCTAGGGGAAATAAATGAAGTCATTCTATAAGTACTGTTAAAACAGCTGGGAGTAAAAGATGGAATATATTCTGGACAAAGATAATATCTTATTCATGTTTAGTTCAGAGTTATAAACTGACTTTCTGAAATAAGAAAAAGGTAGCTGGGGATCAGGTGGGGTTAGAAAGCATGCTTCATGCAAGCAATGCAAGATATTGGCACTGGTGTATTTTACCATTTTGGTGGGAATAAAATACAGCTCAGCCTTATCCCTGTAAGGTTGCCCAAAAAGAACAAGGAGTAATATACATTTTATGAAGAATGCCTATCTGTTCACAGTCCTAATTCATATCTTATGAAATGCCCAGCTGTGTACATTCACTCAGATTTTGTGCAGTATCTGCTGGGCAATACTGTCTCCACTCTGAATACTGCATTTTCAAAGATGAACTCCAAATCATGTCCTTTCTTCCTGAGCTAGTTAATGAACTTGTTAAAAGCCTTCTCATCAACAAGAAGCCTTTGACCTGCACTTTTTTCCTTTAATAAAAGCAAGAAATACAAAGAGAAACAGAATGGCAGTGTTTACCAGACTTGCTGAAATTTGTTAATACTTTGTATTTTCAGCATCTTCAGCAGTAGAAGACATAAATAAAACAAGGTCATGTACTCCTGCTAAAAGGACACAACTGAAGAAATTCCCCTTCCTGGTGTCTCACTTAAAAGCAAAACCACACAATTATGGTCTCCACATGGTATTAAAAAAAAAAAAGAGCAAATGCCTTCTCGTTAACCTTATGTCCCCAGAACACTGCCTACCACACATTGGTTCTTAAGCGTTATGTTGTCTGTGTCATGGGGAAGCTTTCCGGCAGTAGATCTAAAATCTGACCTTGCACAACAAGGCACTTGCTGAACAAACAGCAAGTGAGATTGCCAGGTTTGAAGGAAGATAATATCTCAACCTGTCTAAAAGAATCTGGCCCTAGCCCAAATAGACTCTTAGCAGGCTCCAGCGGACAAATGGAAATGGTTGCAATTATTGTTATTGATTTAATGTCCTTAAAATGGCTCTCTGAGAATCTTATTTCAGTAACTGATTAAGCAGTGTGGTTCAGCAGCAGGGCATTTGCCTAATAACCTACAGAAACCTAAATTTGCTTAGCTAAACTACTTTTGGAAGCAAGAAAGTAATTTTTTGTATCTGCATGACTGAAGGTGAAAGTAGGTGCCTAGGCAAGAATGTAAGGTGGCCTACAATATTAATGCCAGGCAGGCAGTTCAACTTTCTTTGAAATCGTATGAAGCCATTCACTCTAAATATTCTATGTTTCTGTTCTACAGCACTTTCCTACTACAGAAAGGAGGTGTGACTGCAAGCAGTAAAAACAGCTGAGTCCAATGCAGGAAAACTCAGACCACAGGTACAGTGAACAAATAAATGATTTACCTGGATTACCAACTAAAAGAGATACTGCTACAGCCTTAATCTTAAAATTTGAAATTTGGATTATAATTTGACTGGGGGAAAAAAAAAAACAAACCACAAACAACAAAAAACCCTACAAAAAAACAACAGATGTTTTTCAGAGACTGATGTCATGTAAGATGCTGATACTGCTCTGCCACAGGATATTTTCAGTGGAGCTTCACTGAAAGGGCAGCTGCTATACTGCACTGAAACTTCACTGAAGTCAACTGAGTGCCCCCTAACCCATTCCAGACAAAATTAGGCAAGTCAGTTTTAACTCACCAGTTCCCTGTAACTCACATGATGTTGCTGGCACTGGATTAAGAATGGCTAATGTAAGTTTGTAAGGACAACAGACCTTACACCCTTCCAGCAGAGAGTAGGTAACAGCTAAGGACCACCTAACATCTTACCACAAAACAAACACCTACCTGTAAACTTAAAGCTATGCTCCTCAATAAAAGCAAGCCATACTTCATTGCTAGCATCATGGATCTAAACTTGACTATTGTCAGAAGTCTCACCAGACCACCGGTCTGCAGAAATTGGAGTGCATGAGCCACCGTTTCTCATGCCTACGTGGAAAGGCATGCAGAACTAGGAGAGTTTCTTGGCAACAGTGAACCCATCACACAATGGCAGCTGCAAAGAGGAAGAGGCCCCAGTGTCATTGCACCTTTACTGCAGGCCAACCCATGTTCCTGATTTTTCAAGGGCATTGTTAGTACAAATTCATGGAGGTGAAGAGTAATGACTCTCCTTCCCGGACAGCAGTGCTAAGCAGCATCAGCTGTATTGATCAAACACAGACTGCATTACTCCCAGTCCAAACCCCATGCCTGTCCTTGCTGCTAGATCAGGCACACAGCGTTCCACACAGGTCAGTTGCTACGCCACACAGCTACCCTGCAGATCTTTGAGACCAGCATGTTTCTGAAGAACGTAAATGAAGTTGCTCAAGCCCTAGTGAAGTGTGTGTTGATGTGCAGAGGGAGAGACCTGCCTCCTGTCTTGCCTCCTGTGTGCCACAGGGACCCACAACACAATAGGGAAGGGAGCCTGAAGAGTCAAACCCTCCCGACACGCGGGAACAGAGCTCTTGATTCACCTGATGGACAAGGCACAGTTCAAGGCTGGTAGTGTATTTTTTAGCAAAAAAAAAAAAAAGGCAAAAAAAAGCTGTTAAAGAAAAAAACTTGTAAAATAACTGACTGAAACCAAACCTTGAGGCCTCAGAACATCATTTTATTGCTACAACGTGAGTGACATGTGGAACAATGCAGCTGCAAAAGGTGGCATTTTACTACAACTGTTTCTATTGACAGAAAGCCAAATTGGAGACTTTCTGAATAATATACTGGTTGTTGGTAGCAACAGCACAATCAAAACCAGGGCATCTGTCTTTGTCCTTACTGGAAAACCTGGCTGATTAGGTTGTGTCCTATGACAGGCATAGCTTGAAGCCTACAAAATGGACCTTACAGTAACCATTTTCACCATTTTAGGAACAATAAGAATCTCACTAAATAGCTCAACTTTTCAAGAGGGCCAGTCCTTCACTGAGGAAAACAGAATATGGTACAAACCATGCTGGCAATGTGAAGTCCAAGTCATTCATCATGGCCTTCTGTGTTTATCTTAATTTTTCTTACAATCTACATGTGGACTTCCACGTTCTCAGCTGCAAGGCTGATTAACAAATGTCCAAAGTTCAGACATCACTGTTTGGACACCAGGGCACAAGAGTCAGCTATTTGATGATTAGGAGTAATGATTAGGTATAAACTGTAAAATGGTACAAAAAAAATAAAATAGAACTTTCTAAGGCATTTGCATTTCCATTCCTATCATCCTGATGCCTGGCAAATATTTAGCACACAAATTTTCTTTCTCTAATAAGTATCCTAGAAAGAAACTAGGCTCTACAAAATGTTTTAATTTCCTGGTGACATTAATCAGATTTTTATCAAAGCCTGGCAAGAACATATTTTCTACTTGTAGTAGTGCACTGCTCATGTACTGAAATCCATTCCCATGATGATCATGCCATTGTCAAAGGTTTTGGAGGTAACCCGAGGTAACGGCAGGACCACAGGTCCACAGATCTGCACTTACTCCTCAGATACTAATGAGATCAAGCATACACTTCTAAGATATTTCACCTTCATGGATGGGCAGTGACCTGAAAGCTCCTTTGGGTGCTTCTGCTGTCTTACTTCAAGATGTGAAATGACTACTTTGACACTGAGGGTACCAACTGTTTCTGGACCGTGGCTGTTCACAGCAGCTCCTACACTCAATGTTCTCCTCTCTTTTGAGGAACTGACTGTTTTAAAAGTACTGGTCCGTGTAAATGAAGGTAGTTGTGGTTCTTTTTGGAACTTCTGGCCCAAAGCCACTTTGTATAGGCTGCCCAACTACAGTCTAGCATTGCTTGACTTCAGAGTGGGGAAAAAAAAGCAGCAGCCTGCTGCACACCTGTGTTGGGAGGTAGAACTGCCCCAAAGAACAGTTATCTGCCAGGCTCTGCACTGAGGCTCACCAGAGAGAAACCTTAGCTCAACAGATTCAGAGCTGTCTGTTTTAAAAGACTTGTTACAAGTGGACAGGAGAAGGCAACTTTTTATAGCCAGAGGAATATTAGGACTAAAACAAGCATCATAAGGAAATCCTAGATCACTGAATTAAGAGACAAAACTGCAACAGAACACTCACATATTGAGGAAAAATAAAAAAAATAAAGTTTAGGTATAGGAATAGGTAAGGACTAGCAGCTAATAAAAAGCAAGAGCTTAGCAACCTCCCCAGCACACTTCTTCTGTACAAGATTTATTTTGCTTTCAAAATAGACTTCCTGACACAAGAAAATAAGCTATTTAAAGAAACTTTAATAGGAGCGTAGACAGACATGCATACACTATTCCCAAGGCAGAGCTCAGCCTCTCACACCCAACCCGCTTATTACTGCATCCAACCAGATCTCCTGGCGTACCTGCCCATACAAGCATCACTAATCTGCTTCAGTCAGAATGAGCCAGGTTAGCTTACAAGTTTAAATTCTCAGCTAAGCAGATTCGTTTTGCCTGAAATAGATTAGGAAGCACTCACACGAGCAGTTCCACAGATCAGAGGTGCGAACAATCTCATTTAGCAGGGGGACAAGACAGGCGGCACATGGCTGCAACCTGCAATCAGCCCAGCTACACCTGAGCTGAATGCCCACAGCAACCCTGCAATGAAAATTAGTAATAGTTCACTTCAGATTCATAGTCTTTTCTGGCACAGTTTCCCCCATGTTGATAAGATCCATCAGAAGTGAACCAAGGATATCAACTCTAGTCTTACAAAGTAGCTGACATCTCCAGCGTACAAAGTTTGAGACACAGAATCATAGAATAGTTAGGGTTGGAAAGGACCTTAAGATCATCAAGTTCCAACCCCCCTGCCATGGGCAGGGACAACTCACACTAAACCATGTCACCCAAGGCTCTGTCCAACCTGGCTTTGAACACCACCAGGGATGGAGCATTCACAGCTTCTTTGGGCAACCCATTCCAGTGCCTTACCACCTTTACAGTGAAGAACTTCTTCCTTATATCAAATCTAAACTTCCCCTGTTCAAGTTTTAACACATGCCAGAAATCTTAAGAACTGTACAAATGATATTTAGAGACAAACTGCTGCCACTTCTCTTATGTAATCACAGAACAAGCTGCAAATGCACTTAAAATATTGAATATTTTCCAAGAGGTAAAATAATTTTATTCTATTTTTTGTTTGATAGATAAATGAGGAATAGAGTACTGGTCAGCTGAAACCACCACAAAGATCCTATCTCACTACCTCACTACCCTAATGTGTGAGCTTCCTGCTTCTTTGGCAGTCACTTTCAGAACTGAGCATCCTGAGAAAGCTCATGAAAACAGATAATTTCAAGATGGGGGGTGCGGTGGGAGAAGTAAGATACTTCATGAAGATGCAACAGATCGAAGAATAAGGAATTTCTATCTATAAAATATGGTGCCAGTGTTAAGTACACAGTGCTACTTACCAAATCCTCATCAATAAGTAGCAATGGGAAAGATCACAACTGAACGCAGAAACAGCTACTGCCTTTTGATATTCACAGATGTTCCTCTTAAAGTAGAAGAAATAAAACACAGGTCATTTACATCACCTGAAGCTCTTCTGCTCTGGCAGCAGCAGGGTCATACACTATTTCAAAAGTTAACATAAAACCTTCAAAAATTAACACTTATAGATCACGCATTCATTCACATTTTATAAAGGACTTGCTTACAAGATGCAGCAAGAAGTCCAAAATGTCTGATGAGAAGATTCTTTGTTAATTCTGAAAAGAATATGTAGTTGGTTTTGAGCATTCATTTATTTGCTCATGTAATGACCACACATTTGGTACTGCATGCTTCAGTAGTAATGAAGGACAGTAGGGGTAGTAAAAGATCAAAACAAAGTGGCCTGTAAAACCTCTGCTCTCTTTTGAAAGAAATCCTGAGTGGGAAGAAAGACTGCCATACCTTTACATTTTCCATTTCCACTATACAATACCCCACAGCTGAAATGCTCAGTGCTGCTCCACAGCCTCAGTTAATTTCGGAAAAGCCTGTTGAAGTCCTTAGGATCTACAGGAGTGGAACCACCACAAGGCTTGCTTGTTAATATGCTTGTATCACCTCTAAATTACTTACCAGTAACCTTCACAGCCAGTACATAAATGTAAAATCCAAAAATCCAAATGCAAGTGCTTTCACTTCCCCTTCATGGGGCAAATCCTTTTTCCAACTACAGGTTTGACAAATAACAATTAGGATTTCCCACTGTCGATACACATGTACCTTTCCAGGGAGAATGAGCGAAGTGGCTCTTGTACAACAGAGGCCATCATCTATACTGTCTAAAGGACAGTATCTGCTCAACAAAATTCAAAGTCTCAGACCAAGAAGAGAAGGAATATGTAAAATCAAGATACGCAATTAGTTGCTTGCAATGGGACAGATACACTGCTTTTAAGTTCCTCCACTGCTGTTTAAGGAAATTAAAAGTAGTAACACAGGAAAGTGGGGCTTGAGATCACAGAAAAACTGTATTTTGAGAAAAAATTGGAAGGTGAAGTTAGAAGCTGTATGCCATAACAGAGAATATTCCAGGCACATGTGACAGCATACAACTAGAATTGAAGTAAGTGTAAGGGATAGCAAGAAAAAAAAAAGCAAAGAGTAGAATAAATTATACAATATGAGGTCTCAGACGAATTATAGATAATTCATTACTAGATACGGAGTAAACAGGATCAGATCTGTTCAATGCCCATAGCCATGAAAGTGCATTATTGATCTACTATATTATGCAGGGCTTGGAAAGAGACGACGACTTAGGGGTAAGTGTTCCAGCATATCAATTTTTATCTTTAGTAACAGCTGAAACAAGCAGAAATATACACTTCATAACATTGGTACTCAATTGCTTATTTTATGCTTCAAAATAAATTGGCTTTGTGCACCAAGAAGAGGAACACTGTCATAAAGGCCAAGAACTCAATTCCTTAATTTAATATTTGAAGTTTACCTAACAATGGAGATGAAGGGAGTCCAAGCAGCATTGTCCCTGCAGCATATTATTGTTGCTGTTAGAACAGAACTTTCAAAATGGACACTAAGTTAAACTAGTTCACCAACCACACTAATGTCTAAAGTAGCTACAATGCTTAGAAGCATTTTCAAGATATCTTTATCTCTCTGAACTCCCTTTTATTCTACATACCCAACATATGCCTGTGTAAAATTGTGTACAATCCTGAATCTTAAAGGCTGCTAAAGCACAACCCAAGTTTCACATCATGTGAAATCAGCAAAAAAACCTATTCATCTTTGTATGGGACTCTCAGCAAGAGCAGAGTTATTTAGAGCTGGTATGACAGATCTACAACAGGATCCAATGACAGTTATGGACCAAACAAAGCCTTCTTCAATTCTACCTGAGCAAATGAAAGACTGTACTACAATCTTTGCATGAAAATTAATCAAATGTTCTGTTTGCATTAGATTTTACCCAATACCAAAAGCTATTTACCAGTCATCAGTACAATCATTGACATAAACCAACTAAAGAGAAAAGTCTTCATGTATTAGCAGTACTTCACTATATTTACAGTTCTAGCAAGTTTTACACTGGAAAATACTGGACTCATGGTTCTAGGAATATCAATCCAGCTAACTGTGATAAGAAGGCCTGTCAAGATACAATAACCACTGTATATTCACACATTAAAAAAGAAGCCTGAAGTTATACAGCAGTAGTACCATCCTTCCTCTGCATCAAGGATATCTTAACCAGCCATCTGAGAACTTGCTTTTTAGAACCAGAAGTATAATTGCATACAAACAGCATGAGTAAATGCACAAAATCTGCTATTTGTGATTAGAAGTGGCTAAATAAAGTACAAAAATACCAGTGTGTCCTTACCGTTCCCTCCTCAAAAAACTATGCCAACTACAATTGCAAGTGAAGTTTGACACCATCTGTCACCTAATTATACCTTATGTAATATATGTCATCAGGACATTTACCATAGCCATCACTCTGCAAGTGATAGCACAAGGTTTAAGCATTCAAGAACCTACATTTTCCTGCTCATGGAACCAAAGTCACAAACATCTGTAAAGCTGCATGTGCCAATACAAGACCTTTCCAGATGCAATGGCTAAAATAAACTGGTAGCAGTTAGACAGTCAATAAACTGCTATCACCTTTTTATTTCTCAGCTATTCCCACAAGCAGGTACTTGTTGTATGCATTATTTTCTATGGTTTCCACACTTAGAATTTTAATTCTGAGAGTCAAAGATCAACTACACACATTTCAACAGCATCCACTTCATTCAGTATGCGGAGATCTAGTTTGAAAGTGTGCTTCTCACATCAGTAGACAAGAGAGGATATTAAAGAGTCTGCTCCGTAAGTTACAAGAATCCAGTGCCACTGTCTTTTAGCACTTCTGCAACCCACTATTCCACAAACAGCCACTCTGTGCACTAACAGTGTTATAACCTCTCCTACTGACCTGTAAAGAAATCAGATTCTGTGCCCACTTACTGCTACTGACACATTCAGTACATCAAATGACATCTGAAGTGCTTAGTACCTATTAAGACTTCATTGTGAAAACTTCAACATCCTGAATTCGGCAGGATCTATACAGCAAAGTTCACACTGACTTAAAAGCAGACAAAATCCCTGAAAATTCCCAGATTAAATTCTTTCCAGAGGCTCTACACTCCCTTAGTTGTGTTAAAAAGCTAGCAATTGGATTTGATTTTTATCCCAACTCTAGATGTGAGAATTTAGGTGAGTCACTATCTTCCTTATGCCCTATTTCTCCAGCTATATGAAGGGGGAGTCACCTTTTTAAGGTACTTGTAACACCTATGGGTGTTTCACCACCTTTCAGTCACTCGAGACTTAACTTTTCTTGCTTTTCCCACAAAGGAAAAGCTATAAAAAAAATGTGATCCAGTGGGAAAACAGCTGAAAACAATCTGAGGAGAGTTGGTTTCCATGCTCAGATTTGCCAGGGGCCGGAAGAGGGACCTTCAGCCTCTTGACTTCCAGAGTCTGTTTCCCCATTTATAAAGCGAGGTTTATTAAATACACTTTCCTGCAAAAAGTCTTTGAAAAAGTCAAAAGTAAACAAAGGATCAAGAACATGGTTGCCTTGTCAGTCCAACTTCTTCCTGCACATGCATTACAACAACCTCTCACATACCAGTTTTTGCCCTCAGGGTCTATCAACCTGCCCACAGAATGCAAACAAGGTGTATTCAGTGAGGCACCTTCCACCTTCGTTATGCAGTGGAAGTTTCCAGGTTACATTATATATATTTTCTAGAATGCTTAATGTTATAGTGTGTATGTATGCTTCGTAGCTGGAGTGATTTTTGTCTCCCTTCTGCAGCAGACAGGCCTGCACAGACTTCACGAAGGTCAGCTATGCTGAACTTAACTGCGATACCAAGTTCCTCTGAAATTCAGACTTGTATCTATGGCAATGTGTCAGAGTTCAAAGCACAGCTACGCTACAACTCCAACTCTTCATCCAAACTCGATTTCCTGAGCACTACACCTCTTCCCTCTCCTTTTAGATTGCTGGAGCCATCACAAGCAGACTGTGCTGATTATGTTCCTTTTTCCTCTAGCATTTCCCCATCACAGAAAGGCCTGATGACCAGGCTAACACCTGGCCCTAAAGCAAAATGTGGCAAAAATGTCAGAAGATTTTATGGTCTGTATGTCAGGCTCAGTTACACGAGCAATGAAAAAACACACACATGAACATTATCAGAGTGAAATTTGATGAAGGAGATTTAAACCAGCATTTATTTCCCTTCAGTACAGCATTCTAACAAGACAGCACAGAATAACAAAAGGAATGGGGACTCCAACCAGTTGTTACGGTGTCAGCTAGGAGGGAAAGCTATATTTTAGTGCTACTCTTTCTATATTGTTAGCAAATTTTCAAGGCAGACCTGGAAATAATACAGGGAGTAGATTCTGGTACTTGGGCATCTCTTCCCCAAACTCAGGCAAAGTACACCAAGTCTGCAAAATCTTTCTCTCTTCTTGCTTTCTTTCTCCCTCATCCTTGATCACACAGTGCCTTACATACCACAACAGACGCCTCCACACAAACAATTTCTCAGCATTCTTCTAGGAAAACGTGATGTGTTTACACCCTTGCAGAATCAGAAAGAAACAGAAACTGGCTTTCAGCGCTCTTGCCATCATCCTTTCATGCAAAAGGTAGACGTTACCACTAACACCATTCCAGAAAAGTCCTGTTCATTTAGGCTTTCATCATTAGGGACCAGCTCATGTGCTCTGCATTGTGAGCCAGCATAGGGATCTAACGCACAGCACTTCCAACAGCCTCAGTCTGCAATATGAGAAACATTCTTTTACAGTAGCAGCTTTATATTTGTAAAATAAGGAGAAAGTACCTTATTGCACACATACTTTCTTATGTGGGATTAAAAATTTGATAAGAATACATATAACAAACAACACAACAGAGACTTGACATCCTTCATTGTTGTTAGGTCCCCTCCTCAGACCAACTGCAGGTTTGGGTGGAAAAAAAGGAAAGGAAGGAGCTAAGACAAAGACGCATGCAGGCTCAGGAGCTACTGGAGATCCCTTAGAGGTGCCCAGAGAAATGGAGTAATAAAATCGTGCTGCTTTTTAGACGCTGAATGACAGTACCTCAAGTAAGAAAAGAGACTTAAAAAAACCAAACCCAATCAAAAACCAAACCAAACATTAGCTGCAGGCATACAGAGTGTGTGTATAAAAGAGAAGGTTACAACCTTTTATTAACTCAGATTCATCTGAATAGTTTTTAATATACTGAACTCTTATTCACTCACCCTGAAGCCTAAGATCTTCCTATGATTTACCTCAAGTAATTTTTTACTGTAAATATTAAGTTGCTTATAAAAATGAGAGATTTAAAATGTAAGTGCTGACACAACCCTAACTACAGAATTCTGCACAGCACAGTGGCATAGCTATAATTAAAAAGACAGCCTACATCAAGTAAAAAGCTCCACTGAAAACCTTTTTAGCGGATCAATACAGAATCATCAGTAACATCTCAATAGGGAGGACAAAGGAAAAAAAAGAGGATTCTTACAGAATTTAGAAAAATTACATGTATTAATAAAATAATACATATCTTTTGAAGTCCATGGAGAACAAGTTGTTAAACTTACAGTCTGATTCTAATATTATCTATAAAGCATAAAGTATAGTGGGCAGGGACGCCTCACACTAGACCATGTTGCCCAAGGCTCTAGCCAGCCTGGCCTTGAACACCGCCAGGGATGGAGCATTCACAACTTCTTTACGCAACCCATTCCAGTGCCTCACCACCCTCACAATAAAGAACTTCTTCCTTATATCCAATCTATACCTCCTCTGTTTAAGTTTAAACCCATTAACCCTTTTCCTATCGCTACAGTCCCTGATGAAGAGTCCCTCTCCAGCATCCTTGTAGGCCCCCTTCAGATGTTTGTTTCTGTTTCTCTTACGTTGCAGTATAACTGCAAAGACAGTTAAGGTTGCAGATAAAACACTACTAGAACAGGAATAAAAACAGTACTGAGAAAACAATTTTTTGAAAGCTTCAGAACAGAAGCTTTAAAAAAAAAAAAGTACACAAAAAAAGTCTTTGCAATCACTTTACTAAAACACTGAGCAGAGTATAGCATTTAGCTTATGAGGATGTAACAGATTTTTAAGCAACTCAGTTTTGAAAGAATGGCCAGAACAGTTCTTACTGCACCAGCTTTATTCCTGTGCCCCTGAATACCATCTATTAAAGCTGGAAGCAAACAGGCTCTGAGTCACAGCACAAAGTTTTAAACAGAAAAATGTGGTACTCTGCAAAATAAAACAGGAACATTAAGCTACCAGTAGGTAGGAAGTTTCTTGGAGGGCCTTGCAAAGCAGTCACACCAAGCACGCGTATTCGTTTTTGCTCCGAGAATGTGAATCTTTTTATTGCTGTGATGACATTTCACTCCCTATGGCTCATTGCTGTCTCAGTGCTGTGTAATCTAATGAGTAAAAAGCAACCTTTGTGGGGGGCTGTGGTGTGGGGGGAGTGTGTGAGGGAGGGAGGAGGAGTTATTGAGATTGCATACAAAGTTGGGTTTATTAAAATTGGCAATATTTAATTTGAACCCCAGAAGCTCATAGTCTTTAATACTATTAACAGGGCTACCTGCGTTGTAGCACTTATAATACCATTTTTTAAGAGAGTAAGTCTACTAAAAATCAGGATTTGCGATGTCAGCCTGCTGGGATGAAGAAAAACTCTACTATTCTGGTAAACTGTCCCAATTAGGACTTTTCAGGAAATCTCATTTATTTCTGAAATCGATTTCTCCCCTCCCTACATTCAGCTTTGAGCAAAAGGATATTGCAATGGTTTTGCTATCTCTTACATTGCTGTTACCTTGATAATGACAATATTGACGACAGTAATAGCATTTTACCACAAAATGTTACTGTTTGTTGGGTTGTCATCATTTTTCCTGTTTTGCCAACAGCAGGAAAATTATGTGATGCTGTTTAAAAAAAAAAAAAAAGTAAAAGAGAGAAACCACTTAGGCTTGACAAAGACCAAGGAAAATCAAAATACTAACGTAGGAAGAAGGAATCTTTAAAGAGTTAATAGATGACAATGCAACAAAAGCTGGATTAGGTCTTTGTGTTACAGAACAGCCTGCATCAAGAGAACGAGTGGTACGATTTAGCTCTGAACACTGTTACTGTTGAGCCTCAAACTTGGGGTTACAGCACAAGTGTAATCCTGCGCTGCACTAGGCAGATGGTTTGACTACAGAATCATAGTAGTTCCTCTGATCTTAGAAATGTCCCCTGCTTAGTTCCTCAGCATAGTCTGTTGTTTCCCACACACAGAAGGCTTCCTCCCTCTTGGTTCTGCACCCTCACCACCATCTCCTCATTCAAACACCACCAAGCATGGTTCTTGCCTCCAGACTATTTAGGAGAAAATGTCTAATGCTATTTAATGTTAAGCTCATACCTTGAGGTATTCACAGTCCATTTTATCCTCTCCACCCTTACGATTATGCTAACCTCTCAACCCAGAAAGTGGACATAAGATGGCACAAACAACGAAGTTCCCAAAAATACCTATCTGCTCACTCAGGTGAAATACTTCATGCCACGTTGCGTGTTACTTGGTTTTGTTCTACCATACACAAAATATGCAAAGTAGGTATCTCCACAGGAAAGAGAAGCTAGGAACTTTTAGTCTTCAGCATCTGTGTGACACAGGATTTATATATGAAAATCCATTTACAAAAAAGAATTAAATTTACCAAGGGTCTTGACCTAAAAAAGCATAATTGTACTTTTTAAATAAAATATAACTAGAGTTCTATTTTCTCTTCAGTCTACTTAAAGCTTTGATTTTTATTTTTCTTTAATATACATATATATATTCTTAGAATATATGTATATTCTATATATTCTGGGAAACACTGCTAAGAATATATATGTATATTCTCATCAGCGCTAAGTTTAGCCATGTGGGAGTTACCAGGTTCCTTTTAGAAACATTAGGGCTGCTATCTAAAATGCAAAATTATGATCACAAATTTTATTTCTTAGAGAATGAAGCCTAACATTCGGATCCCAGATAAGTTTCCAATGACACCAATTTGGAAGCCTGCAGGAAGCAAACAAGAAAACACGAATCCCAACTATAACTCTTGTGTGTGTGTATTTTTATATACATACACTCCACGCTATTTGCAAATGAAAGAAAAACAAATCCCTGTAATTCAGCAGCTTCATTAGCAAGATTCATATATACACAGAAAATAAGGGCAGTGGCTCACAGCAAGGTTTTCAACCCTCTGATAAAGTTCCTGCCTGCTTCTAGTTCCTAGTTCCTTATAACTTATTGCTTCTCCCCTTAGTAATCCATTTTTAGCTTCCTCAAGTCTTCCACCAATTTCATTCAGGACTTCTTGATTTTTTTCCCTTGTTTTTCAAAGCATTTCTTCCACTTACTGTACTTTTCTACTTTGAGATGAAAACTAAACATATAAGAAGGCCGTAATAGCCATACTTATAAAATTAGCATGTCTGACAAATTCTGAGGTGCAAGATATGCCATGCATCTGTTTTCAGTCAGATTATTTTATTCCAGATTTAATTTAAGTTAGGTTTAGAACAGGCCCTAAAATGACCTGCAATTGCCGGTGAACTACTAGTTGTTCCTACTGAAAATATAAGGGAGGGAAGCAAACAATCAATCTGATCAATTCCTCATTAAGTAATCAGGTACAGAAGCCTTCAGCTGATCTGGAAGGTCAGGGAGAGTGAGAAACACAGTTTACAAGATCATTATCTTTTGTCTTTAGCTACACAGGTGTTCACAAATGGCTAAGTGCTTGCTTTCACTCCACAACTCTGCATTAGAAACAGACTTTGCTTACTGCCAATATCCCAACCCTACTATCACAGTATCACAGTATCACAGTATCACAGTATGTTAGAGATTGGAAGGGACCTCAAGAGATCATCTAGTCCAATCCCCCTGCCAGAGCAGGAACACCTAGATAAGGTTACACAGGAATGTGTCCAGGCGGGTTTTGAATGTCTCCAAAGAAGGAGACTCCACAACCTCCCTGGGCAGCCTGTTCCAGTGTTCTGTCACCCGCACTGAGAAGAAGTTTCTTCTCAAGTTTAACTGGAACCTCTTGTGTTCCAGTTTATACCCATTACCCCTTGTCTTATCATAGTTTGCCATTGAGAAGAGCCTGGCTCCATCCTCATGACACTCCCCCTTTATATATTTATATACACTAATAAGGTCCCCCCGCAGTCTCCTCTACCAGTTAAGACCACCAGAAATAACTTTTAACCTAGCTACATTGCTTCCACAGTCATGCAAAAAACTCTCATTCTCTAGCCTCACTTCTTATCCTAATTCAAACACCCCCCAGTATGATACAAACAGGAAGCATTACAGCCTGACCCCCAGAACTGCTTCCCTGCTCAGCTCTCTCCCTCCTCAAAAGCATCTGCTCCCCAGAGCAAGCACTGGCCAAGTAAAAGCAGAGACCCTGCTTGCCCTGCCACACACCAGCTGGGGAGACAGAGCTACTTCTGCTTTCCATGGAGACTGATGATGCCATTACAATGTATGTTGTCCACATCCAACTCTTCATCCAGTGCTACCTGTATCACTGTAATTCTAAATCGAAGGGAATGTAGGTCTGTGCTCTATCTCCAGAATGGAGAGAAAATGTAAGAACTCAAACAAAAGACTGAAATATTTCAAAAGTGACTTTTTTCACTTAATCATAGAATTACAGAATGGTTAGGGTTGGAAGGGACCTTAAAGATCATCTGATTTTTGTGAAGAGATCACTAAACAGAAGTACAAGACTTTTATTGGTAGCAAGCATTCACAATGTGGTAACGCTTCCAGTTTCCCCAGAAGCTAGCATGGCTGTGCAAAACAGCACAAAACATAGTACTACCACATTTCAGCAAAATCAGACTAAGCTAGACTGGTTAAAAATGGTGTTTTTCTTCCAGGAAACGTCATTTTGTCAGTATTTCTCTGGAAAACACCTCTAAGGCTTCTGCTAAGGCATGTAAAAGGTATATTAGCAATGTTGGCTTTTATAAAATCAATGTAATTCTCTCACATGCTTCTTTAAAATAAAAAATAAAGCACTCTAATTTGTTGAAGCATTTCTTCTGCTTTCATTTCGGGAAAATTTTAAACATGCAACATTTTAAGCCTGCAAAATGATCTCACTAAATCAACTGCACAATTCAACCAATTCTGGCAAATGCTATGGCCTAATTAACAAGGTTAATTTTCAGCAATGAATATACAATTTAAGATAAAGGCAGTTTCTCTGAACTTTAATATAGGCTTTTACTATAATGTTTAGCCTAATGTTTTACACACTCAGTTTTGTTCCATGACAATTTCTTTAGAAAACAAGCCCTTTCCAGGCATACTGTAGCAGCTCCCACTACAAATATCTTATGGCTGAATAAGAAAACAGCTACCCTCATTTTAAATCTGGCAAAGAGCTGGCTTTTGTTAATTATAGCTCTGCTTAGGTGCCTGTACCTGAAGTAACATGCTGTTCATAAAGTTTACCTGCATATCCGCCCCAGACGTGACTGTGCAGTGGGAGTTGGGAGCCCACAGTAAGGGTGCTGCGGGTGGCCATGGGCACCTTGGACCCAAGGGTCACCAACATGCACTAGAGGCACTTTGACAAGTCTCCAGCTGACCTTTCAGACTGCTAAATCCAATTTCAATGATTCTGATACTACTGTTCCATTAGTTCCATTACTCCTTCTGCTCCATTAGCTTAACAGTACTCCCACAGCACATATTCTGGTATTTACTATCACTTTAGTAACATTCCACTCTTAACAGAAAGGCCCTTTTCTCCTCTCTGCCCTAGCTACAGTTTCATGGAGCTGCATGTTTTGCATTGCAGTTTTGTACACAAAATGCTACTATTTTACAAAACAAGCCTATTTTACATTTTCTCTGAAAAAAAATGTAATTCTTTCCAACTACTTTCCTTAGTAATTTTAAAAGATTTTTCTCCTGAACTTCAGAACACATTTCGTTAGTTCTTTTCTCGTGTTTAGAATCACAAAATACAACAGATTACATCAACTTTCTCAAATGCTTTTATAATAATACATCATCATGGTGGCAAAATTCCCATGTAGTTATAAACTAACTTTAAGATGCATAAAAAATAAAAACAAACTATTTAAGCTTATTTTTCTTCATCGAGTTAACTCCTTTAAATGGAAGTAATTTTTAATTGATCTCTCTCTACAGGTAATAGTTGCATTTCCTAATGTCTTTTAAGGCAATTTAAAGTAAACAGGTGAAACACTGTAAGACTGTTGCCTCCACACACAGCTTTTTTACAGTCAAATCACTGAACTCAATCACTAAGTAAATCCTGCAACCTGAGCTCAGTGAAGTGCTAACCCCCTACCATCATCACCACCCTTGAACACTACTCCTCTTCAGGTTCAGAAAACATGCTTGGACTCATTCTGCTACTCCAAAACAATGCCCAGTTCTTTCAGACTGAAAAAACTTATTGCATGCTGGAGAAATAGGAATTTGGGTTTCTTTTCACACGTATAAATTGGTGAGATAGAAACCTATTTCCACAAAGGCACTCATACCCATTTCACAACACCAAACAAGCCACACTACAACAAACCCAAAGCAAACAGCTGAGAAGAATCTGAACTACATGAACAAATGCAGGTATCTTCTCCTCATTAAGATAAAGGTGTAAAAAATAAGAAACCATTTTCTTCTAGTTGGCTTGTCTGAGGTATAAATGGAAAAACAAAATTAAAATCTATTGGTTTAAATCAAACATTTCTTGCTCATTGATTTTTATCAAGTAAGAACTTGTTGAAAGATACTAACTTTTCAATTTAGTTTAATCATGACTAGTTTCAACAATTTCAAATCCAGCCACCTTGATTTACTTCAGGCCGTTTAAATCACTGCATATATATGATTACTTGAGAAATTGTTACATATTTGATCTTGGCTATTAGTTATTCAATCACCTACAGTACACAGCATACCGATGACCTCAAGACAAAGTGAGCGCCATTCTCTAAATTTCTGTATGCTGGAGTTATCTTTTGACTGTTTCTTATTTTGAGGTCCAATCGAGACACTTCTACTTCCTGCTGCAAGTTTTTCCCATCAGTTTTCACTTCAAAATTGAAAGAACAACAATTAAAAGCCACTTTTCATAACTCCATGGGGTTTTCTGCTTTTACATTTTCATTCTTATGTGATATGACACATAACAGGGAAGAAACATTGAGAAGGGCATGTTTATTCTTGCACAACAACTGGTAAGAACTAGGACTTTCTTGAAAATGAAAAGAATTAGGTATATACTATTAATAACCACTGTAACACACTCTGTGCTCATATGACTCTCCAATTAACCTGGAAATTAATGGTGTACTACATATCTTAAAAACTCTAAGAGTTTAAGATGATTCAATTTTATCAGCCTAAGACAGCTTGGTCCGAAAGGTGAACCTAATTAAGCTCCCCAATTTCATTCACTGGATCACATCTCCTAGTGACTTCTTCTACAGTAAAAAACCTATATTCTGATACACAGCGGGTTTTGTTTGGTTCAGTTTGGTTTGTTTTCTAATTAGAGACAGATTTCTGTTTTCAAAGCATAACACATGAAAATTATGGCATTTCATAGCAATCCACAAATAATTGCTGTATACTCTCCTCTAGGCATAGACTTGGAATACATTTAGCAAAGACAAAATTCTCAGGAAACGCATAAAGCACATGTGTTAATGTGTTTCAAGTGGCCATCAGGAAAGGGGATAAGCTGAATAAGTGATGAATGCATAAAGTTGACTAAGACAATTTCCACTTCTACACAGAGAGGATTTTACAAAGAATCCCGAATCTGAAGAGTCTATTTAAAAAATTCAATGAATTTCCAATGATACCGCTAGAGAAGTTTTTATTCTGACAAATGAGATGTTACATCTTTGAGCATCCAGCAGTTTCAGAGGAACTCGAGGCTGCAACCAAAACATCCATTAGAGTGCTCCACGTTTCAGAACAAGCAAGCAAGTGGTTGTCAGTGCAGCCAGTAAATCACCTGATCCTATTACAAAATCAATTACTGCAGCACATTTCTATTGCTACACAACCTGATAATGGCAAAATGATATTGGATAGCTACTGCAAGGTCAAAAAAAATGCTAAGAACATCTGAAATTTGTCTTTTTATCATGTAAGTCCAAATTATACATCACCCTTTTAATGGTATAGTGAAAATTTAAAATATAGTTACCTTCTTTGGCCGATTGAGACATTCAATGGATAGTCTCTGCAACTGCTCTGATGTATGACTGCAAGATAGAAGATTGGAGCAGCAGGTTGAACAGCCCAGCCTCTTCATTAAAGAAGAAATAATGCTGCAGCCACAGCCACACATTGACTTGCTCATCAGATGAGTTTATTCTTAAAGAAATTAGGACTCGTACTGTCCCATAAACACTCAAAATTGGCCAGCTGCCTCATTCTGCAGCTCCCTGGCTGAAATTATGACTGCTAAACAGAAAAGGAAAAGGGGAAAAAGAAAAAAAAGAGTCGCAAAAAAAATGTCAGCCAGTCTCCTCAGCAAGTAATATCTCCCATTTAAAGAACACGTTCATTCCTCCCTCTACTCCTCTTTGCAAAGTAAGCTCCTTTGAAAAGACGGGCAGTGGTCTAACAGGAGTGAATTCCGGGGTGGCAGCCTCTCCAACCTGCTTGCTGACTACTTCTTCTGTGGCTCCTTCCAGCCTTTTTCACCCTGCCCACAGCGCAGCCTGCCCAGCCTGGGTCCCGGCCAGGAGGCTACGCCAGCAGCCCACAGCCGGGAGCCCCACCCCGCCCGGCCCCACGCTCGCCCACAGCATCCTCCGCGTCGGCGAGGGCCTCCGCTCCGCTCGGCTGCGGCACCCAGCGCACGTCCGGAGCTGTCAACCCATTGTAACGCCTCTGCTTGAAAAGGACCTTCCAATTATACAAGAGAACGACGGGACCTGTCTGACTGCTACACTCCCAGGCTATTTGCAGCGTCTGAGAGGAACAAAAAATAAACAGAAACTCTTCCTGAAAAGTCAGAATGTGTGAGAAAAATGCTGCCCAGGTGCACCAGATCCTGACTGCTAAGAATGGCTGTCACAATGCTACGTGAGTGAGAACAACACTAGGAAAAGCCAACAGAAATTTAAACCTGGGAAGAAACAAGCACTAAAGAATTTATAGTAAAATGTCCAATGGTACCACAACCAACTCTCCAAGTAAGTTAGAGGTAGATCATATTAAGCTTTAATAAAGTCCTGAAGGAGCCCTTAGCTCTGAGAAAATGAAAGAAAAAATAGTAAAACTAATTCAAATGAGCAGTCAGACATAAACAGGTCTTCTATCCTTTAAAAAGAGGAGTACTCTGCTCAAAATATAATCTTGACTGCCCCTCTAGTTTAACACACACAAGTAACTTACTCCTGGAAATGTTTTCTCACTTGCAAGAGATACTAATACAGTAACTATATCCTTCTTTTTCTTTTCCACAGGGAAAAAAAGAAAAAAGCAAGTAATGTTGTAAAAAGCTCACTTTAATTGGTTTAAGATGGTATGCGATACTACTTCTGAAAGTAGAAGGTCTCACATTAACAAAACTGCTTAACTTGAGCACAGGATAATCTGACTTGAAATAATTGTCACTTACATTCATAGAGCCATCAGTCCTTGTTCAACAGCATACTCTCTAGCAAAAGGTTAAAAGAAAAATGCAAGTGATGTGAGAGGAGCTGAAATGAATATAGTCACAAAACAACTCATTTTCACACTGCACTGAAAGCTAAATTTCGCTGCTGCTCTCTCTCCCTCCCCTTTACCCTCCCTCTTTCCCCCTCCCCTTTCCTTGGTTTAAAGCTGAACTGAGCCTCTCCCTTCACCTTGCTCTGCCCTTTTGATATTCATGTTTCTATTAGATCCATTTCCAGTGGTATCTATATACAAGCATGCACAACAAATTGAACATTAATTAAAAAAAAATCCCTTTTGGTAGATAAAGACTACAGATGCAAACAAGCAAAATAATGCAGTAACCTTTTACTCGCCTGCTGGAGGTACTGTCTGCTGCACAGAATTTTAAATCCTCATCTGCAGATGCAATTGAGCTGGTATTGCCAAGGACTTTGCTCTTCCTATGCTGATTCTACACGACTATTCATCGAAAGAGCACATTATATTGAAATTTAAAGTAATATCAGGTGAAATTACTTAAATGGCTAAAAAGGAACCAACTTCCAAAAAAAAGCAGCCATAGCTCTGACCAGCCACATTTCACAGATCTGTCAGACGCATTAGTGAAGAAATTCTTATTGCTGATGCATGCTTGCCAGCAATATGCAGGATGTGGAAGCAGAGAGCTAATGAAAAAAATTAATACACGGATTTAAAGTGCAAGGATCATGCTCCAGTGCTCAACATTTCACATGTCCTGCGTACCACAAAAATCTCTTTTCAGAAGCATCTATTGTTCATACAGCTAAGAAAACACTGTTAAAAGCAAGCCTCGCATCTCCCTACTTCAAATCCTGGTCTCTCAGTAGACTGCAGATCAGTTCTCCTATAAATACTCTTACTGTACCTGTATATCTGATAAATAGAAACACTAGCTTTTTCCTTTGCCAGCATGTAGTAAAGGTTAACACAGATATATTTCTTAACAAGAAACAGCCTAAAGGAAAGCATCAATATTTGGGATAATGGTTTTAAGTAATAGAGTTAGGAAGTATGGGAGTACTTCACTAGAATTTGTATTATTCTTGGAAGAAATGAAGAGCCAGTAGCAAAGCCTGCTATTCATTATTTATGAATTTTTCCCCTCCTCATGTCAGCTTCCTTAGTTTTTTCAATAGTTTTCCTATTGATCTCAGGGCACATGCAGATAAAGCCAGTGACTGACAGCCACACTTTCATAGATTAAGTATCTGTAATATATATTAATATTTTTAAGAAAATCAAAGTAATTTCACTGTGGGATTATTTTTTTGTTATCAAAGGACAGCAAAATTGAAGTCCCACTCACAGTGACATAGGTAGAGATGAACAAACTTCACACACATACACACACCAAAGCATCCTATAATATCATTTAAAACGTGAAGACAAACTTGCTTAAACTTTACATTGGTGTTGCCACTGTATTTTGTTTATTTTTTCTGGCGCCCCCTCAGCAAAACCTTCACTACAATGTTTCACCTGAAATTTAACTTGCTTCCTATGTATCTTTTTTGTTACTTCCCTGTTTCTAATTAAAGCATTAAATGCATGGTGTTCTCCATAAATTCGTTAACAGAGCAAAGTCATGAAGACAATGTCCTCACAACTACAGTCACCTTTCAGAATACCAGCTATTGTTATCATTATATTAGCTCCCATGACTTCCACAAACTTAGTCAAATACAAACACAGCAGGATTGTTTATAATTCTAAAGGAACATTTATCATACTAACAAAGCTTCCTTGCAATATTCTTCATTATCAGCCACAGACTGTTTTTATTTTTACATATATTTATACGTATATATATGTGTGTATATATCTATAAAGGCAAAGGAAAAATTATTTCATGCTAAGCTAAGGCCATACTCTTCTGTATGCAAAATCTCAATGGGCAACAGCCAGACACACTCTTAGTCAAAGAGCCTGAATGAAATATCACTTCGACGCAGGAAGTAGAAAAGAGAGTAGACATGCAGAACATGCACTTCACTTAGCTATTTGCAAGGATATACATATAGAAACAATATATAAATTATGAAACACAGTTAGCGAACAATAATGAAGTACATACAAATTTGAACTGGGGAATGCCTTCCTACAAAAAGATTCTTGCCAATTCAGAGCAGCCCGGCAGAGAAGGACTTGGGGGTGTTGGTCGATGAGAAAATGAACATGAGCCGGCTTCAGTGTGCGCTCGCAGCCCAGAAAGCCAACCATATCCTGGGCTGCATCAAAAGGAGCGTGACCAGCAGGTCAAAGGAGGTGATCCTGCCCCTCTACTCTGCTCTCGTGAGACCTCACTTGCAGTATTGTGTACAGTTCTGGTGTCCTCAACATAAAAAGGACATGGAACTGTTGGAACAACTCCAGAGGAGGGCCATGAGGATGATCAGGGGACTGGAGCACCTTCCGTATGAAGACAGGCTGAGAAAGTTGGGGCTGTTCAGCCTGGAGAAGAGAAAGCTGCGTGGAGACCTCATAGCAGCCTTCCAGTATCTGAAGGAGGCCTATAAGGATGCTGGGGATGGACTCTTCATTAGGGACTGTAGTGATAGCACAGGGGGCAACGGATGGAAACTTAAACAGGGGAAGTTTAGATTGGATATGAAGAGAGAGTTCTTTACTGAGAGGGTGGTGAGGCACTGGAATGGGTTGCCCAAGGAAGCCCTGAATGCTCCATCCCTGGCGGTGTTCAAGGCCAGGTTGGATGAGGCCTTGAATGACATGGTTTAGTGTGAGTTGACCCTGCCCATGGCAGGGGTGTTGGAACTAGATGATCTTAAGGTCCTTTCCAACCCTAATTATTCTATGATTCTATGAAATCAGTGTAGCACATGCTTAGTAATACATAGTCAGGTCAAACCCACTACACTATATGCAATTCATTGTAAAGTCTGAACGTCTAAGCACATTGCTAAGATCTAAACACAACACACTATATACAGTAAGACATCCAAACTGAAAAAAATCAACAGGCTTGTTACATATCTAGAAAACAGCAAGAGAATGCAAGGGAAGCTACAACTTTCAAGTGTTTAGGAGGGAAGATACTTTCCACAACAGATGAACAAGTTTTAAGACAACTCTCTGAAAAATACTTGGAAACACCAGAGACCCACATGTGGCTTGCCACACTGCTGGCCAGGCACCCTGTTCCACCTGCAGCCAGCTCCACAGTGTCAGAAAATACATCCAACATGCAGAACCACCACCACCATTATGCTTTTCAAGTACAAGAAAGCAGGTTTTTTGAAATTATTTTTCAAGTAAAGATGATAGCAATCAGAATGAAATTCTATAAATCTCATTAAAATAAGAAAAGAACTTGTAGTTTCATGAACTAAACCTAAGTTATGTATTTCTTCATAATCTCAAGAGCTGCTTTATTGGTACATAAAAAGGACTAAGAATCCTTTCACATACCAGTACGCTAGGTAAATAGGTAAAAGATAGCTTCTAACTTCAGGCTTGCTATTGGTAATAAAAACTTCTAAAAACCCTCCACTGGAAGAAGCAGCTTTAAAAATTACATCATCTGCTGCACTCTCAAGATTGCAACTTTTGAAATGTGAAAATTATCTTTGGCTGTTTTTTTTTTTTTGCTTGTTTTTTGAATGAAGATTCAAAATCTAAGAAGAAAAAAAAAAAAATCACAACAAGCAAGTATGCTGTCCCCTGCAACAGACAGATTTCAAAGCAGCTGATGGAAGGATATAAGCAGCAATGTCTAATTTCACCCAAGACACAAGGTGACAGAAGTGGTGTTTTTTAGGTTCTTCACCTTTTCTCAAGGCCCCTTCCTTTTGTTAGGGGTGGGGAGAGATGAATGGGTAATCAAACTTAGGCTCATTCTTTCCCCCCTTGCACAAGAGGCATCATCAAAAGAGAGAAAAATTGGGAGACGATTCTTTTTACTCCAGAATTGTGCAGTTTTGCATAAGCTTATGCAGGACAATCATGGCACTGGCTGCACCTCCTAAGGCCCCCATCTCATACCTGACCCCCTTTATTGATGACTAATTTTCAAATTTGCAAAACAAACCATAGAAATAGCACCTCTCTCCAGAAACCAAACGGTGGTACTCTTCCTAGCTTCACCACAGAAATAAAAAGAAGAATGCAGTTCCAGCAGGATACGTTTTCTTGAACTATCCTGGACATCAGTGGACTTACCATCCTTCTCCTGTGCAGCACAGGCACATGACCCAAACCCTGGTTTCCAAGAGCACAAAAGCACTGCAATGCTGGGAAGTCTGGGGTCTGTGTTTCACTCATCCGCTCCAAGATAATAGTCCACACAACTGCCGTTCTAATTTCTTAACACCATTCACTGCAGGAAATACTCTGACATACCCAACTAACTGAACTAGCAAACATCTCAGTGTAGATACATGATTATCATTCTTCCAAATTAGAGGCTCCCTTTACCTAAAGTACATGCACACTGCCTTCTCATTAACTCCATGCTGTGCTCACATTTTCAGTATTCATCTTGCATGCTGTCTGTCTACCTGGACTCTCTGTTGGAGAGGGAAAAAGGTGATGGGATACCTACTTGTTCTCTGTAATTTTGTAAGAGCCACTCCATCATTTAACCAGATACAAGATGTGTCTATTCACATCACATTATACCTGAGACACCCAAATACCAGCTGCATTTCTTTGTCTCAACTTTGTTACAGCGCTCCTTCCAGATGAAACATTGTTTGATATTTATTGCAAGTTGATGCAGTAAGAAGAAAAAGTTGTTTCTGTATGTGTTTAAAGTGTTCTCTGCAAGGAAACAAGGCCTGGGGGAGAAAGAGGGTAGGGTAAGTAGGGATAGCATTTCTTTGACTTGGGGGAATCCTCCAGCCACTGTTCTTGTCTCCCTAGCTAACTTCCCCATACTTCACTCCCCAGAAAAAGCACTCTTCATCTAGGCTGACCACCCAAGTCAAAGTCACTCACCTTCAACAATTCCAAGCATCTGCTAAAACAGAAGTCTAGGGAGTTTTTACAAAGGCATGTAGTGACAGGACAAGGGGAAATGGCTTTAAACCAAATGAGGGTAGAATTAGGTGAGACATCGGAACAGGGTGCCCAGAGACACTGTGGATGCCCCATCCCTGGCAGTGTTTAAGGCCAGGCTGGATGGGCTTTGCACAACCTGGTCTACTGGAAGCTGTCCATGGCAGGGGAGTTGGAACTGGATGAGCTTTAAGATCCCTTCCAACCCAAACCATTCTATGATTCTAAGTCCTTTCTACCATCTTCCTGCTGTATGAGAATAAAAAAAAAAAAAAAAGAAAATGGTTTAGCCCACACACTGAGTGTAGCCTAACAAGGGTAATCAGTGTGGGGCTCCTGAGGAGTGTCTCCTGAATAAGCAGGAGATGATCCAGTGGCAGATTTCTGGATACCTTTTATAGTGGGCTTAAGGACAACAGATTTCATAATTTGGCTTGGGAGCTAGGAATCACTTAGCTTAAGTAGTGCTGTTGACAGACATGTAGTTCTTGGCATTAGACTGGAAGCCTACATTTGAGTCATGGACACAGGCACCAAACCACTCGCACCAAATTAGGTATGGAGCTATTACAGCTAAACACAGGGAAATCTGCACAGGAGTTGTTCCTCTCCTCCAGTCCTCCCAAATGTATTTACAGCTTTACTGAGTAGTCTCTACTTCCCCTTCTCTTCTCACCTCTTCCCTAAAAACCATCCGCATAAGACAGTTTTTGACAGCAAAGGAAAACAGCTGGAGATTATAAACTAACTGAATACAAAAAGTCAGTAACCCTTCAAGTAAAGAATAATTCATTCTACTGTATATTACCTAATCACTTTCATTATGCTAAAGTATTACCTCAAGTTTTACAAGTTGTAAGAGATATCTACATGTGCCTGTTTCTAACAGCTAGTGATTTTCCTCCCTCCTTTGCAGCTCTGGGAAGCAGTCTGGGATAAGCACTTAGCTGACTGCCAAGCTACAACCAAGTAGTGAAATAGTTAGTATTTTCCTCAGAGGTAACCCTCCTGTGGAAGCACTGAATGTTTCTCTCTTTTACAGCTCTTGTTTCAGGCTATCTGCTGATTTAAGAAGGAAACACTATCAATTTATGCCTGGTACTTCTTTTTAAAGGTGCCAAGTGACAAGGAAGGAGACCACACTCCCTTCCCCAGCTGCTGCAAGTACCACATCATCCAGCCAGGTGCATTTCTAGGAACAACAGGTAAAATGTGAGAAAGGCTCTCTGACAAAACAGCCAATCTTAGATACAGAAATTATCATGTCCCCATGTCAAATCACACCATAAAGCAAAACCTGTAATGCTTTCCGTTTATGTAATTTCAAGCATTATTCAGAATTACTAAATTCTTTTAAAAATGTAACTTACTCTCATCCATAATCTACGTCTTAATATAGAGCTGCAGATAGAAGTCAGCTTTATGAAATGCAGTTTTTCAGCAATGTTTTTTTGAAAATGACAAAACAAAAAATAATACACCAAACCAAAATCAAGAAATATGAAATTTATTCATGTGTGAGTATAGAGGAAAGCAGACCTTTACTTTCTGGTTAACCAATACTAATATTTCAAAAAAGAAACGTTACAAGCCAATTTCAAAGTTCAAGAGAGGACAAGAGCCTCATAAAGATCAATGTTCCCACTATATTTCGTGCTAAATCCAGATATCCAACAACAATGAATCTATTATAATCCTCTATACACTTCAGGCTTCAGGAAACAAGTGGATTGGCCTTTATTATGTTTAAGATGTAGAAAACTCAAAGTTGACTAGCTACTTCAAATAAAACTTTACATCATTAACATAAACATTATCAAGTTGGGGTTTTTTTTGCCCTATTTCCCCACTGAAGCCTCACCCTCCACCTACAGGCTTACAGTAAGGCAAAGTATTTACTATAAACATTACCTTCTGCAATAGTCTGAAGTCCTTATTCACTGCCAAATGCGCTTTCATTGCCCCTGTGGAAGTCACGGTCCAACTCTTTCTGCACAGCCTTACCCATGGCTGCAGTTAATACAATCTGTATGAGTGAGTCATATGTAAAAATGCTAGCTTAACACCAGGAGGTTATGAAAGTTTAAAAAGCTATTTTAAATTTAGATAGAAGTTCATCACAACACACAATTATGCTTTATGCCTCTGTTGACTTTCTGGAGAAAAGCTGTGGCTTCTTAAATAGGAGAAACTGGCTACATTTAACAGCAGAAAACATTAACAGATGTTGATGTAACAGTATGAAAAAAATACCTTGCCTGTTCCCTTTTTTCATATGAGATCATCAAGTCTGGTAATCCTAGAAGAGAAACTGCGTCCTCCAGCTACAAAAGTGAAGGTAATCCAAAGCTATCAGTCACAGAAAGTTAGCATTTTGCAAACTGTACTTCCTAAAGGATACTTCATACTGCCTTAACAAAGACTCAGTGAACTTCAACTCTTAAAGCAAAACAGATAAATGCAAGGTAAACAGAAATCACATTCTTTTATTAACCACATCCTAACAAAATGAGATGGCAAAAAAAAAAATAATCCACATACATACAGATACAGTGCAAAATTTGTTCACAAAAATATATAGTATGTCAGTTCTTGAACTGGGTTAAGTAGTAAGGAACAACCTACAAGGATGTTCCATATTTAAGATGGCTATATACTGAATTTCTTAATACATCTTATAATAATTTCATCCATTCAAAAATCAGAGACATGAAAAAAGAAATGAAAAAATGATTAAATCTTTTCTAAATTATCAAATATATTTGTATTTCTCAACTTATCTACAGGACAGAAAACAAAAGACAGTTAGCTTTTCCCCACCTCTTTATGCCATACCATCTATTCTCTACACAGGAAAATCAAGGTATTATCATGTATGAGCTTAATCTGGCAATACAAGTAACAGTAGAAGTACAGATGCTTCAATACAAGCCTTAAGTGTGCGTCAGAGTGCAAAACTGAAGCACTCTCCATCATTAAAGTCACTAGCCAACACAGTACCGCAGGTGTATTAACTCCTACTACTGTCACATCGTAGACTTCTGGTCAGCTAGAGTAACCTAGTGTCAGCGCTCACCCCAGGGAAGTTCACCTGAGGCTGCTGCAGTCCGACAAGCACTGGCAGCAGAACCACTTAGCTAGCATTAGAAACATACTTCACTCCCCTCTCAGGCATTTCCCTCCCATGTCATCTCTGGCCTTGTGTTGGCACAAGAATCCGTGCAGACTGCACAGACACTTGAGATGTTCTCTAGATAATTAGTTTTAACCTGCAATAGTTCTGAAATCCAGTTTGCTGCACAGATACTCCAAAACTTCTAGAAGTCAAGTCATAAGCTGATAGTAATTTATTTCAGTAACACTTCCTTCTTTAAAGTTCTCAAAAACTATAGCCTCACACAAGTTTCAATCTTAGTAGCGGTGGTGCTTATGTCAGGTTACACAGCCTTTGATCCCTTGTTTCAAACCCCTCTCCCTCCCATACAGAGGGGAATACAGAGGTGTAATTGTTCATTTAGTTGGACAGAAAAGAATAGAAAATAGATTTGGATGAAAAACAACCCAGGAAAAAAAGGCCACACTTCACAAAATGGCCAATCTAGAGCACTGTGCTATGCTACTAGCGACTTAACATGGAGGTGGATGGTGAGATGGAGGGTAGAGGAGGAGAGGAGAGAGGAAGGCTACCAGGGGAGGCTGGAGATATTGCTGTTTGAGCCAGCATGGTTATCACCAGCATTCAAGCACAACCAAATCCATCGATGTCATTTGTCATACTGATGAAATCATTTGTTGCTCTGTTCCTCACTTCCTTGTCTATAAGATGGGATTAATGCTTACTATACTTAGGTACTCCTTAGGGTAAAGAAGCTAAGGAATAAGTTATTTACTTACTTTATTGGTAATGAGGGGATAGAAAAGGAGGAATATAATTCTTCTTCAAGACAGGGCAAGAAAAGACAGCTAATGAGAGAAGTAAGTAGTTTTCCTTCTTTTTCCTGTAACAAAAGTATAGGAGAAATAAATGTCAAGGGTTTTGATATGAAAGAACCAGCTTGTCAGAGAGAAATAAATGCTCAAATCTAAGAGCGGAGTTGCAGCAAGAAACACTGTGAACCCTGCTCAGGGGGAGCTTGAGCTGGATGCACTCTAATGCGCTGCACAAAGCGCTCCAGCCCATTAATTGTCCATGGTTGCCTTTGCATTTGAGCAGCAGGTGGACTCACCACATTACGGGGGAAGAAGAGAAAACTGACCTGGAACCAGCACCCTAGCTGTACAGGAGAATTAGCCATCAATCTAACACCCTAAACAGATTTTCATTATGCATTATCAAAACAAGATTTTACTTCTAAATGATGACTAGTTCTTGCACTCTCAGGCTCATTATTTTCTTGGATAAGCTTCAATTAATACCAAGGTGTGAAAGACCAATTAAGTAGTGAGGTCACCTGTGCACATCCTGGGAGTCAAGCTTTACATACACACATCTCTGTGTAACCACTTAGCAGTGAGCAGCTAGTGCAGATGAAGCAAGCCATACAAAGTCATGTAAGGTTTAAGTTAAAATTATTAACTGGAAGCAGAAATAAGTACACAAGGATCTTGCAAAATTCACATACGATTACACACCTTTTAGCAGTTTTTATTTTTATAAGTAATCAATTTCCCTACAGTTCTGAGCATCTTTGGTCCCTGAATCTCCAATTCACAAGCCATCTTTAGAACACATACAACTTACTAGTTTTCAAACTTCAGGAAGTAGTTTCACCCTAAAGCAATACCAAATGAACTGATAAGTGTACAAGTATATGCAAGAACCCTAAATGACAACCACTTCATATTCTAGCTTGATGAGCAGAAAAAGTAGTGAAGGATAATTAAGCCACTGAGATTCTAAAGAACAAGCAGTTTCTCATGAGATCATGACATTCTTTGCTCCAGACTTCAGAACCAGGCTTGACCTGACTTCAGAAATAACATTTCCCTTGACATACAGAAAAGTTAACATGCTCTGTGAAGCTCTGACAACCATATTTGACCTAATTAATGGGACATCCGTTTACCTTTAAAAATACCACTGAAAAAGACAGAAAACAGTAGTATAACATTACTATTATCCTCATCTATTAACTAAAGAATAGTACAAGTGGAGCTTTTCCCAACATAATTCTAAGGTGTTTACCTGCAACACAATGTTTTTCTTCAAGATCCCATTAGGTAAAGAATCTTTATATCATCTGAAGAGATGCAATATACTTAGTGCAATGCATCCTAAGCAATCTATTCCCAGCTCAGTTTCCTAAGGGTCACACTGAAGAATGTAAAACCTACAGAACAGCATCTTGTTAGAACAGCTAGTTTTTGTTGTTTTTCAGTTTATTTTTCAATATTTAGGAGTTGGTTTTTAATACCACTTTTCTTGGGTGTAGGTGATAGGGAAAAAATGACACCAAGTCCTTTTGGGATAGTTGCCATTTAAACACAAACCTCATTTCATTTATTGTAGCACTGTAAATAGAGTGCTTAAGGACACAGTCAAGGTGAAGTCTCAGTTTGCTCATGCTTGTTTTTGTCTCCCATAATGCAACTAAATCAATTTCAATTAAATTAAATGCTTTAGTTAATCAGTGTAACTAATTTATCATTTGCCATTTACACCTAAGAACTCATACACTAGAAAATTCCACCCCTCCCTTTTCAACAGCTGGTATAATAAGCGATATTACCCTTCTTCCTTCTGCTGACCCTCACTGCAGAACAAGCTTGGCCTTACTCTCATTCTTCTACCCCATGATATTGTCAATGATGTTATGATTTGCTGTATCCACTCCTCAGGATGCTCCTGTGTCTCACAAACATTCCACAACACACAGATTTTAAGTAATTTTAAAACTCTTAGGCACTAAGCTTTCAAACTGGCATAAAAGAAAGTATATACAATTTGGCACAAACTTTGAATTTCTCAGTGACTAAGATTTCAATCAACAAGCCAAGAGGAAGAGTTCTCCCACATTGTTTCTTGAAGGTTTTAATTGATTTATCTTCAATTCAGTTTTACATAAACACTAAACTAGGAATGACTTTGTCAAAACACACAATGATATTTATTTGCAATTCTATGTTATATTTACTCAGTCAATAACCTTTCCCATGAAGGAGTGCCATTGTCCCTCCCAGTATTGTATTCTAACACCTAAATACGTCAGCTGGGTCCATGGCCCTGGTTCACTACAGTCCAGTTCCCAGACTCTTAACAACCTGACTTTAAATATTCCTGTTTTCAATGGTCAGCCTGTCTTTTATCACAATGCTCTTCAGAGCTGCCACTCCTGAATGCAATGTGGACCTTTCAGAGCACATACCTTTAACCATTTTATACTTTCATCTCAGGACAGTCTGTGAATATTATAGCTAAGCAGCAGTGATTATGAAGCATGTCAGACAACCTGGAGTTCTTCAGGAACTCTTCATGTCATTTTTAGGATCACAAAAATCACATTTTCTTAGCTTTCTGCAAATAGGTTCTATTCCTATTCACTGATTTTGCTACTCAGTTATTGTAATGCAATGTAAATAAGTCTTCATGGACCAATGGACTATGTCAACCAGTAACATATTGCACCCATTAGCCCAGCCATTGTGTCAGTGAGGAGCAGAAAACACTGTATAATCACCTCTAGGTATGAACAATTCTCATAACGATTTCAAACCCTTCCTGTCACAGCTTTCAAATGCAAGGCTTTTATTCTAGCATTTCATACAAGTTTAAAAGTTCACACAAACTTAAAGAAGCATTTCCCTTAAATTTTTCCCAAAATAATAATTTTCTACTAAAGTTTATATTCAGCTAAATATTTCATCATCCTCCAGTAGCTGGCAAATCAGGATATACTTCAAAACTCCAGTTACAGAAACAACTGTAAATATGTTATTAAATATTCATGTTTCGTGCAATTGAAACCGAATTATAAAAGTAGCTTTCTGACCCAAACTAAATTGATGCTTGTTTACCTTAAAAATGCCTGACTGTAGATTGCAGCAGTTGAGGAGCTGCTTCATAAGCAGCTCAGTCCACAATGCAGACAGCGATATTCTGTAATATCATTAGCAGTCTCATTTAAGACAATCCCAGCAGGCAGTGTCAGGACGAGCTTAATCCATGAACTATCCTGCAAAAGGTCATCTTTTGCCATCCCTGCAAGCCAGCAGGTCATTTTGCACTGGGGCAATGACGGCTGCTCTTCAAGTTTATCTCACTGGATGCAAGATATCCTCCTAAAGGCCATTCAAGGAAAAGGACTAATAGCAGCATTCTCTTCATCAACATTAAAGAACGAAGGGCTGGCTATCATACTGAATCACTAGCTGCAATGTCCTCTTACAGAGAGACTTTGGCAGCTAGAGTATTTTGCATTATGTTCAGCTCTGGATCAAAGTGGAGTAGTATGCATGAACAGCCCCCCTGGAAATGTTCTGGCTGTTTCCCAACGGAAAAAGGAAAATAGCACGTAAAGTTACTAATTTGTGTTGAAGTGTTAAGGAAGAGAATTTTAAATTCAATTTGCAATTGGTATCTAATTAATGAGCTAGAAAACACCCAAAATCTTTCTGTGGATAAGTCTAGTAAAAGTGCAGTTTCATTTAATTATTCAAAATGCATCTAGCTCAAGATGTGAGCTATAGGAAACATCACACAAAAAGATAAAAAGATTTTTTTAAATGGAGCCCCAAAGGGGGGGGGGGGAGGGGGGGGAGGAAAAACAACAACAAAACCCCAACCACTACACTGATTAATCAAGCATTACTACAACTACTTGAAAGAATCATCAACAAAAAAGCATTATTTTTTGAATGACTGCCCCAGGATATCCTATTTCTAGGAAGATGTTGAATTCTTGAAAGAAAGCTACTTTTCAAGTTAAACCACAGACAACTGGAATTTGATGGGCAACTCCAACTTTGCACCTTTTTAATTAAACATGTCAAAAATTGATTTTTATGAAATAGCTTTTGGAAATAATTAGTGCATCATTTTAAGTTATCTTCATTTTACTGCAAAGTATTATTGCTGACAAAGTTTACAATGCACACAACTCATGTACCAAATAACACAAGCATGCAAAAGGTCCAAACGAGGATCAGACTTGATGGATGGATGAAAGCACAGCCGTTGCACAGAGGGATGGCATTCCTAAAGTGAGAGGGACCCTTAGCCAAATACACCAAGAGCACTAAGGGCTACTACTAAGGCTACTAAGTAGCTAACTACTAAGGGCTAATGATTCAGATATCTTCCAGGAAGAGAGTTAAGAGTTTTGCTGGCTGGCAGCTGAAGGAAAGGATGGGAAGTGTCTGTGCTCCCTTTCACAACTTTGATCTCCTGTAGGACCAAAATTCAAACGCTTTAGAGCCCAGCCTGCTTTGTAATAGGTAGCACAGACCAACTAAGAATCTCACGTAGATTCTAAAATCATGCAAGACTAGTATTAACAGCAGACAGAACAATGAACGAAGAATATTTCACACAATTTTACCCTACCCTTGGCTTTACTGAGGACAAACTTCTTTCCGTATACCAGAAATCCCAAACAAGTTTATCTTTGAAAGCTACAAATCCAGTGAAGACAACATTCTTCCTACACTACTACTAGCAGACAGAGCAGCTTCTACCACACCAGTGCTCAAATTTATGCGCTCACTACAGAGATTATCAAGGTTTGAAGCACACATCAGTAATAACGCTCAAGCCACTTCAGAGTTGTACATCCTCCATAGAGTATGGAGTATGCACATACTCTGAGCCAGGAGGCTTGCTCTGCAGCTGTGCACATGCACTGAAGCACATCCTAGCATTCTACCCAAGGCAGAGAGACAGGAAAACGTAAGGTATTTCTGATATATTCAGTGCTACAGTAGACTGACAGGAGTCGGTAAAAGCTGAACCCTTGGATTAGTCCTCGAGCACTCACACTTCAGCCTTTACTACTGACTATAGTGCCAGGTTTTCATTCTGCCCACTAAAAGAAAAAATGTCAGGCAAGTTTAGACTTAAGAGATCTCAGGAGAGATTCGATACAACTTTCTATTCAAATGAGGGTTCAACACTGAATGCAGACCAAGTTGCTCAGGGTTTTGTCAAGTCTTGAAAACCTTCAAGAATGTGGTGGAGGGTTTGCACTTTGCAGTCCAAGTCTGTTGATGTACATACTTGCTTGCCAATTAAGGATGGAAGAAAAAGGGAATACTGTAAGGAGAACTGAAATGGAATTCAATATGTGCAACTGCCTGTGCAATTAGAAATGCAAGAGAAAGTCTAATGAGTAATGATTTTAAAAAATCCTGTGTGATTTTTAACAATAAAGTCGAATATATTCACATATTCTATGTCCATATGCACACACACAGAGGCTTTATGTATACAAACAACAACATAGAAAAGATTTCAGAATTACATGGATTGGCACAGAGCCTAAAGCAGTTGGCGTCAGCAGTCATGGTATCTCCTCCAATGCCTCCTGGAAGCACTGGCCAAACACTTCTGAAACAGATTGTTATACAAGAATAAATTCACATGCAGCAACAGTCCAAGCTGATACAGCAACATCAAGACTGCATTTGTAAAGGTCTGATATGAAGGATGCTGCAGCAATCATGATGCCAGATGACAAGAGGTATAAGTATGCGAATAGAATATGAAACTCACAGATTTTCTGCAGGAAGAATCACGGTGATTGCATGTGGAAAACAACAGCAGCAAGTTTTTTTCTTTGTGGAGATACACTGTTTTTAAAACCTGTATTAAGACAACGTGAAGTGATGTTGAATGAAAGATCACGTCTATGTTTCTGGCAGTCTTTCTGTGCAGTGGGCTGCTACAGATACACAATCAATTTCTTATTACCGATCCTACCAATCCAACATAAAATGACTCCTTCCCACATGTGTAAAAATGCAGCAGGATAGCGTTTCTCTGAACACCACTTGGTCTGGGTTTGCCGTACCAGCAAACAGAAGCAGAGAAAGACCTGCTACTGGGAGGAGCTGCAGTCATACTCGATTTTAAATCCTTGCCCTCCACTCCGGAGCATGCAAATCTGACAAGAGTTCCCATTCCTGCACACTAGGTTCTGCCAACCCGACAGAAGCTGCCTGCTTCAGCACACGAAGCAGTGACTGAACAAGCACGGAGAGCTAATTCTACCTTTTATAAAACAGAAGTCAGACTTCTGTTAGAACAGCCTGTCATTTGTGCTTTTCCCTAGGTCAGTCCAAAGTTTCATCTGAAGCTATACTGTCTGAAGCAAGTGCAGAGAAACAAGTAAGCTAAGTACAAAAAACATACCAGCTTCCCTGAATACACATGTATGAATCAGTTTCTCCATAACACCACACTTTTGACACACTTTTGTATTTGGTTTACAAAAAAACCCCAACCAAATCCTATTGATGCTTACTTTTTGAACACATCTTCACAAATTGGAGAGAAGAAACACTTCAGTCTTCACCATGTTACCTATAGGAAACAACAGTCAAAAGTCTGGAATGGCACCTCACAACAAACACTGAAGACACTGGAGTTCACTTGTAAGCAGTGCTTCTCCACCTCTTTTTGTCCCGGAGCCTAGCACAGCATCGCAAAAGGGTCAGCAGGACTCCCACAGTGCAGCCCAGACCACAGCAACCTTTCGCTCTGCTGCTGCCACCTCCTCAGCCTCTAGCATAGAGTGCTCCCAAGACCTACAGTATCCATGAGGCGAGGCCAGGCCTCCTGTGGGCACAGTCCCTCCTGGGCAACACGTAAGTTATAAAACATGAACTCAAAAGCACTGACAATGCACCACAGCTGACACATGAGCCACCTCAGAGCATTATATGGCCCAGCAGAGCCAGAAACTGCTACTGGTAAGGATTTTAGACGCAGCTGTCTCATTGCTGGATGCCGGCACCCATCACTGCAAATGATGCTACAGTGCCACATGGATGTGTTAACCTCTGGCTTAGATGACAAGAGGAGGAAAATAGAACTATTTAAAGGCAAAAAGCATGTGTGTAAGGAGGAAAAAAGCTATATACTATTTATCATATCTACAGCAAACACAGAGGAAAAAAATGGAACAGCACTGCAGGAAAGGTGACACCAAGAAGGGGGCAAAGCGGTATGGCAACTCTATAGATCACAGTGGCAGAAAAAAATGGCTAGGGAAAACGTGGACTTTCCTTCATCAAAGACTTTAAAAAAGATCAAAACACTCCTGACAGACACCAGTCTAGACACAGTAGATTTTTGTCTTGAGGAAGAAGGGTCTCAAATGATCTCCCAAAGTCCCTTCTGGCCCTAGTTTATCTTAATGAGCACATGTGACAAGATAACAGGAGGTTAACACAATTTCTAGTGACATTTTATACAGGTCCAACCATCACATCACAATCAGCATTTTGGTAAATACATGAGAGGCCTTAGCAGCGCAGCTGGTAGTGCTCTCTAGTGGAGATAAAGGAGGAAACACTTCAGAGCCACAATGGCAACCCAGAATAGAAAAATAAACTCATTTTGCTGTGTTTAAATTATCTAATTTAAATAACCACAACTCAGTACATTAATACTGCTATTCAGAGCTGAAGAGAAGAATCAGAGTGAACACCTTCACAATACAGGTTTTCAAAGTATCGACAAAAGAGAAACATTTTGGGTTTTTTTTGTAATCAGCTCAGTACATTGCTTTTTACCAACTTATTTCACTGTGGGCATATGATAGAACAAGCAAGAGGCTGGAGAACATCATTATGCAATATATAAAGTGTGCTTTACTATCTATACCCAAAAGTGATAGATGCTACACGTAACTATTACAAAGCTTTAAGGTAGATGGAATATGAACTAGAACACAAATGAAGCTGAGCTCGTCTAGTGTACTCCTCCTTTATTAATGTCACAGCTGACATTGCTTCAGAAAGATCACACCATACAAACACAGCACAGTACTTAACTTTAAATAGAACAACAATAAGTGCAAGCACAGGCAAGGCTTTATATCGCAAAAATTTTTATTGGGAATAAAAGAAGCTAAAAAGCTTGCTAAGAACTCTGTCAAATGTGCATTTTGAGTGCAACAGTTCAAGCACAGACTATCCTTATCACACTGCCATGGGCATAAGATGTCAGTTACATACTTTTGAGATTTTTCTGATCCTCAATCCATACACACTGCAAAATATATTAATGGCATGCCAAGATTACTTTCTTAGCAGTACAGTTATACATCCCAGGTACCAGGAATGGAACAATCTGCTTCAGATTGTCTGTCAAGATGACCTGGGATTCAGCTAGAGATTCAGAGCTAAACCTTTGAGTTACTGGTGTTGCCTCTTGGAGGAAATTAGACTGGTGAGTAACCCCTGTGAGCTGACTGAAATTCTGGATCAAGCGGATGCTAATTATCAGAGTTGGCAGCAGAGATTAGAATGGCAATGTCAAGATGATCTTTTCTGATTTCATATACAACAGTAGAAATTCTAAACACCGGTTAGGTCCTCAGTTATATCTGTGCAGCCCTTCAACTCTGAACTTACTCTTCATTGGTACATAGGATTAGTTCTACTAAACAGAACTGACCAAAAGTCTGCAACTGCTGGACAAGGAGGAAGTTATTTCAGCAATTTAGCTGTTAACACAAAGAGAACAAATGTGCACCACAGCATACACATGAAGCCACAGTAAGAATAATTTAAAGTTAAGTTTACGAAGATAGTGAAGACTATGTCTGTCACTGTGAAAGATAAACAGTTATTTGTGGATTTTTATCATCAACTGTTCAAACAGGCAATCATAAAGAGGTGAGGTACTGCATCAAATCTGTCCCGTTTGAAATATGAAGGCGATTTAACAGACCTGTGAGTGCCAGTGCATGCTTACAGATGCTAATGTGATTAGGGCGACTCTGGTGGAAACATTAAAGCAACAAAACAGCCTACACATTGAGTTTTTCTCAGTTTTCTATAAGAAAGTTTCAATAGCCTCCCTAAGGTCCCTGCTTAATCAGTTAGCAGAGAGAGAAGGAAGAAGCGATCTTATGCAACCTCACACAAAGAAATATGAAACATTAATAGGCCATTAACACAGCATTTAACATGTGTCTTTTGGTCCATCAAGGCCTCATTCTCCTAAGATGTCTGAAACTACCACCAAGGATACTTTGGCTGTAAAGGATTCTAATTTTTATAAGCATTGGAATAACCAACTTTTCAGGATGCAACAGTTCCCATGAGTAATCCATGATAACCTCAAATAGTTCCAACACGGTGAATCAAGCTCTCACACAATAATTCTGCTTTGCAACTGGAAGACAGAGTAAAAAGACACGGAAAGGCATTTTTCAACGATGTTTTCAGGGACTGCAGCTCACCTTCTCCTGGTAGGGGTAATAAATGTAATGTAACATTATCTTCCTTCAGTCTAAAAAATTACTATGTAGGCAAAAACTTATTACTGACCTCCACATCAATCTTCTAATGGCTTATGTGCCACTAAATTAGGTACATAAAGTCAGATAAGCTTATTCTCTGTTATTGTTCTGAGATAGTACTCTCCCTACTTATTTTCAAGCCATGATTTATAAAGAAAAAACCTCACAGAGCAACACAGATGCAGATGTCTGCAAAAAGGCAGTTAAATTTACAATAATGGGAATTTGCAATGTCAAAAGAGATAGGATGTCAAGTTTTCTAGTAAAACAGCTGAAAAGCCTAGCAATCAGTCTGTGATATTAAGGAAGGTCTGCAATTTTATTTTCCGTTCAGTTTAGTTTGCATAACATTAAGGAATGGTGTGTCAAACCAACTCTTAGCAGTCCCTAGGGTCTTTCAAATTCTTTAAACTGCCAATCTGATTTTAGCACCAGGTATGGAAAACTAGCAATTTTATTTACTTAACATGTACTATCAGACAGAAGAAATTTTGTGTTCTAGAAAACAGAACATCACTGAAGTGAATAAAGACCAAGAAATTCCCCAGCATGGCCTTGGATAAGAGCCTTTACCAAAGGCATCTAACATTTCGCCATGTTAATATGGAAGTTTATGTAACTGTAAGATACTCTGGTCTGGAAAGCACCATACCTGTTACTCTATTGTATACCCAGAATTCAAGGGACCCCTTTGAAGCAGTTGGTCCGTTCATATATATATTGTGTGTGTATATATATAATATACGTGTGTATATATAATATATAATTATAATATTATATATAATAATATACTATATATAATACAGTATATATAATATGTAAGACAAATATATATGAAATTTATAAAGGTATAATACAATAACATAAAATATATATTATATATTATATAAAAATATGTTCAATATATAGGTATATAATATATATCATATATAGATATATAAGTAATATATCAGAAAACATGAATACATTATATATTTATGTTATATATTATATATCATGTTATATGTAGTATATATTATATGTAATAATATTATATGATATTATAATTATATTACAGATACACACATTTTTCTATATACACATATATATGAATATATGATTTCTCTTATGAAGTTTAACCATGTCAAGTGCAAGGTCCTACACCTGGGTCTCAGCAATCCCAGGCACGGCTATAGGTTGGGCAGAGAAGAGATTCAGAGCAGCCCTGCAGAGAAGGACTTGGGGCTGTTGGTCAATGAAAAAATGAACATGAGCCGGCTTCAGTGTGCGCTCTCAGCCCAGAAAGCCAACTGTATCCTGGGCTGCATCAAGAGGAGTGTGACCAGCAGGTCAAAGGAGGTGATCCTGCCCCTCTACTCTGCTCTTGTGAGACCTCACTTGCAGTATTGTGTACAGTTCTGGTGTCCTCAACATAAAAAGGACATGGAACTGTTGGAACAACTCCAGAGGAGGGCCACGAGGATGATCAGGGGACTGGAGCACCTCCCGTATGGAGACAGGCTGAGAAAGTTGGGACTGTTCAGCCTGGAGAAGAGAAGGCTGCGTGGAGACCTCATAGCAGCCTTCCAGTATCTGAAGGGGGCCTACAAGGATGCTGGGGAGGGACTCTTCATCAGGGACTGTAGTGACAGGACAAGGGGTAACGGGTTCAAACTTAAACAGGGGAAGTTTAGATTGGATATATGAAGAAATTCTTCACTGTAAGGGTGGTGAGGCACTGGAATGGGTTGCCCAGGGAGGTTGTGAATGCTCCATCCTTGGCGGTGTTCAAGGCCAGGTTGGATGAGGCCTTGGGTGACATGGTTTAGTGTGAGGTGTCCCTGCCCATGGCAGGGGGGTTGGAACTAGATGATCTTAAGGTCCTTTCCAACCCTAACTATTCTATGATTCTATGATTCTCACACATGCTCATGCTCAGCCAATGCAGGGCTTTGTTATTTTAAGAGTGAACTACCACAAGGTGCTGGACAGACAGGCAATTCTTGGAACAACTCTGAAACTACTCTCAATGAGAACATCTCTCAGGTTCTCAGTAGCTTGTATATGGCCACGCAGTTTTTTTGTTCAATACTCTAGTAAATTGAGATATTCAGATCAACAGCTAAATCTGCATCTGCATCCAGATTCATATGCAGTATTGTTAAATTATCATGCAAGATCTTTCAGTTCTGTGGCTTTCTAAATATTTTTATACTCGTATTTAAACAGGAAAATAAATATTGCATTCATTACATGTATCCTCCTATTTTAAGTGGATACAACTGAACTCTTATAAGCCATGCCAACTATTTCCAATAGTGTGAGGTATCATTATTGGTATAATAACAAATTCCAACCTCACCAAAAAAAAAAAAAAAAAAAAAGGAAAAAAGGAAAAAAAAAAAAAAAAAAAAAGAAAGTATGAGAATTAGCAAAGTCAGTAAGTCTAAATTAAGACAAAAGACTCTCAAGAAGACACCAGCCACCTTTCAAAGAAGAAGTTTATCAGTAACCTTATCCATTTCCCACAACTGAGACATTATTATCATTTCCAGCTTAGCTATCAATTCAAGTTTGGCCCATGACATTAAACTCTATCTAACCAATAAGAAAGAATAATAGAAGCATTTATTAGAGAAGGAAGGGCTGTTTGCTTTCTACTTCCCATTTGTTAGCTAACAAAACATTCTGTCTGACTTTATAAAATAGCAGCACTCAGAATGAACAAAGAGAAAGGAACTAAAACTCAAATGGGATACAGTACTCTCTCCCAGTAACTATTACTTCAATAGTGAAGCACAAAAAGGTAAGGGTAAAAATGAAGCTGTCTTTAAATTGATCAGTGACGTTAAAAAAGAAAAAAAAAAAAAAAAGATAACCGTCTTCAAAAAAAGAATTCTACTTTAACAATCTAATTTGAGGAGCATTTCCTTCCAAAAATATGGATGTCCTATATACAAATTCCCAAACTTGAAATAAAGGGAAGAAAAGAATCAGTACTTCCTAACAGCATATTGTGTGCCTCATCCTTCTGTTTAAATTAACATGATTAGTATTCAAAGACCTGCAAAACCTGCACTTTGAAGAAACAATATATAATCCAGCTGATGAGCACCAGAAGCAGATTCAGGTGCTTCAGACACCAGTGCCCACTACAAGACATGGGCTCCTACAGCTCTGATTCTGTTTGTGTTCAGGGACTGAAATTCTACCCACACAAAGCAGAAGGATCCCATTCCTTCGTGGAATGGTAACAGGAGCATCTGTAACATGCACTATTTTTAGAAGCAACTAGTCCACTGCCAGCTGAGAGAAGAATGAGGAACTGCAGGCCAGAACACGGGATCTGCTGGCTAGCTACAGCTGTAGCTGACCAGAAGGATGTGTCAAGCTGCCCCTGTCCTTCACTACTGCCTAGAACATGGACTCAAACTGAGGCAAGCTTGCTAGAGCAGTTTTTTGCATCTCCTCACCTTGCTTCAGCATCTCCTGGACACTCCCAGCAGTTCTTTCCTGCGCTGCTTCCCATCTGAGGCAGGCAATGCTTTGAGGATTATACTCTGGTGATGTCTGCAGGCTTCTCTTTGCAGCCCACAGGCTCAAGCATTTTGACAACAGCTCAAGGCTTTGATTGTATCACATAATGGCAGGTGCCAAAAACAAAATTCAGGCCTATAATTCATATGCCTTAATTTAATCCTGGTCAAAACTTCTTTCCAATTAATTTGACCCACAGGAAGATACATTTGTATTGATTTATAAGATCCAGACAGGGCATTTAAGAAGCACTTATAAGTCAACCCATATGCAAAAGAAGAGGTAAGCACTAACATGTTTTCTCAGAAGTCTGAGTATTTTGATAAAGTTCCTTCAGAGTTCTTCACAAATTACATTAAAATTTATAGGCAAAGCCTTCACATCAGAAGAGGAGGGAAAGGAATGAAAATTATTGTACCTGACATTTAGAGTTGAAAACTCCACAGAGCTCACTTTCCAGAGACTGAGTCACATAATTGCACCTTTCAAACTCTAGCAAAAACAACTAATGTTGTTCAAAGATCCTGCATTCAGTTACTAAGAAGATCCAAACTCAAAGAACGATATATCGAGGTCTTAGCTTCCCTTGAGGAAAAAGAAAAAAATATGCAATTCTAGCAGTAAGGTATCAACATGAAAACTTGCAGCACTGCCTGTCAGCATGCCCTTGGAGGAATCAGACTGTCACTGATCAGATTGTCATTACTGATGAGTACACACTCATCCGTGTTGATAAATATTGATGCATTACTTCTTTCAATTTTGTCTTTAAAGGTTTAAAAGTCCACATGCACAATCTGCCAGCTGTCACTTAGCTACAGGTACCAACCATCCATTTGCATTCTCTGCAATCAGGACTGGCTTTAATTCAACCATTTTACTACACAGAAGTTACATAGAAGATTCAACATTGTACCTATACAATGCTTAATTTCTGAAGAGTCCTGAGGTCATGTATTTGTGCATATATGCTACTAGAAGTGTGCTAGGTATACCACAGTGAACCTGTACACTGAACTGACATTGTTCTTACCAAAGCTGGAGGGTCAGCATTCATTTAATATTATATGATACCTAACTCAGGCCAATTGTATGGATTCAAGTAATGGCCAAGTTAGCCCTGCATTTGTGGCAGCTGAAATAACAGGAAGAACAACTTGGGCCTGAGAAGTTGATTGTTTGGTTTGCTGGTGTGGTCTTTCCTGGAGGAGTAGGAGAAAGGATATAATCACACCTTCAAATCTTGCTGTGAAACTTTAGTGTGTGTGTCTCGCACACTGAGAAAGGCAAACATGAAGCCATTCAAGAGCTCTATCTTATTTTTAGCCTAACTATTGCCCACAGTGTACTACAGACACAATATTTTTCTTCTCTCTGCCTTCAACCCCTCAAATCCCCTTTATTGGATTATGGATTAATGCGGCAACTATAGCAGTAAGCTCTTCCCATAAGAACAAAAAAAACATACGATGTGGACCATTAAGCAGAGCAACTTCTCATTTGGACTTTGTGGGTCTGTCTTGAATATTACATGCATTACAGGAAAACGATATTTATGATTCATTAAATGTGTTTTGAACAATACCAACAGGGCAGATATTTAGCCTCTCCTAAAACAGTTCCACAAATGCCAAAGTAACTAATACAAACCCATTTTCCTTAAAAAATCTCATGCCCAGTAAAACTAATAGGAACTCATTTTAAGTCACTGCTCCCATTAAACAATGAATAGTTATACATGTGTTAATCATCACATTAACTTCAGAATATTACAGAAGCTACAGACTTCCATTTGAATACAGAATGGTGAACTACTGGTGCTGCTTCTTTTCCACAGAGAAATAAAAGTGTATTATTGTATTACCATCAGAGACCGTGATCCTCTGAAACGAATACTCAGAATAGTGTTTACCCAAAGATCTCAAAATATTTTATGAATGTGGCAAGCACTCTCATTTTGTAAAGGATGAGGCCCCAAAAATAATAACATGTTCTTAAATAAAAGAATCTCTGACAAAGTCTGTGGCAGAATCTAGGAACAGAAACCCCAGTTCTTCAAACTATCGTGCCACTGCTCTGTCTACATCTCCACCCCCAAAGGATTGATGAAAAACGCAGCTACAGGAGTTAAAAATAACTTCTGATTAGCGAGGCACTGATGAAGACAGAAGCCCTATGGAAACCGTATGAGCCAGAGACTCACTGAAGGTAGGCCTAGAATCTAAGCTGGCAAAATTGAACATTGTAAGGCCAGGTTAACATTCTGCTCAAATTAAGTGAAACTGAGTTTTATAAGACAATAATTTTGGTCCGAAGAACTGTTAGAAGCAATGGTACTAACTAATATGAGGTGGCTGAAAACCTGTGGAATGGAAAGAGATTTTTCAAGGAAGATGGGAAAAGTTAAAATGCCTTAGTCATTCAAGGAGGGTAAAAATAGACAATTACTATTTATCTGTGATATACCAAAGACTTAAAGGAGTGGGAAAGTTTATGCCATTCCACAAAATCCCCTTCTTGAGACCATGATAGGCTGCATATGCCCATACTTAGAAGATCCAGATTTGTCTTCTGAAGGTTTCTTTAGGCCCATGTTGGTTAAATGCCAACTAGGCAGTTCCTCTTGATACTTTACTTGCCTGAAAGAATAGAGTGTCTGGGTCTTTCCTCAATTGTAGATCTGAGTTCTTTTGGGAGCTTAGCAGTTGTTTGCTTTCCTTCTCTTTACTCCCATAAGAACATTTAGTGAACTGTACTGAGTTCATTAAATTCTAGTATATGAATATGTAAGACCCACTGATTTTGTTGATTTTAGCTGGGGGGAAGAGCAAATATTTACCATGGGATGGTGAAGATTCATTGGCAAGCCTTGTATTTGTTGGTCTGCAAGGCCTGGTACTATTGGAGGCAAATTCACCCACAAAAAGTTTGGCTCTGATCATGAACTTGATGGTAAGGGATTATTAGAAAGCCAGGGAAGAGGGTCAGAGAGAAATTTCTTCCATAAACATTTTCCACTACAGCTGGTAATGTTTAATCATTTTCTGTATAAATTTCAAGGCACAATGCTAAGCCACTACAAGAACTCATACTGCAGCAAGATCTTGCATGATATTGAAAGCTTTTACTGTTTCTCTAGATGAACAGTGTTCTGAGGTATATATTTTGAACTAACAGTAACATGCACTCTCCTTGTTTCAGATGCAGTGATATCCTAGGGCTAAACAGTACATGTTTTATTGCATGTTGCGGACAGTTGCTGGTTTTAAAACAAATAGATGTTAGTTGTGTCTTCTTCAGTACATGCAGTTTGTGGGCTCTCATTTGTTATTGAGATGGATGTTTAGGAAGTTGCTATTGATGAAGAAATGGGAAATGAAAAGCTAACTGCAGCAGAGCTCTGGACAGCTAGAATTCTGCAATTCACTGGATTTATCTTTACTAAATCTATCTTTTCAATGAAAACTGCACCAAAATTACCACTTTTGACACGTACAGCTGGCATCAGTTGCTATACATACATACATACTCAAGTTACAAGTGACATGCAGTCATTATAGTATCACCACAACCTCAAAAACAGTTCCCCTACAGAGCTCTGTTAAAACAGAAGTTTCCATATAGTAGGACAAAGGGTTAAAAAGTATTATTAAAAGCAACACAACCTCTTCCATTCCATTACTTGTAACAATACATTGGACATTCAGAATTTACAAATATGAATCCCGTTTAGCCAACTGCTACCTCTAAACTAAATTTCAATATTGACTGCTTTCACGGTATTTTTGTAGTTACTATTATAATGTCAAAACCCTCAGACCCCTGAACTGATTCTAAACAATTCTAAGCACATAAGTTACCTTACATCTGGGAACTAAGGTACAAACTCAGTGGCAGCCAGAGTTGTTGAGGAACATCTGTGAATATCTGGCAGAAGTGGGTGCCAATGTGGCCTCTGGAAGAGGTGGCTCCATCAAAAAATCAGGGCTGACTCATATAATTTTTTTAGGCTCACAAAGGAAACCCAAGTATTTTGATGACGTATACAAATGAAACAGCATTAAAATGCAAAACAAGGGAGGGCAGAACTGGAGAAGCAAAGGGGGAGGGGGGGAGTTAAAAAAACTGCAGCCAGAAGGAGATAGGGAGATAGCATCAAGAAAAGACTGCACTAGAGAGCAAAACAAACCTCCTAGCACATGCTGAAAGACCACAGAAAGATGGAAAGCAGGGCAGGCAGTAACCAGAAGAGCTAGGAAAAAGGGCACTGCATACAGTGGCAACAAAAAACTCCAACCCATCTCTTCATGGGAAAAGGAAATTAAAAAAATATTTTCCTGCTTTGGTTCCTCCATGCAAATTTTACATTAGTGACATTTTGATGCTATAAAATTCAGAAGAAAATTAAAGTTGAAAGGCACTTACTCTAACACTCACTCTAACGCTAAGCTATAGTGGCAAACCAGAGGACGATGGCAAGCCAGCTCCCCTCTGAACAAGACTGGCAATGCACAGTCTGAACACATGCTCAGGGCACTGCTTCTCCTCAATGTGTTCATATACAAGCTCACCCAACCTTATTCCTCACTTCAAAAGTTTATAGGGAACAATCAATCCAAAAGAGAAATACAGATAAATCTATACAAGGACAACTTTACTGCATCTCATAAGCTTCCCCAAGAACTGGTCTCAGGGAAAAGTTGCTTTCCTGTAGAATTAGGTAAGCATCAGGGCACAAAACTGCTTCTCGAGAAAAACAATAATTCAAACACTTTATTGTAATACAAATAGAGATACCACTATGAACTAGGCCCATCATAACCTCCAAGCATACAACACAATCCTTACAGAAAACTCAACATATAACTGAAGTGTAATATATATTCCAGCAGCTGCTCCCACCAAATGACATGTATTTCAGTGCAAATGTGCAAACCAGAAACCAGTCAGTTACAGAATGTCTAAGCTGCACTGTATTCCCCACACCCTCCCCGAAAGAATAAGAAAAGGTATTTGCAAAAAATGGTAAATTGTTCTCATACAGTGCTTTCATTAAAAAGAAAGTTCCTAATCCTTTTAATCATGATTATAACTTCATGTGCTATGTAATATAAACACATTTGTCAAACCCATCTGAAAGTCCAGCTTATTCAATGGCAACACTATTATTCTAGTTACAGGAAGATGCTCATCTTTTACAAGTAAAACGGTAAGTTTTGAAAGTACTTTGATAACATCAAGAATGAGACGGGGGACTGAAGAGGCATCCCATCTGTTTTTAGCATTGTTATTATTACAGAGACAACAACTTTAAGAATTCATTATTATCATTAACAAAAGTCTAAAGCACTGAACTAATTTCCTTTGTCTTAACCATACAGCCAGGAAAAAAAAAAAAATTTGCTCATTTAAACAAATCCTCATGAAGTAATTAAAGAAACAAAATACTGTCACTTAACTCAGTCAAAGACTATGGCTAAGTCCTGTGTGTTAATTACTTAATAAAACAAGCCAGACAATCAGGAATAAAAAAAAGACATTTGTTTTGAAGACTAGCACAGTTTCCATTCAGAACTATATGAGCATTCAAAATGCTTCCTTACAGCTACAGTACAAATACTTTCTTACTTTACACACATGTTCCTTGAAAAACAGCCTTCAGAAAGTCAGTCTTGCCTTTTCTTGTTTCAGGTGATTCGCCACACTGAGCCACTTAGGAAGAAAAGCAACAGGTCTCTCGATTTTTACGTTGCTGAACTCAACTCAGAACTACATTGCTCTTTTCCCTGCACACTTTCCTTCTTCACAAAAAACTTTTTCTTGTGCTTTAACAGAAGGTCAATGGCTATCACTTCTCTACTCTAGCACAATGGTGAATTGAAACAAGAACCCATAGCTGTTTGGGCCGACAAAGCAACCAGTATGTCTAAGCCAATAAAGCGATTTGTTCATTAAAGCTACTAATAAAGCAACCTTTTGTTAGTCTATGAAACATCAGAAACCTCATAGAATGCATTTAACTATGCTTTCTTAAAAATCACCAACTCAAAAGTTCCAAAATCTGTTAACTTCTCCACTTCCTTAAACTGACAATAAAAATCCCTAGCATTAACTTTTGAAAAGATAGTAAGTTCAATGCAAACTTTCATGCCTATTCAGCAACAGAAAAGTTTAGGGTCCTTGGTGAAGGTATCCCCTTCTGCCAAAAGCTCAAATTTAACAGATTTAATGACTTATGTAAAGCTTCCTATGCAACACGGACAATCTGTAATAAAAAGAGCACCATAATTCTATACAACAACAAAATTCCTCAATGGATGCATTCAGTTTGGATCCAGAAATTCATTTGGATTTGACAAAAGAAATTAAAAGACCTGTAGTGAGCAAAGATCAAACATGCTGTAAGTACTTGTGTCCACTGCTTTCAATTAAACTGAAGCAAAGTTTGAGCCTCAGTAGTGTTGTTGAGAGGGGGAGAGGGAAGAGTATTGTAACTATTGCTGATAAGCAGCTCTAACATGACTATGGCAACAAACTTCCTCCAAGCAAGATCAGTATTTTTGCCCTAACTTTAGCTGTACAGTATCAGCAACCCTTCAAAGAATTAAAATGAAGTCTCCTCCTTTAATCACAACTTCTAAACTTGCTTCGTTAACAAGTCAGCTCCGTTATTCTGTGATGACAGACTAGGAAAGAGGGGAGAAAAAGAGAGAAAAAAAAAGTGCATCCTTCCATCTAATCACCATCAGCTAGGCAAAAAAGCCAGGCAGATATAGTTCCTGTGAGCCACTTTATTTAGAAGCTGTGAAAGACATTTTTACCAGCAGTAACATATAAATATTGTAGCTGCATAACACGTTAACACTGACAATAAAGCAAAACAAGATCTGAGGAGGGAAAAGTATGTATATGCACTCTATTACTGCTATTTAACAGTGTAATATGCCTTGTTCGAGTGGCAAGCCAGTCTAAAACCAACGTGAAATCATTCTGCTACCATTTCTCACTGCTGCTTTTTGTCAAGCATAGTGCTAACTACCGGGGGGTTTTACATGCACAATTACTCATGCAAAAATAAATAAGCATGTTTCATTCTTATTACTGCAATTTTTCAGTGCCAAGATTCCCATTTGTTACAGTGGATGTAGCATTTGAATTCTCAGCAGAAGTTCTTGTAACAGAATGATGGTAAGATATTTGTCCCCACTCAGAGATATTTACAATTAGCCAAGGTTCTGTCTTTACTATTCAGAAAAATAATGTATATTTATAAAATAAACAAGTCCTCTATCTAGGACAGTGATAGCATCCCTCCCCCTACACACTGTGACTCTCACTATCCAGCCATGAGATTATATCCTCCTTCTGGAATTAAGTGCTTACTCTAACAATAACACTTCAATAGCACATGAAACTTTTCAATTAAACAGTTATCAAGCAGCCTGATAAGGCACAGAAAGACAAGTGATGGCTGAAAGAAGAGTCATACGACAAGTTTTGCAGTCTTCCTAGCTACTGCCAAACAAACAGTTAATCAATGAGTAGTCAGGTAATCAAACTATCATCACATTTCATAGCAAAAACAGGAAGGTGAATTTGCCTATTTGTAAAGTTTCAACCATCTTCTAAGTTTATCACTTAAAGGTTTTCTCAGACTTTGGAGTCTTTGGCCTACCACTGCACCACTGACATGTGCTGGCAAAGAAAACAGCAGAACAATAACTACTGCAAAGACACTAATTCAAAAGAGAGAGTTACACAAAATTTTCCTTTTGCCTATATCCTCCTTGAAAGCAAATAAAAACAACTTCTAAACAGTTGTTAATTGTTAATCTAGAAATTAAACATAATGCTTTCCTAGTAAAGTTCTGAATTCACATTTTGCTAATTCTCTCTGCCCATACCTGACCAAGTCTTTCTATAATTTTACAGCCAAATATTCATTTCGGCTTAAGTAGATTAACACAAGAATAAGACCTCCATAAAACAATATGCTGCCTGATATTTATGATCAAATGCAATTTTAGTTTGCTTAACTTCCAAAATTAATCCTCTGCTTCGGTCCCATTCTACTCCTCTCACAGTACAAAGTCAACGGAATTTATGTCCCTAAGTGACTTTAGTGTACTTCAGAAATCCTGCTCTTTAGAGATTAACTTACCGCTTTTTCACTAACGAAAAGTTCACAGTACTTCTTAGATTGTGTTATTAATGACAAACTGATAGTTTTGTTCTGAAGCAACAAAAGTATATCACTGATGCAGCAAACATTCATGCAGACTTAGCTTTCTACAGGTATTCTTTCGACGATATTTAAGCGTATATCCCAATGACTGCAGGATCAGACCTGAGTTTTATTTATCCATCTTCACCTCTACTCAACAAAAAATGACAGTCTATACCAGTAGTGGCAACAGAAAATTAATAGCAGTAAAATGCATCACAAGTGTCTTCAGATTTGTCTCAGTAATAGGGATCAATTTGACAAAAATAAATAAATATAACACCTATTATTCTTTAAAAGTTGATTTTAAAGAAACATTTAAAGTTGCAAGCCATTAACACATTAAGGCCTCAAAATGTAGCCTGCAGAATCAATTTCTTCTACATTACCTTCTACAAATTACCCAGTTAAATAAAGGTTTTAGAGGTTTACAGAAAACCTAGCAGCACCTAATTTACTTTTCTTCAAAAAAGTAATCATATATACGAGGATAATTAAAAAATGGAAGTTGACAATGTACCATCAACAAAGCAGACCAAAAGACAACTTCAATTACAAGAGCTGAACTTCTGTTTGCTTTGCCTGGTTGCAACAGTTGTAATACTAACATAGGAAACCTGCTATTTATCCTTTCAGAAAGATCCTAGTATTTTTTTTTCCCTTAGAATCCATAATATCAAGACACTGAAACTTAAGAGCTGCTAAGCTGATATTCTAACCACGTTAAAAGACGGCCACAGGAACAGCTACACAGGAATTGCCATTTCCTGGAGACACAGATGAGAATTCCTCATCCTTACTTTAGTGCCCGTCATTTCCACTGGGTCAAGTAATTCTCCAGAAAACATCCCCCTGATAGCTTAAACTTCAGTTGCAGTTGCTATTCTGAGGGTTAACTTTAATCCTGAAATACTAGTAAGCACTGGTGCCCAAACAGCACCTCTCCTTTTCAATTAAAAAAAAAAAAAAAAAAAAAAAATCAAGCAGGTAGTGAAGAAATATCTGTCCTCTAACAGATCTGCATTGTTTCCGCAAAAATTACTTCAGTATATAAGAACTGATACCTGAAAAACTGTCCCTTTCAGACCAAAGAGCCCAATTTCAAGGGACTATTCCAGAGACAAGTAACACTAAAAGCAAAGGATAATACCTGACTGACTGTTCATTGCCCTTTCCAGGACAAACACTAGACAGCAGCTAATGAAGGTAGTAGGAGCCAACTTGAAAATATGAGTGACTCTTCAAGCAATAGCTAGTAGACCTATGCAATTTGTTAAGAAAGTGTACAACGGAGATGAAAAATTTACATGGGTTCAAGGAAAAATTGGACAAATTCTGAGATAAATCAGTCAAGAGTTTCTAGATAAACATAAGATTGTTTATCTCTGGCTCAGAGATTCTGTGAACTGAAAGTAGCTGGAGAGAAAGCATGAAAAGAAAAATATCTAACCCTTATCTTGTTCTCAATGTTCCCAAGCATCCACTTACAGAGGTTTTTAAGATGGGTCATGTGAAGAATTAGGGAACTTCTGGGTTCCTGTACATGATTTTCTCCTTTATAGCTGCTTTCAGACACAGGATACTAGGCTAGAAAGAATGTCAGTGTGATCCAATAGAAAGGTCTACCACCAAACAGTCCTTGCTGCCATTTGTCCCCTCAGAAAAGCTAAATGACTCACTCTGGGTTTACATGCTGTTTTCCTTCCTGAAAAGGGATACAAAAAATAGATGGAAGATCAAGTCACAGGCACCATCAGCCTGTTTGCTAATTAAAGACACATCTATATTCCTCTTAGTTCCCTCTCCACTGCATGTCTCAGTGTTTCTGCCATCTGAATTCAAGACCTCCTAGATCCTAAATTCAAAGTCTAAGAAAGACTACCTGAGCACTCCACTACACAATCTGGGGGAGTGGAACAGAGCTTACAAACCTAAATGATTAACACCTCATTTGGAGAAAATCTGATACCTTTGCATTTTCTAATTTTACAAGCAGCAATCAGAACTGGGTTATGTCAGAAGAGAGAAAAAATAATTTGTAAATATTAAAAAATTACATTAACATCCTACTAACAATACCTGATATTAGAATGTGAGAAAAAACAGTACTTAGCTACATTTAAAAGAGCCAGTAAACATGATTTAGCATGTTCCAAGCAAACAAGCCTTTCATGCATCAGCAAACTAGCTGAAACAATTGTTTAGAGAATACTGTTGTAAACCATACGCAGGTTGGTACCAGAGAACATACACAGCATGGTTTCTGGGAAAGAAACTATGCTTTTTCTAGGCTAGGAGAATTTTATAACAACAACGGTAAACTTAGGGGAAATTGCTGAAAAACTGACTTTCAGAAAGCCTCCCCCCTAAAGTCTCAAGGAGTCATAAAGTAAAATTAATCTTGGTGTTAGGGGAAAACGTCATTTGCCTTTAGACATAAGCAATAAATCATCCAAAGGAAAAGCAGCAAGTGGTCTGTTGCAGAAAAGGGTTAACAGCAGAAGGCCAGGGTTCTGCACCAGAACTACATTGCTTAATGGTCCAAAAAAGCAAAAAGCGGCAAAACCCACATCAAAATGATTAAGGCTAAGACATGAGAAGGAGCTGTAAGAACTTCAGACAGTCTAATCAGCTAGATAAACAGAAACACATGAAAGACAAAAAGAACTATCAACAAAGTACTGCATATCAAGGTGAACATTCTACTCACCAACTTTCTGGATTTTAACAATAAATTCAGAGATACATTTACTCTGGATCGTCCATTGAAGAATGATTAAAAAAACCCATTAGGATGTATATATAATGTTTTGGAGAATATTACAATTGGCACATTATAAACTGAATACAGCACTCAAAGTAGGCGCTTTGTAAATATCCAGCACTCCAGGTAGGCACACAACGCAAATGAAAAAAAAAAATAAAATGGTTTGAAATGCTAATTAAACTAAAACAGTTTCAAAAAAAAAAAAAAAAAAAAGGTGGAAGTTGACAACAGTCATCTTAAAGGGAATGCCAAAAAGCATCAGAAGGATCAGGTACGTTAACTGTAACCAAGAGATGCAGAGTAACACAGGAAAAAGTATAGAAAAACAAAACTAAGGACTTTGAGTGAAAATGGGGTTAAAACATCACAAATAATGTAAGACATTACTATGAAATTCACTATTAATATGACACAATACACTTCCATACAGCAAGTGATCAGATCCCCAAACTTGGTTAGAGGAAAAAAAAAAATTCATTTAAACTACAAACCTAACATACTTTTATAAAGCACTACATGTTTTATTAGGCAGCATAATAAGCTGTAACAACAATTAAGATGGATCATGAAGAACAGTGAACTACTCAAAGTTTTATACTTGAAAATTTTCAGTGGCACTACACACCTCTCCAGAAGTGATTTGAAATGGAAAGACAGAGAGATACGTGTTCTATAATGAAATCCTAACTATTTTCTGGAGATGGTAACTAATAAGCAGAAACAATAGCACAAAAGTTAAATTCTCAGCTCTCCAATCAGTAGAATTCTTGAACATTATTTTTTTTTTTGTGCTTTGGCAGCAGCTAGCAAACATACACATGGCTGTGCAATAGTTACAGCACGTACTGCCTTTAGCCCAGCTAGCCATCAAAAAAGGATGGTAGGTTTTATGTAGCATAGCAGTCGGGCTTCAGGATTCAAACATATTGTGATATGGGAGGTCACAGGACAGCAATGAGGATTCTGTTAGTGCAGTGGTGGGATACAGCAGCAGGCAGAGGATACAAATCCACAGGAAACTAGGTTCTGTCAGCTCTGCTGCTCATGAACAATTTGTCTCCCTTGTGTTTTACAGATTTGAATACTAATATTTCTGCACACTGTAGCTTTGATCACCATATTAAATGTAGCTCTACTGAATAAAAGCATTAGTTTGTCTCGACTGGCACAGTTATGACTGTGCTATGAAGAGAACACTAGGGGAAAACCTTTGAAGATCAAGTGCATGCTCAGGTTTGTAGGTTGAACTGGCAGTAGTAGCTAAAGGTGTTTTGTGTCATGCATATACAGTATGACACATAAGACAATACTTCTGCAGTTTAGTATATACAGATTACAAGCATTTTTAGATTACTTATATTTGTCTTGTTAAAAAGGGCAATCCCTTAGCCAAGAGGCTAAGATCGCAGGCAGCAGTAGTACTCATGTTGGTTCACAACCAGCTAGATTTGAGAAGTGGACAGCACAACAACAAAAGCCAAAAGGGAGTGCAGGAGAGCAAGATCAGCCGGTTGCAGACATATTCCACACCAGCTTCAGCACATCGTCAAACCACAACCATGAGGTTTCAGAGCACAGATAAGCTGATCTAATGGCCTGTCTGTGCCATTCAGCATATTCACCACCAGCTGTGCATCTCCAGACATGCCAGGTCCAGCACACATTCCATGTCACACTGAGCCATTCAATTTAATTTTTAGTTCTCTTCTCACCTAAATTCAGTGACCTAAAATGGTAGAAAACAAACAGTGCAAAAGTAATTACCAAAAAGTCATATTAAAACAATAGCTAGCACAGGAAAAGGTTGAGGGTGAGAGAAATTCTCTGGAACCATTCCTTTCAGCAGCAACTAGAGTAAGTAAAATGCAATATGAAATGACATTACAATAATGGACAAGTGAATATAACATCTTGGGAACTCTCAATCTTTATAAAGTTTGAGAAGATTTCATTAAGGGAGGGTAAATTGTTACAATTTTAAGTTTCACTTTTTTTAATCTTTGCCAGGTCATGTCTAACCTACGCAATCAATTTTGTTCCCACCTCACTGCAGTGTAAACAAACAGTAGGAATGAGAAGGATCAAAACATTAACATTGCTTTTGTGCCTCCAAACAAGCTTTTTGTTTTTCCAGTCATTCCCAGCACCCTTTTGAAAGGTTCCCACAGCCCATGTAAACAACACACAAGCAGAGAGGGATGACTGTATATACCTCCTACATAGGCAGCCAACAACCACGGCGTGTAGCTCAACTAACTAGACAGCCACACATCTACCCCACCACATGGGAACCCACCCACCTCTACCCTTCAAACAAAAACCCTGCCTGTGCTCCTGAGTCATGCTGAGTGTTATCTAGCGTTCCCACCAGGCACAGCCAAACATCAGTAATGGCTAAGTTCGACCCTCGGTTATTTCAGTATCAGCCCACTTCTTTTCTGTTATCAGGAATTACTTGATTTCAAAACAGCCAAGCGTAACAGCATTCAAAGGACAAATAACAATAAAAAATTTGCAGGATTTATCATGGCAATAAGCTATAAAGTTGGGAATACAACACAAAACCTGAAATCATAGAATGGTTTGGATTGGAAGGGCCCTTAATGATCATCTAGTTCCAACCCCAGTGCCACAGGCAGGGACACCTTCCACTAGACCAGGTTGCTCAATGCCCTGTCCAACCTGGCCTTGAAGTCGAAATGAAGTAAAATCCGGAAACAAATCAAATATAACTATGAATGTCAAAGATGTTCTACTATAGCAAGTCATGCCTAAGAATCACCCCAGTTTTAGTGCACTCTCAGGCATATAAAGGTTTCAAAATTAAGTCACACTTCTAGACAAGCTAAGAAACTGACATTTTGGAGATAATCAGGGTTAACACAAACATACTTTGGTATTACAAGTTTAAAAATTTCAAGACACCTGTCTATTAGAACCCACCTAAGTTTAGAGCCCGCACAAGATATTCTTAGTAGGACCTACTTCACACATACCACTTCCCTGAAAACATATAATGTCAAAATACAGGTAAAATTACTACTGCGTTACTAAAGGACCACCCAAGCCCTCATGGTACTCATGCTATGTTTCTCGAACATGAAGCAGCCATTCAGGACTGTGTGCTGCACAGCTGGTAGTGCAGATCAGATCCATGGCAAGACGAAGTCCAGCAAGCTGGGAATGAAGTAGTGACTATGTCTGGCTCTTAACTGGACAAGGGACAGCACAGTCAGAATCCACTTGCTACCACAAGTAACACAACTAACACATCATGAAAGTGGAGGGGTACAATTGCCTCCTTCCACCAGAGGCTTGCCACAAGGATATGCACATCTGCCCCTCTCCTGGATACACAGAGAAGTTTAAATATGCATAAGGTGGGCAGTCTGGGGTGGAGGGAAGTATAGCAGGCTGAATCACTGTCTCTCTCCCTGAGGACTCTTGCAACAAGTAGCATGTTAGCAGAAAAGCAATTCCCAAACATGCTGCTCCAAACAAACTGACTATTTCAAATTCCATCTTGCTGGAATATCCAGTGAGGCCTGCAGAAGCAGCATCAAAAGTTTCCTGGGGAGGGTAGGGAGAGGAAACCCACAAAGTAGCTTTGCCTTAACGTGATTTAAAAGATGCTAAAGATGCCCTCAAGATCCATAAAACTGTCACTATTGTACTCTGCAGTGAAGAAAAAAAAGAAGTTACCTGTCATTGCAGTGATCCACCTACTCATAGAAATGCCACAGATCTAAAGACGTATTCATCAGCTCTGGCAACAACAGATGTAACTGTCACAGCGGAACTCAGAAACTAACGTTACAAATAACTTCCATGAGGGTATCTCCAGGATCGTAGTTTCCTAGTCTGCTAGGAGATCTCTTGCTTTGAGCACCATTGCATGAATTAAAACAAAGAGACAGGATATAAACAGCCAGAGAAGTTGGCACTCCTGGCAAACTGCAGGTTTACTGACTACCTGACCTGAGCTCAGAGCCACAAGTAACACTGCTCGGCAAAGACACAGCACATGGTAAAGCAAAGGTGTAGACATCCAGTCTTCCACAGGTTCAAAACCATGCCAAGCTATGTGGCAGCACACTTGCCACAGAAGATGAATGACATTTCTTCAGAGAGGCCAGAATCCAATGTTGTAGTTTTGGTTATCATTACTAAGTAGTTATGGCATCGAACACTGAAGAAGAAAATATTCTTTAAAAAAACAAGCCTTATTAGGCAATGAAGTCAATAAAAACACGTACCCACTATTGTCAGGTCTAGCAAAATGCTGTATTTTGTGGCTGCAATTGTTAGTGAGCAACTTCTCAAGCATGAACTATGCTACAATGCTGAAAGGCTTGCACTCGCCAGTGAACACACTGAGCAGCCTACCCTCCTAGAAAGGTAAATTGGGAAAAAGCTTGAAACCGTTTATTCCCCATTGGCTTTAGCTTGCGGTGTTTTGGGCTTGTCAGTCGCTCAGTAAGACAAGTAGCTTGTCCTGAAGTAGCCTGTTCACTTCCGAAAACATTATGACTATTTTCATTCCTTCAGATATATAAGAACATACATTCTATCCTATAAAAGATGCCACATTTTACATGAGGAGAACAATATTCTTTCACATGCAGTTTGTAACACAGCAAACTCCCTAAGAGTGTAGGCAGATTTTGCATGCTACAGCAGATCTAAATGCAAAGTTTCACCTTAAAGAAAACATGATAGACTTTATCCTGAAAAACACACACTCCAAAAGTATTCACCAACATCTGTGAGAACACAGAGCCAATGTACGCAGTAAGCACATTATGCCAGTAAGAGGGCAGAGTTAAGCAGATACTGTCCATAACACACACCCTGGGTTAGCAGTTCCTGTCCTTCAGAAATTCAAAGCAATTGCCACAACCTACAACAACAGAAAGGCACAGCTGAGTAACCCTGACTCCGCATGACCAAGTTCAGGAGTACTTCAATCCATCAAAAATAACCCAAACACTCCATGTGCAGTCAGCTTTTCACCCTCACTCATAAGCTCTTTGATAATCCCAACAAGAGCACACAGCAGGGAAGCGTAACCTGCATTCTGCCAAGGTCTCCTCCCACCTTCCTAGCCACCCAGAGCAACATTTTTAAAGGAAGAAGTGCTGAAGACGGAGAGTGACTTGCTCTGACATCAGACCAAAAGGCTGAGGAACTGCAGAAGGGAATATAGGAACAAGCATAGCAACTATCCCAAAATCAGTTCAGGTTTCTAATTTTCAGTGATAGCACCGTGAGTTAAGAAGGGGCACCAGAGAATAGAAAGAAAGAATCCACTGTTATAACACAGGATACTGCAGTGGCAAGACCTCTGATCAAAGTTTATGAAGAGTTTAAAGGAAATTATTGCAACTCCTCCTCCCTCAGTGTTCCCCCTCTCCACAGCTCCAGCTCCACAAGGCCAGGTCTCACCACAGCACACCCACACCTCTCGGCTCCACCTGTCTTTGTAAGGAGGCAAATGCTGTGCTTAAAAAGCATTGCTTCGGCAGTGCGCCCTGCCCTCCGAGTACACCACACCTCAGCCTGCCCATGCTGAAGAGCTCAGACTTCTCAGTGCTGCTTCTCCAGAGAAACAGCAGGCAGCTGACGCCATCCATATTATCACAAGGTTTTCAAGAAAGCAAGCATTTCAAAACATTCACATTTTGGACAAGTTAGAACAGTCCGTATTTAAACACGAAGCATTACTTAAGATCACCTTAGAGCTGTCCTTTTGCTATAAGCAGTCTTCCAATTTCAGATCACAAGACAAACTAAATTCATCTAGGCCAGTTTAGCCATTTAGTTACTACAGGCTTCCATGATGCTGTAAGCTGCTAGAAAACAGTCTAGCATTCTGCATGGCCAATCAGAAACACTGATCAAGCAATTTCAAGAAATTAATTACTTTTTCCTCCAACATTCAAACGATTCCATGCCCACACGACATCTAAGGCATATCAAAATATTAATCTATATATTAACAATGTATTTGGGTTACAAAACCTGAACAGCACTATTAAAAGGAAATTGTTCTTCTTCTCTAAGTACAATCTGAGGTAAATATTGCAAAATGTACCATAGTGGTACAACTCTCAATTACAGCCAAAATTGAAAACAGGACATATAGCATATCCCCTGCTTCTCCATTTTAGGGCCCTATTTGTGTTTGGTCAAAAAAAAAAAAAAAAAAAGGCAAATTTTACTGGTTACTGCAACAGCCACCACTGATCATGTTGGAAGGATTCAAGAGGGGATAAAAGAGCTGCTTGAGAGCAAATCTTGCTCTTGTAGCTACTTACGAGCATGCACCTGCTGAAATCATTGTGTCAGAATTGTGCCAGCAAAACAGCACACACCAACACTCCTCCTACTCTAGCACAAAGCCAACCTTCTCAGCTCAAGATACACGCAAAGCTTATCTGAGCTAAGCAAGCTCATTCTGGACAATGAGGACTATCTCACACACCTCGTCTTCCCAGCCAGGCTGTGGGTGCTGTATTCTCTCCAGCCTGTGGTAAGCATGTTCAATTGTCCCAGCAAATGGAAAAAACATGTGCTGATACGTTAAGATATAACAGTATGGAAAAAATACACTGTTTCACCCTTGTAAAAATAACTGCAATTGTTTCAGAGAACACTGAGAAAACAAAATATTGAAGAGCTATTGAATAACAAAGACCTGTCTATTTTGCAAAGACGAGCAGTCTTGAAGAGACAAACACATACTTTTTGTCATGGAAAGCATGAACAAGACTGAATGCAGTAGCTCTTTCTTTATTCTGACGTTCACTACTTTTGAAGTACTTGACTTTATAAACTAAATTCTAATATACATGCATTATGTTTCCAAATTGAAATTATTTTTAACAAGCTTTGGAAAAAAAACTGCTATTTCAAAATAAATGTGGACACACAAAACAACACACAAAGAGTTAGTAACCATTTTTAAGCACAAACTTCAGGAATATGAGCTGCAAGTGGAAGTGCTTACAGATAAAAATCATCTCGACATTACTGACAAAAAAAACCTGGCAAGGATCTATTAGAAAACACTTAACTGCAATGTATGCCTTGATACAGGATGAACTCTGGAGTGGCTGATTAGAACCACTGGTGGAAAGAACTAAGCAGTATCCACAACATCGCAACAGAATAATTGCTCCCATTCCTTGCCCAAGAAATGTTCCCTCAGAAGTGAGCTGCAATGCCTCTTGTGTTCACTACAGCCAGAAAGTATCTTGCATATGCAGAGTTATCAAAGGAGAAAGGCAAATGTGTACTTGAATATTTAAGTGCTTATTCAAACCATTAGGCCTCTTTACTAATTCCAGCTGATCAGAGAATGGAGCTAAAAAAATACTTTTTATTTCACACATAATCTTTATAAAATGAAAGCATGATTCTCCAAACCATGTCTCATTTTCTATTAAACATGGAACCGTGACAGGTTAGGAGTGGACAGGGATCAAGTGCTCCTCCTCTCTCCTCACACAGGAATTAGCTGACTTCTATATTCAAAGTCACTAAGCAGTGAATTGTCCAGTCTTCCCTCAAAGGCACCAAACATGTCCACCCAGGAGGAAGCCACTAAGGGTTGCCAAACACAGAAATGACACATCCCTGGAACACGTACTAGGAACAACCAGAAGGGTATTCTGCAAAAGGGACTTACAGCACATACTGCTGCCTACAGTTTTTCACAGACATTCACTGATGGCCACTAGGAAACAAGGCTAAACTGACCTTTGATTTAAGCTAAAACAGCCTGTGTAATAATCAGTGGCTGTACCACCACAAAGCAAGACCACGAAGTTTGTTAACAGTAAGTTAAGTTGTACGCTTACATGTTTCAGGTCTCCATCAGACAAATATTTGAAGTCTTTGTAGTCTCTTGCAACAGAAGATCCTGGTAAACAGATTTTGCCTATCCTGTGAATACATGGGGCATTTCAATACAGAACCATCCATCAGTTTCCGCTAAATTCACTAAATCGTAATACTTTGTCACAGGAGAACATTTTCAAGAATACACGTAATCCTCATCGTCTCTTTCAAGAACTACCTGATATACACAGCCCCCATAAGGCTGAAGCAGATCTGCAGATAGTGTCTACACACAACATTTATTTCAAATGCAATTCACAGACAGTGAACATTTTCAAGAATACACGTAATCCTCATCGTCTCTTTCAAGAACTACCTGATATACACAGCCCCCGTAAGGCTGAAGCAGATCTGCAGATAGTGTCTACACACAACATTTATTTCAAATGCAATTCACAGACAGTTAACAAGCATGTGTTCTTCAAAAAAGATCTGGAAGATTAAATATGTTTGTTAAAAACAGCCTGATTTAAAACATGCTGACCAAAAGATACTTAAGTTTACTTTAAAGAGACAGAATAGCAATTCCTCCCTGTTTAATAACATTCAGCCTTAAATCATCACACCCCATTCCTTTCTTTTACTGATTCAGAGACAATAAATTCCACTGAATTAACAAAACTTTTGCAAAGTACATAATGAGGTAAAGTCGAGTTAATTTGTCAGTCTTAAAATTATTCCTTTCCCTGAACTTAAAAGCTACTTATTACAAAAGCTTCTCTAATAGTTAATGCAAATGAAAATCACATACTTTCTGATAAACATTTATGTTTACAAACAAACACCACTGTAACAGTAAATTATTCAGCGTGAACAAAGGAACTACACTGATTAGATGTTAAGCTGTGATAGGAGAAAAAACCTTAAACTTGGGCAAAAATCATTTTAATAACAAAGTAATGTATCTGCTTGAGATATTTAGGTACCTAGAACACTAACTAGAATGCATAAGTGCCATCAAGAGACAGAACCAGACTGCCATTAGTAATCAGATGATGATGAGAGTAGGGAAAGGGCAGATTTCAGTTTGGAACCAGGAAGTGATATAAAAATGTCATCACCATGTCTAAAAAGGACATAACACCTTTTAGCTCCTATAGATACTACACACAGCATAGCACTGCCATCTCTAACACTACCGCCTGAAGAGAATCCAGCTTCCTTTCCTGACCTCCTCGTTACAAGGCCGAGGAGAGCAAAAAGCAAACTGAATGGAGTGTTCAACTTCTTTTAAGCCCCTTTTTAAAAAGGGAACTTGAGATACAGAGATATTTTGGTCTCAAAAAAAGTCTTCTTACCTGTCAGAATACTTGGTATCCAAAAGAAACTGGGAAATGTCAAGTTTGAACTCCCTACTGATGTCTAGGTTTTCCCCTGAGTTTTTAGAGGCTGCCTCTTTCTTAGTGGAACAGACAAGTACACAGCTGGGAAACAGACCTTACCCATTGTCAAGCGCGTATCACAAACTAAAGCACAGAGTGAGCACACACTGCTGGACATCTGGAGTATGGCTTTCCCTTCACACACATGTATTTTGGACCTTCAGCCACTATGCACTTCTGCTACATCTTATTTTTTTCTACTTTCAATTCCACCTGGTAAAGAAAACAGAGGAGCAGGACCCCAGCTACTAACCCACAGGAAGTTCACAAGCTGTTTGCTCTTTTAATGAAGAACAAGACAACCACAGAATGGTTTGGGTTGGAAGAGACCTTAAAGATTACCTGGTTCCAAGCCCCCTGCCATGGGCACAGACACCTTCAAATCCTACTTTTCCCTTCAAAGGCTTTCTAGAATCTTTCCAGGGAAACGTGAAGAGGAGTCACGCAGAGCACAGGCTTTGCAGTTATGATGTCAGGATCTGTGCCAGAACACTATCAAATAAATGACATTCAACCTACTCTCTTCACTTTTTAGTGCATACTCTTCATATCATATCATAGAAACAAAGAATGATTTGGGTTGGAAGGCACCTTAAAGATCATCTAGTTCCAACCTCCCTGTCATGGGCAGGGACACCTCCTACTAGACCAGGTTGCTCAAAGCCCTGTTCAGCCTGGCCTGGAATGTGTAACAAACTATTGTATAAATTTTAACTCTTGAATAGAACAACTTAGTGCTGCCAGATATAAATGTTCCTTCCCCAGCCAACTACTGTGGTGGTGTTCTTTTCAGTTAAGAGTAAGTTAAGATACTCTATTAAAACAACCTAAGTTCTGCTGCAGTTTTTGCTCAGTTCTGCATGCTGCAGAAGCAAAAGCTAAAAAGCAAAGCAAATCAAAACCCAGGCAAACACAGTCCTAGAGCTAAACGAGACCCTTCACTCGCCTGCCACAGAATAAGGTTTGGAGTGAGAGCAAGAGCACTTGCTCGCGCTTCGTGAAGACACAACTTCTTCGACAAACAGGAAGAGCCAACACTACTTCTGGCTTTGAAACCGCACTAGAAAAATGTTTTACTTGAAAAAGCAACTCCTCAATAACGTTTTCCCGTGACAACTGCAGCAGCGTTTTCCACACGGGCGTTATGTAAATGAGCAGGCGAGAGGCAGCCGTAGGGTCTGTTAGGAGCCATTCAACCCTTTAAAGAAGAAAAAAAAACAGCACGGGGGGAGTGTGGGGGGCCGTGTTTGAGAACCTCACGGCTCACAGACCGCGGCCGTGCGATCCGCTCCCAGCCTGGCACAACTTTCCGCCCCGGCGGTTCCGCTCAACTCCCACGGGCGGGGACCGGGGGATCCCGAGCCCTCCAGCGGCCCGTCGCCTTTGTTCGCAGGGGCCGGCGCTCCCGACCCGCGCCGCGGCAAGCACAAAGGGGTGGCAGAAGTTGTGGAGTGGACCTCAGCCCTTCCCAGAGCTCCCCCCCCCCCCCATCCCCTCAGCCCGCGGCGGGCGGGAGTGGGGCGGGGGCCGCCCGCCCGCCTGCGGAGCACCAGACCGTGCGCAGCCGGCAACGTGAGCCGCATGGGAAGCGGTGGCGCGCCCCCCCTTCCCGGCCCCGCATGCTCCACCGGCGGGCCCGGGGCACCCAGCCTCCCTCCCGCGACGGCCCCTCCCGCTCACACTCACTTTTCGGAACGGGCTCGGCTGGGCTCTTCCTCCGCTCGCGACGCTCAAGTCTTCCCGCCGGTGGGGCGATGCCGGCGGCAAGACGGAGCCCCTCTTCCCCGGCGGGAGGGGGCACGCTGCCCCCTGCCCCGGGGTTGCCGCCGGGGGCCGGGCGGCTTCAAGAGGGCAGGCGGGTCCAGGCCCCCCCCCGGGCGAGCTGTGGGCAGGTGGTCCTCGGGGTCGGGCGCTGGGCCCGCTCCCCCCACCGCCCCGCCGGCTGCGGCTGTCCCGGCGGCTCAGGTGCGCCGCCGCCTCCTCTCACATGGAGCCGCCGCCTCGCCGCCCCTCGCTGCCCCCCGGGCCGGTCCCCGCGTCGCCGCCGGCCGGGAGGCGAGTGGCTCGGGCCGCGGCCCCCGCCCCACTCTTCCCTCTCATGCACTGCGGGTGCCGCCGGGCCTCGGCTCCAGCGGCAGGGTGGTCGCTAGGGCCCCAGCCGAGAGGCGCGGGGCAGCCGGGCAGCGGGGCTCGGCGCCGCGGCCGCTCCGCTCTCCGGCATGTGGGAGCGGCGGCGCGGGGCGCTGGTCGGCGCGGCGGGGCAGGGCCGGGCCGAGGCCGGGCGCAAGAGGGGGGCGGCAGCGCCCCGGGATCCGCTCGTTTCCTGCGGCGCCGGGAGGGGGCGGGGAGGGCGGGCGAGAGAGAGAGAGGGAGGGGGAGAGGGAGAGAGAGAGAGAGAGCGCGAGCACGGCGGCGGCGCGCACGGATGACAGCCGTAACCCAGCAACAGGCACCGCCCCGCCCCGGTGCCGGCGCGGGGCGATGACGCCACAGGAGGGCAAGGTGGAGCCGAGCAGGTACCGCCGGGGCGGCATGGTTCAGCCCAGGACAAGGGGGCGGGGCCCGGCCTGTGCGCAGCCGCAGTCGGTGGTCTCGGCGCGGCCCGCCCCTTCCTGCCGCGCGGGGCGGGGCAGCTCGCGGGTTCAGCCCGACGTGGGAGCGGGGCTCGCTCACTCCTGCTCTCCCCCCTGACGTCACGCCGCCGGGGAGGGCGCGAAGCCGTCGCCCGCACGCACGTGCGGCGGCAGGCGTTGGCGCTGCCATGGGAACGGGCCGCGGCGGCCGGAGGGCCGCCCGCGTCGTGCCGCTTTACGTCAGGAGCGGCGCGGTGTTCGCCAGCAGCGGGGAAGGGCGTTCGGAGCGCAGCGGGCGCTGCTGTGCCGCGGGTGCCTGCAAAGCCTGTGCCCAGCAGGACAACGTGTCTCTGGTCGGCCTTCCCGCGGCGGCTCCAGGCGCCTCATCTCAGCAGTGAGGGCAGCGGTCGCACAGGCCCTGCACTCCTGAAAATGGAAAGTACATAGTAATTTTAGGAGTCTCTGACATTGCAGAGTTGTGGCCCTTACAGCAGAACTCTGCTAGGGTTCCTTCAGCACGCAGTGCCGAAGATGGAACCCTGTTCGTTTAACAAGAGGGAAAAAATACTTAATCGCCGTTCATCAAGTGTATAGTTGCTGCCATAAAATGTGTACACAAGAGCAAAATCTAAACTACTCCTGTAACTTCGGCCTGGCATTCCCTACCTTTTGCATGCTACTCTCTACCATGTCACTGTTATGTGGCAGGCAGACCGCGGGCAGGTGGTGGCTACCCTGCCCAAACGCCATGCTAGCCCTGTGCCGGGGCTATGCCGAAAGCTACGTGATTGCCCACTGGCTTTTTCCCATCTGCTGTTTAACTTTCATACCGCCTCTTACTCTGCACCATCTTACACTTAATGTTTCTTCACCCTTTCTCATAACCTCGTTTACCTGATTTCTCTCTTCCTCTGTATTAAAAACAGATGTTTGGGCTTACCTGCATCTGTAAACCTTTCCTTGTCCCCACGGGGATGACGTAACAGAGGAGTTGGTCTCCAGAGCTACAGCCAGGCCCCTTCCTCAACTGCTGAAGCTCCACACCACAGCCACTGCCTCACAAATTGGCAGGGGTGCTTTTGCAAACAGCAGCCGCCTTCACCAGTGAGCCCCGGTTCTCCACAGAGCATCACTTACCTTTCCCACAGAATGACAAAGCAGGCCTCTAATGAATATGTAAGTAAATATGAGGTCAGGTAATTAATTTAAGCTTTATAATTCTGGAGCAGTCAGGAATTAAATTTGCATGAGTAATGTAATATTTTCATTTTGGTAAGTGTTTTTTCCTCAAAGTTGACAAAAATGCATGTGCATGTTTTGCCCTCTACAAAGGAAATAGAAGTGCTAAAACTTTTACATCTACAGCATGGATCTCTGCCCCTTCAGCTAAGAGAACTGAGGTCTCTCCCGTCAGACCTTATCCACATCAGGGGGTTACTAGTTTCTGTTTCTTGGACATTCTGCTTATTCTTCTGGCTTTCTACTATACTATGGTGTTCTCCCTCTGCCAGTTGAATAATAGATTTACACATAGATCAAACATCTGGGACACTAACACTGAGTACATACTACTTGGGAGTGAAAGAAAGAGTTAGCTGTCTAATCAGAGCAGATCACTGACAATGGCAGATGCATCGCTCAAGAAACAGAAAATCACTACTCTGCCAGCAGCAATGATAGTGCTGAGACTGTATGTGAATTTCATGAAAATGTTACGACTTTTTTGTTAGTCACAGATTAAAATGGTTCGGAGCCTAGTCATTAATGGAAATGTGGTCACAACTGACTGTACTTCAAACATTAGGGATAAAAATAGGATCGTACTGCAGATCAATGCATTGGCAGAACTAAACTAAGCAGGGAGATTAACACTGTCATATGCCAGACTTCAATGCCACCACACATACAGTTTCATTAAAACTTCATTTTAAAATAAAACACAGAACAGTTTTAGGCAGAAATGTATTGTTTTCAGCATGCAATCCAGTGAGAAGGGAAATAAAACTTGCCAGAGGTTATTAGTGTGCATGAAATAGTGACAATGCTAGGGAAACACTGGGGGGTTTTAAACAGGCTGTCTAGAGGCTAAAGGGATATCTGCTGGCTGCCTAGATGTATTTTCTTCCTGTGGTGTTTGTAATCTTGATGAACTACCATCTGTACCAGAAGGTGGTATTAAGCTTAATGGCAAGACTGCAATCTATCATCTTTTTTATTACGCTTAAAATGCACATAGAAGAAGAACTGCACTGAAATAATACATTAAAACTTCCCTATGACCTTGGCAACTGAAGAGATTACATGTTAAAAAGCATAGAAAAATTAGATGATGATTCAAAAACATGAGTTAGCCAGAAGAGAGAGGGCATATGCATTAGCAACAAATTTACAACCAAATTGTTATTATAGAGGGAAGCTGACCCTGTATGGTACTATGCTGTCTTTAAAATTACATAAATAATAAGTTGAAATAACCAAATGAAAGGAGCAAATTCAAATACTAAACCACTATTTTTTAAATCTGATTCATTTGCCGATATTTCTGGTTTTATTAGATGCCTATGATAAATTTTGTAAGCTTGAAGTGCTGCTTGGAGATTAGGGGAGTCATAAAGGATTTCTTTGTGTGGGGAAAAACATGGACCTAAATGAAGTTAATGCTGAAGGAGGCCTTCTGTACAAGGTTTAGTTCATTTTGACTAATGCAGTTTAAATCCATATCCTTACTTTTTTTAAGCCTATTTGCCCCAAATGTTTACAGATAGATATGTCCTAATGGCTTGCAGTGCTGTGCATCACACAGCCCGCAGAAATGAAAATGGAAACCGAGTGCTGTCTTAGATCTTTAACCTGCCTATATCCGAGGCAGCTCCATGTGCCAGGGTTTGGGGTGGCAGAGGCAGGCAGCCCATATATTTGGGTCATAGTAGTGCACATGTGTTGTGGTCCTGGACTGGGGAGGGTTTCTGAGGTAGGGTTGTTGCCTGAGAAACGGACCCTTTAGCAAGGCTCCTACGAGGAGGAAATCCCACGAGACACAAAGGCCTGATTTGCAGTGAATTGCTGATCCATGTTTTAGATCCCTCCTGTCAAACACAGGCCAGATCTGTGAAGAAGCTATGCTATTGCACTTCAGGTGTAGGAGGAGGCAGGCAATGGAGCGGGGGATGCCAGATCAACAGCTGTCTTAATCACAGCGTGTTCTGATGGGTGAGAACAATCTCAGGAGCAGACAAAAGGTAGCAAAACGGGCAAGATAAGCAAGTGACAAGGGAGTAAAACCACACTTTTTGTTGTTAGTGAAATACATATTGGTTCATCTGTCTAAAACTTCACCCCGCTAGCTGCAGTGTGTATGTTGCACATAGGCCATCAAAACCTTCATGCTAAATCTAATAATTCAGACCTCCTGCTGCCACTTCCTAAGTGTATGAAACATCCTGTCTGCCTGCTTCATGTAAGGATGTAACAGACTTCAAATAAAGAAGCAATGAGCTCCTTTTCTTATAGACAACCTTCCCATCAAATTCAGTTAGTTCCACTTTTAATTCCCAACAAATGAAACTGCTGTCCTCACTGACCTTGGGAAGTTCATTTTGAATAACCCTGCAGGATGGAACTGAAACCTGCTCCCTCTCAGCAGCTAGACCTTTGGTTCATTTCTGTTTTCTTATTACTCTTTTCAAGACTGTTTTTAGAGTAACTGGTAAGGCATAATTCATGTTTCTCCCATGATTTTACTGAGTACTGTAAAGCTGTGTGCAAGTAAGTTGCACCAGACTGAGACAATAAAATCATGATTGTAGATAGAACCTATTCTATTCAAACAAAACATAGAAGATACAACAGAAGTGACAACAAGAAACAAGAATGAAAATTTTCTTTCATCTTCATTCCATTAGGCAGCAGGGCCTCACAAACCTACTGAGCCCAGGCAGAGTTACAATGTAATTTTTCTGTTCCAATGAAAGGAACAGGTAAAGAAAAAGGAGCTAGCCAATATATCATTTTCAAGAGACGTAACAACCTAACACTTCCCAGCTACAGACAGAACATCTGGGAAAGAGAGAAGAAATTTCCAAGATAGATAAGGCAAATTTTCATGGATGCAGTCAAGTAATGGAGCCTATATCCCAACCCTTCTCCCTGCTTGGGAGACAAATGGAGTAATTTCCTGCAACCAGCATTGATGAAAGTTTAGCCACACATAACTACAGCAGAGCCAGGACCAGACTGCAAATTAAGATAAAGAACAGTGCTGTGACAGCACCAGCTTGGGAAGCTGTCTCATCAACAGGGAATTTCATCCTCAAACCATAGGCCTTGGTGACAACACCATCCTTTGCTTTGATATCTACTTAAAATTTTGTAGCAGAGAGGATTTGTGAATTCCTACCCTGACTCAAGAAAATGGCCTCATTTTTGGCCATTTGGCTACAGAGATGATACAGAACAAGACCTTTAGTTCCCTCTGCCCCCCCCCCCATTCCGTTTCTCCATTTCTGCTCATTCTGTTGCAGGTACTGCAATGGTTTTGGCAAGAGCAATGTATACAATAAAAGAAACAGTGCAATCAGTGAGAAGGTTGGCTGAAGATTGTCTATATAAATATACTAGTTTTTTACTTTTTAATTACCTTTGCATGTCTAGCTATAGCTTAATGCAAATACAACTTGAGTTAAACAGGTCCAGCCTAAGTGTGCTAGATATTTTTATTTTAGTTTGCTTTTAATACAAGAGTGTTTCTGGAGTTTTTCTTTACTGTTGAACACTGCATGCAAAAATGTACTTTTAAAAGGTACAGCTTTAAACAAAAACACTGCATTTTGTGAAGTGTTTGGAACTGAGCCCCAGTTTGACCTGATATGTGCAACATTGCTGGCTCTGATCTCCAACTTAAAAACCTCATGGGCGGGTATTTAACTCCATCCCTACTACCAGCACACCTGATAACACAGTGATTTCTGAATGTTCTCCAAATCTGCACGAGAACACAAGTTTGTCAGGTCCACCAAGGCCATGATTACAGCAGGACTGAACCAGCAGTAGAACTTTATATAAAAGTAACTGTACTCCAGAAAGGTCAGGGCAGACATAGCAAGAGTAGTGCAGATCAATGTATGGGCAAAACTACATTGGGCAGCTTGCCTGAAAGCTCACTGTTAGCAAGCTTTGTCAGTCTCTTGCTGCTATTTGACCTGAAATTAATAGTAATAAAAAGAATGTTCAGATATCTAAGAGCAGCTACTTGTCCCATAAAAGCCATAGAGGGAACATAGAAAATCCCCACAGGAGAGCATCTATTCTGTGCCTTCTGTGTCAAGTACTAGTTTATGAAACATCAACCTATTTATAGTATTTGTCTAAGTGTGTAGTTGATGTTGAAAGTGTTAGCACCTTTCTTCTATAATCTATATTTAGCCATGGTAGTCTACAACTGTCATGGTAAGCAAAGCAGGTTTGGTAAAAGCAAATCCTAATAAGGTATCCCCCAGTACTGAAAATAATTGAGTCACAGTTGTAATATTTAAGCTATTTATAATACCATTAAACAACAAGTCACAGGAAACCACTGTGGAAACCTGTTTTCAGTACATTTCTCTGCTGTTCACTGATCTCAGTGCTGAATAACCCCAAGCCTTAGCAGATCCTTCCTCCTTCCCTAGACACCCCCCCCAAATTTCATTTATTTCTTGTCCACATCTCCAGGCGTAGTGCTGCAAAACTTAAGATTCATGTTTTGACTTAATTTGTAATCCTATATTTGAACTTTATTTCAAATACTATCTAAGACTGCCCTGCTCACTGGCATAGTTAACATTTTGTGCAGCCATCTCCCTGTGGGCATCAGCACCCACTCCCGAGATACATTTTATAAAACAATTATTCAGTACATCAGCTCCTGCAAAAAGGTTTGCACAGATGTAAAAAAGACAATCTTAGGAAGAAAACCACATTGGACTCATGTATTCAGCTAACTTGGAGAATAATCTCAGGCTGCAACAGTCAATACAGCATTCTCATCAATTAAAGTTTCTGAAGCCATTTCTACTTTTGATTTTAATTATGTGGCTACAAAATGTGATACTAAAGTTTTAGGCAATCAGCACCTGGTCCTCCAAACTAATAAAGTCAGGGGAATGGGGGTAAAGACATTTTCCCAAAGCCTGAGAGAGACAGCTCTCAATTTATCTGAATTAGGCTATGAGTACTGCCATGGAGTGGCAACAGTATCTCATCAAATTCTAGGCTTTGAGGCCTTTCTGAAGTTACATTTTCCAATCAAAAACACTGGCAAATGGATATAAGCCTAGAACTTTATTCCAATTACTTTGCATTCTTTCCAGTTAATAACTTGTTTCCTGCGTTGTTTTCTTTTACTTACACTGTATAGCTTCCTTTAGAAAATGCCTTTCCCATCAGATAAACCCATGTCACGTTAAGTTCGAAGTCAGCCAAATGCATTGAGAAATAGGAACCTTCAAGTCATAGAGAACACTAAACATTTAAAGTGCCTGCATCCAAGAGCCCAGCTTCACAGAGAGAATTCCCAAATTTGCTTTTCAAAGGCAGAACCAACAGACATTACCTAAGGAACCAAGCAGACAGCTGCAGATTTGTTCTTTCTTCAGAGCATACTCTTGCTGTAGGGAGATGACACAATTTTTTCCAGAAAACAGTAGCACAGACAGCTAAATAGGCTCCTAGGGAAGGCCCTGGATCAGGGGAGGGGAAAAATATTAACATAAACTTGTGTTGAGTACTGTCTTTTTCCCCTGAAAAAGAAAACCCTGTAAAGAGAAGGTGTTACAGCCCTGACCATTGCTATGATGAACAATCCCTTAAGATTATTATGTTCTATTTATCTCAGATATAGAAGTGAGCAGTGCAGCATAAAGCCCCTTTCCAGAAGGAAAAAGCTAGAGATTTCCAAGCATCGCTAGGAAAGATGGTTTTGAAATAATAAAAAAGTGCCCTGAGTGCTTTCAGGGGTTATTCTGAGGGTCATCATCACTTTCAGATATGGAGTTTCTGTGCAGACTATATCATGCAATGTGAAGTGCTTCAAAATAAGTGCTATAAAATAATAAACCAGCCTGAAATCAATTGCTTATTAGAAGTAAGTAGTCTCAGCTGCCTGAGAGGGAAAGCTGAAGGCAATTCCAGGATGTTCAGAGGCTATCCAAACAAGTTTCCAAAAATGTACAGGATTCTTATATAGTTGGACCCTGTTACTGACCCTCTCATTGTAAAAGCAATTATTTTTTTAAATGAACGTGTTTATGGGAATCAAACTGTTAGTCTGAGTATCCTCAAATATGGTTCTCATTAGCAAGGTGTTACCACAGCTCTCTTGACTAGTAGCTAGTATTCCTTTGGGTAATATTAACAGCTGCAATCAGAGACTGTTAACTATTGCCCAGATTAAATAGCTTGTCATTCAGATTTACGTAATCAGGAGGAGGAAATAAGGACGAATTCCCTTCTAGCACTCACCAGTCAAATATTTACTGTAGTTTAGCTAATATAATGGGCTTGAACCATGTCATAAGCTTGAAAAAAAGTGAGATAACATAATATCTCTTCTGAAGCTCTGCTCAGGTCAGGTTCTTCACTGTTTCTATTAAGCAAAGCAATGAGCCTACAAATACTATTTTGCAGAATTACCCCTTAGCAGAAGCAGTACTAGAAAATAACTTAACAAACAAAAATCTTTCAGCTAGAACATCTTCTCAATTATCATCTTCAGTGTTGCTCAGAAGGTTACCATGCAATAAAATTTCTCCTAATTCAGCAGGCAACCTCAACCCGTGTTGTTTGTAGAAAAAAATGCCTAGAATAACGATACTCAATCAGGTGCATGAATATTAATAGTGCTGAGAGCCTTCATTTAAATAGTTCTCAAACTCTGCAGACTTATTCAGTATTCTGCTTATCAGGCCTCCTGGGAGCATGCCTTAATGACACAGAACTAAAAACAGTTGCTAGAGCTGAGGAAAAGCTTGTACTGGTTCCTGACGCTGCCTGCAGTGCCACTGTGCACACTTTAGCAGCAGAATTTGGGAAAGGGCGTTAAGAAAAAACACACATTCCCGCAGACAAGGCTGTAGAGGAAAAGTAGCTTGCTAAGGCTCAACAGACTGCATCATTGCCTTCCCCTGGGAGCCTGAGCTGCAGCAGGAACCACTCCTTCAGCATCTAATTTGGTGTGGTAATAGAGCTGCACAGAAAACCTGATGCTCCCTAGCAACTGCTGCTAGACAAGGTGTGGCCTTCTGGAGTTTTGTTAACACTGCAACCAATAAAAAGACCATCATTTTACTGTCTGATCAGCAGGCTAGCCAATCTGAAAAGGTAGAAACAGTCACTGGGGTTTGGCTTTTCACTCAAGAATTGAGGAGTAGTAAAAAATGCTTTGAAATCACAGGCTCTGCTTGGGATCTCTTTATAAAAAGCCAGGTCTCTCTTAGTTTTGCCTCTTGATTTGGCAGCAGCTTCAGAAACAAAGGCTATGGTTTTTGCCCGTCCAGTTGCAGAGGATAGGGCACTGAGTGTCATGCCACAATTTCAGCATGTGCTCGCCTTGGAGGCCCTTGTCACCTCCACACCACACAGCTCTGTTCCAACCACAAAAGCTGTGATACCAGCTATTTGTACAGCCTTAATGAAAACCAGATCAGAAATAACCCCGTCTCAGGAGGTTTATTTTGAAGCTCAGTCAGCTAACTGCTCCTGTATTTCTTATAACATGGTGATGCTGGGGGCTGGTGCACTGAGCCCATCTGAGAACAAGCAGCTAAGGAAGCAGGTTTCATATAGCCAGAGGGTTCACTCATTTGTGTTAAATGGTTGTTAAAGCAAACATAAAATAGAAGCTCCTGAACAATTGGCAGAAGTCACACTTACCTCACTAGGGCAAGAACTTCACCCATTTAAATAAAAAGGGCAATAAAATATTTCTTGTAGTGTCATCATAAACTTACCTGTCCCATGGCTACCATAAAGTCTTCCAAGCTGGATATGACCTAATATTCTAATGCATAAGATGAAAGATCATGCATTTCTTAACTTTTACTTTCCAGCAGGAAGGAAAGCGTGAAATTTGGTTCATCTTTTCTTGTCAGTTACTTGGATTTTAAGCACTTGATATTCAGATATATGTCTCTGAATGGGATGGGAGGAGATTGTGCAATGAAATTCAAATATGTTCCATCTGAATTTTAGTTTCATCTCTGCTTTTCTTTCAGTTTTCACATTCTGTACACAGTATTAACTGCATTTTGTTGTTACATTTCCGGAAAAGTTAAGTATCTTCCAATAAGTGCTGAATTGCGTACTTACATCCATGTTTATGCTTATTTCCAAATCTGTAACTGTAGTTCCTAAAAGTTCAAGTGCACCAACAAAACCCACAGCATTCACTTTCTTCATCTTATCTCTCTCACCTTAGTAAAATTCAGCAGGCAACCCAGGTGAGTAACATGCTGAGGATTACAAAGGATTTCAGCAAAGTGGCTGCAGAGCTCAGCTTTGGCATGCAGTGTTATGTTGGAAGAACTACAAACATTCTGATGTTTAAATTCATGCACTAAAAATAGTCCCCCTTTAAAATCTTGCTGCATAAGAAAACTTGATAATTGTTTAAAAGCTGTAGAATAAGCTGAAATTTTTAGGTAACTGCCTGAAGTTTGTAGTCAGATAATTAAAGCCAATGCTTTATAACAACTACAGAAACCAAGGAGGAATTCTTGTTATATATCCGCGGAATCTAGATATACTGTAGGAAGATTTGCTCTTTGAAGCAGTACATATTTGTCATGGCCAGTGTTAAGATACTGAACTTGGTGAACAAATTGATTAATGACATCTTCCTACTTTTTTTCTTTTCTCTTCACCTGTCTTTCCTTACCTAAAGTAGGTTACAATCTTGTATAACTTTTTGGTTTTGGGGGTTTGGTTTTTGGTTGGTTGTTGGAGTTTTTTTTTTTTATCAAAAGTATCTACAGCATGTTTCCTGAAGATCCATCTATGGCAATCCTAGCATGGGAAGCATAGTAGGGTTAATGGATTAGGCTTTTGCTGACAAAGTCCTAAATTCTACTTCAGAATAGTTCACATGTAATATGAATTTTGTTATTTAAATCTGGTTTCTCATGACCACAATTCATAATCTCTGCTTAAGGGAAGACCAGCACTGAAGTGTGAGATATTTCTGCCTTTTAGGTTGTAAAAGAAAAGATTCCTGCCAAACCAAATACAAAGAAAACCACCGATATCTGACAACAGTGACTACTTGAAATCTCTCTCGCTCTCTACTTTCTTATCAGTTATAAGCTTCCAAGATAGTTTTAGTTTGATGCTAGAGCCACTAAAGAATTCAGATACCTGAAATCTTGGTAAGGCAATGACCAACCTTTGAAGCTTTATCTGCACTGACATCAAAGCCTACCCCTTCAAACCATCCTCCACCTGAGCCAACCATCAACAGCCACCTACACGGAAGCCCTTACATCTCAGCCCCAGGAGCAATTCAGCCCAGCCTCAGGAATGGGTATTACCTGGAGTGACCTTACCCACCAATTTGCTTTGGTGTGGTCCTCTTATGCTGTAGATTTCAAGCAGCAGTACTACAACTTCGTGTTCCTGGCTCACAGCTGTGGCTTAAGAGTCAAGATAAGCATGGAAATAAAAGCAAGGCTGATTGCCTGGGGGTTTTTGTTAGGGGAAGTAGGTAGCATAATGCTAGTTCTTCTGTTTTTAAGGGAAGATGCATACTGGAGAGTCTTAGGCAGGCTAGACCCTAAATAATGCTTTTTTTAATGAATCTGTTGAAACTTGTATTAGAGCTTTGAATTAGGTGTGTTGATCTTGTGTGGTGCCAGAAGGCAACAGATGCCTTGGAGACTGCTCTTAATAAATGGTATGTTGGATTTGAAAGTAGCTATTACATGTGAATGCTAAAGATAGAGGCTTTGTATGAAATCTCTATTTTTCCTGCTTTTTTTGAGTTGGCCTGCTTTTGTGTTAATGTAATGAAGAGTTAAATAGGAAATTGAACATTCCCCTGTGCTGAGGGTTCTCAGCAGCTTCTGGCTCAGCATGGAAGTGTTCTGTACTGTTGTTCAGAAGCCTCTCTAGGAGGCAGGCAGTGTGTAATGTGACCAAAGAGAAATCACAAAAGGAAGGTATTGGGCAACAGATGTTCCATTGGCTAAGTTACTAGTGCTTCACAGTGATGGTCAGAGTTGTAATTTGACAAATAGTAAGTATATGATATTGTTGTTACCCATTATTGTTAGTAAATGTTTCTAGCTGCCTGGTACTACTTGAAATCAGGGATTTTCAGGTATTTCAGTATGTCTGGAGATGCAAAAGATGGGAAGAAAACCAATTTCAAGTGTATACCTAAAATCAATTGTGTTCTGATTTGTGCAGCCTGAAATGTTATCTATATTGGTGAAAAGGTATCTATAAGCAAAACACTTGTTCCAGCACTGCAGATCTGCAGGTACACCTCTCTGATCCCTGAAGGTATTTACTGAATCAGAGGGAGAGATTTGTAATTCTGACTTCAATGGCGCTGCACTGAATTGCGTTAACTAAGGGGTCTCGATGTGCTTTTTAGCCTTATCTGCTGACAACTTGACCACTTTCTCATGTGACTGGGCTGTTTTCTGTTCTTAGGCTCTAATCTTCTACACAGTAGTGGGTGTCATGGTAACTGAGGAGCTACCACCCGCCGTAGGCAAGCAAAAAACCCAGAACTGCTGCAGGTTAAGAAATACTTGGAAGGAAGATTTCAGTAATGAAAAAAAAGCCCAAACCACCAAACAAGAAAGACACTTCAAACTGATCTCTGTGGGTTTTCTTGTAAACTAACACAGTGGCAGTAAATGAGCAGCACAGCTGGGATGTCTAACAGCATGTCAGTTAGACATGTTGGCAAGCAGCAGGATATGGGCAAAAATTTGGTAGTTTCTTCTGCCTATGTAGGAAGGAGGCTGAAGGCAGCAAACTCTGGAAATGTTTAGGTTCTTGTTTTGATAGGTGTCTGTGGCCAGAGAAGCAAAGATGTTGCCTTTGCACAGCTAGGAACCAAACAAAACCCTTTACAGTACTTATTCCCAATGGGCGTGCAAGAAGTGCAGTAACAGTTTGCTGTGGTCTGAGCTGTTGAGGAGGAGCTGCTGGCTGGAATGTGCTATAGTACAACCCACCAGGTGGTTGTGGAGCAGCTTGGTGATGGGGAATGCCTCAGCAAGAGGTTCATCACTCAGGTAATCCAGTGATGTATGCTGAGGGATCACAAGTATGAGAAACACTAATTAAAAAAAAAAAGTAAAAAATCTGGTTCACAATTCAAATCCTCTTAATATACTGACTTCCAGATAGTCCAAAGATAAGTGGGAGAGAAGGAATGAGTTTGTCGTCTAACTCCCAGATCCTGGATTTTCACCTCTATCAATATCTTCCAGCCATACCCATGTGTCCTCAAAACCCAGGCTTTTTTCCAAGTGTATTGAAGACCGTGCATGGGAGGCATTTTCATAACTGACTTCCCACTCCTCCCTATCCCAATATGACCCTTGGGTTAACTGCCTTTAACAGCAGAGGTAGTAGTAGTACATCTGCTTCTACCTAAGGTACATCAGTTTAGGCATGATCTTAGGATTGAGAAAGTATATATTTAACTGTCAAAAGAATAACAGCTTGACTTTATCTCAAAATGAATGATGAATACAGGCCTAAATATGCTTGTGCAATCTGTGTAAAAATATCATCTTCTGCTCCCTTACAGACATCCAGTGGGTCTCTTTCAGACTTTGCTGATGCTGCAAAGTTGAAATGTGCTCCTTGCCACTCTTAGCAGCCCTGCTAAGTGTGAATGCTGTCAGTAATTCAAAGCACTGACAGATTAGGTGCTGAAGCTGTTGGGTTGAGAGTGAGAGGAGCTGTGTAGCTCTCCTCTGCAAGCTGCATGACTACCCACCCTGGCAATTATGGGAGGGGAGCCTGCCTTGGGCAAGGTGGATGGTGTAATGCCTCAATTGCCTTTGTCTCAGACAAAGTAAAGAATTGAATTTCCAGATGGATAGCAGTTGCAGTATCCTTTATATGGGTGGAGTGAAAGAGAGCTTTAAGCCATATTTTTGCTTCTCCCCAGCTCAGACCTAGGAGGAGTAAAACCAGACTCCAGTACAACCTGGCATGGACTAAGTCCTGCTCTGAGTTATCTCCTGCTCCCAGCAGAGATAGTTAAAGCTCCCTGCTTTAGCTCTGTACCACTCCTGTATGGAAAACATGGGTGCAGAGTGAGGTTAAAGGGGAAGAAAAACAGAGCAGCATATTGTGCCAGGAGGAACTCATTATATTTATAAGGCAGCCAGGCTGGGGGCCAAGGAGTGAGATGCTTATGTGGCAATGGAATAGATTCTATAAATGCAGTTTAGAATGGGTGGCAGGATGAAAGTAATTAATTTGTTTTATTATTTTTAATTTCAGCTTTATATTGAAGTATAAAACATCTTATGCACAAATGCAGGAACATGCAGACTGAAAGTAAAAACAATATGTGTGACTTCTCATATTAATCTGAAAGAGGTTAGTGGTTTATTGCTGGAAGGATCACTAAGGAAGTGAGTTCTTTTTATCTTCTTTAGCGAAAAGACACAAGCCATGTCTGTATAGGATCAAGGATTGTGTTAGGAAAGCAGGCAGAGAAACATCAAGACAATATATAAGGCATGGAATTACATGCAAGAAAACAGCAAACAAAGCCATAAATTCAGGGTCCAAGGAAAGACAAGGGTAATGAAAGGAGGAGCTACTGGGAATAAAATGTCTATGTGTATGGATGTGGGCAAAACCCTGACAAGGATTTCTAGAAGAGAGAAAGAAATCATTAGGGTTTTATATTTGGCATTTTGAATAGACTGGGTGGAGGGAAAAAAGGCATAAGATACTGAATAGGCCAAAGATGAGATGGCTATAAAATTTCAAAATGTAGTATTTCAGTTCCCCAATGTAATGTGGAAAAGACCCTAATAATAAAACTGTAGATGTCCAACAAAGGTGTCTCCTGTGGGGTTAAACCCCCCACTGCTACATGCCTTTGTGAGGTTTAATGGACAGGGGACTGCAGAGATGGGATACAGTGAGCTGGGCAGGGGACTTGGCGAGCTTTGCTTGACAAGTCCTATTTGCCACAGCACTGCAGAGGTAGATCCTGAGGAGGGGCCTGGGACTGACTTTGGTGTAGAGGCACTTGCCAAAGCCCTCCAAGTTGCCGAGCCCTCGAAGCAGCCCTGCCAGGGTATGAGGAGGGAACAAGGCAGGCTGCCACTGGGGCACTCCTGCTTGCTGCACAGGGGTTGTGTTGGGGAACAATGTGGCTCCAGAGCTGACGTCACTGAAGTGTCAAGTGTTATTGATTTTAAATAAGAGTTTTGGCTGGTTGTTTTTTTGCCCTAGGTTTCCCAGAACTACACAAATGTAGCTGAGTTTCCCAGTTGATAGTTAATGACATGGGGATGGGAGGAAAGTGAATCACTGAGGATACAGGAAAATTTATCTGCAGGAGAACAATAATGCCATATATCAACAGATTTTTTTTGTTCTGTCACTTGATAGTTCATCAACCATAAGGCACCAGCTTGGGATCTTTGTCGACTGAGAGCAATGGCCTGTCTATACCTGAGTTATTTCAAGGTTGAAAAGAGCTTCATGATACTTGTATGGGAGTTATAGAAAGAGTCCTATAGAGACGAATGGTAGCTGGACTGAGGCCAAAACCATCACATGCCTCTTTGTAGAAGGTGCATAAACAGAATGAGTAGATCATTTCCCTCTCTCTTCTGCTCTTGTCTAAGATCTTTCTTGTCACAGAAGATTATAAATAAATAAAAAATAATTAATTTCCCCTTTAATTCATTGGAGCTTTGGCACAAAGTGTTGTAAACAAGTTCAGAGGTCTAGCGTATGGGAGCATTAAACCTATTTATTAATAAGTAACATGACAAAAACTGAGTAGTTTAGGGCTGGTGTTATTTTGTGCTAATATGTATATCCATAAATAGTATTAACTTGAGTCTCCTCTGACAAATCTTGTGCTCTCAGAATAGATGCACTCTGTGCAAAATAAATAGAATGGAGAGGAGCCATTTCAGTGCTGCCTGCCTGGACCTACGAGTCCACCCTCAGACCACATCTCTTCCCGTGCTACTGGAATGCACAAGGATAATACTTCAATTCATGCCTCCTGGTTTTTGCTTTCAGTTCAGTAATTTGGCTCAAGTGAGGTAACACAAAGATCTGCTCTTTTTAGACTACAGTCTTTTAGGAGTGGACTAGCTCTGCTCTTATATTTTTAAGGTTTCCTATAAAGCTCTTCACAAGGCTAAATTTAATCATAGATAATTCTTTTGAGTTTTTAAGTGCTAGTAGTATGTTTAACCTGAAGTATTTAAATTAGAGCAGAGGCCTTTCATTGTTCATGTGTTTTCTAAAAATAAATCTCTTCTGTGAATCCAACTAATGCATGGCTATACAAATCCTTGTTTTTCTGCTAGGGTTTTGGGCTCCTTATTTTATATCCACTCAATTATTTCTCCTTGGTTACTCCTTTTATCTGTGTACTCTAACATTCACTGTCCCATGGATAGTGATGCTCTGCACTTATCCCTATAGCATTGTCACTCAAACCATCTGAAGATCACAGAATCACAGAATATTAGGAATTGGAAGGGACCTCAAAAGATCATCTAGTCCAATCCCCCCGCCGGAGCAGGAACACCTAGATAAGGTTACACAGGAATGTGTCCAGGCGGGTTTTGAATGTCTCCAGAGAAGGAGACTCCACAACCTCCCTGGGCAGCCTGTTCCAGTGTTCTGTCACCCTCACTGAGAAGAAGTTTCTTCTCAAGTTTAACTGGAACCTCTTGTGTTCCAGTTTGTACCCATTACCTCTTGTCCTATCATTGTTTGCCACTGAGAAGAGCCTGGCTCCATCCTCATGACACTCCCCCTTTATATATTTATATACACTAATAAGGTCACCCCTCAGTCTCCTCTTCTCCAAACTATAGAGACCCAGCTCCCTCAGCCTTTCCTCATAAGGGAGATGCTCCACTCTCTTAATCATCTTAGTTGCCCTGCGCTGGACTCTCTCCAGCAGGTCCCTGTCCTTCTTGAACTGAGGGGCCCAGAACTGGACACAATATTCCAGATGTGGTCTCACCAGGGCAGAGTAGAGGGGAAGGAGGACCTCTCTCGACCTACTGACCACCCCCCTTCTAATACACCCCAGGATGCCATTGGCCTTCCTGGCCACAAGGGTACAGTGTTGGCTCATGGTCATCCTGCTGTCCACCAGGACCCCCAGGTCCCTCTCCCCTACACTGCTCTCTAACAGGTCGTTCCCCAACCTATATTGGAACCTGGGGTTGTTCCTGCCCAGATGCAGGACTCTACACTTTCCCTTGTTATATTTCATCAAGTTTCTCCCTGCCCAACTCTCCAGCCTGTCCAGGTCCCGCTGGATGGCAGCACAGCCTTCTGGCGTGTCAGCCACTCCTCCCAGCTTAGTGTCAGTGCCGCTCCTCCCAGCTTAGTGCTTAGTGAAGATGAACCATCTTCAGAAAGATTCCGCTTTGCTATCTCCATGAGTCCTATTTTCTCTTTACTCTTTGTAAATAAAGCATTAAATCCTTTGACAGATCTGGCTGTATAGTGACTAAAAGAAACTAGATTTCTTAAATTAACCTGGTCTTGGAAGTTGCTGTCTGATTTCTTCTGCATTAACTCTGTCCACAAACACCACACAATCTAGTGGATAAGAAGTATCTATTTTCCCCGAAGAAAATGCTTGTGCTTATTTGAGGAGAGAGGGAGAGGAAGGGACGGAACAATGTTATCTAGTTTTGTTCTTTCTTAAACTGCCCCTATTTTGCTACAAATACTCTTAAGATTTGTTGAAAATAATTGTATACGTTGGGAAAGTAAATGCTGCTCTTAAGCAACCAGGGTCAACCTTGCAGTTCTTACTTGAGAGAAGTCCTGTTTGGGGAAAATGGTCAAAATACAGACTGTAAGTATAATTTTCAGTACTTTAACAAGAGTATTTTTGTACCATTTGGATTGGTCTGCATGACTGGCATCAGATAAGACAAAAGGTCTGGTTGAATATCATCCTGCTCTGGTGTGCTGTGGGAGCCAAACCCACATTTTTCTGTGGAAGAAGTGTTGGTTGTGGGTGACCCTCTCTTGAAGAGTTTTCCTCTGGCTGTGGCACTGACCAACATGGCTTCATCCCCTGAGGTCATACCATTACAGCTGATTGCATCAGCACAGTGAGTATCTCACAGCCCCACAGCTGCAGTGAGCCTCAGAGTGTGGGGCAGATAAGTGGGGTCAGCAGTGCCCTTCAGCAAATGCTGGGCACCCTTTTGCTGGGGACAGAGCAATCAGCTTGTTACCAGCCCGGCCCAAAGCCTGGAGAGCAAAGCAGGCAAGCCAGTGTGTCTGAGGGAAAGAACAATCCCCCCCCGCAAGCTTCAGGAAGCTGCTGCCAAGGCAAACTACCCACAAACCCTGGGCTCCCTTCAGAAATTCAAATTGCGGTTTGATGTAGAATATGCACTGTGGCAAAAAGCGCTTTGCAGCTGCAGGTTGGGGTTCTCTCCTGGGGGTGGCAGAGTATCATTTTGAACTAGAGCTGGGCGCATCAAAGCCAAGGTACGGCTGTGAGAGTCCCCAGCAGTGCAACTAGAACCAAAAATGCTCCTCTGCTGGTAGCTGAGGGCTGCACAGGACACCTCCAGCCACTTGCCAAAAAGACACTGGTTCACAGCAATACCATGTCCAAATATATATTAAGAAAATCTGGACAAGGGGTTTTGATAATATTATCCCACTGTGTGCACAATTCACTCATTTCTAATAGTTTACTGGACATTTTCCCTGTGGTGAGTGGGGCTTGCTGTGTTCTGCAGGAAAAATGTAAAGCTGGACAAGTGCATAGACACTTTAATGAGGGTGTGTGCTTATTTTTGATAGCTGCAATCTGGCTACAGTAAACTGAATAATGGAGGTTAGAGCTGATCTATGGCAAATGGTAATAAGGCAGATAAATTGTTGCTAAAATTGCATCTGCTGCCTGAATGCATTTGCTACAGAAGTTGGAGAGACTGTGGGGAGGTTTTGGTTGGGGTTTTTTTACTGGATATTTCTGCGACTTGTTTCAACAAAAAGCCCAACTAGCATCCCTGAGAGTAGAAAGCCAACGAAACTCAAGTACTATGCTTATTAAAAAAGGGAGTGGGGGTGAATCTGCTGGAATTAGTTGAATGAGGAATTAGCAGGACTGCTTCTCATTGGAGAAACCTGCTCATTTTGATACCTTGTCATACAAATCCCAGTGACAGCAGCAGAGCGTATACCATTTGCTCCTTATTTCAGGTTGTAAAAGAACAGAATCAGAACGGAAGTCTGATTACAAGTAAATCCCAAGTATATTCATAAAACCTATCAAATCTGGTAAACATCAGAGATTATAAAGCAAATCTTCAACTTCTACTCCATCCGTGTTCACATTACACAAGTGTGTAAGTCTTTTCAGCTTATGAAGGAAATAAAAATTGAGATAATACTGCCTTCCCGGTGCTGATAGTAGTGTATGCATCAGCACTGGGCATTACTTCCCAAAATTACATATACAAGTTCAAACTCAGGTTTAGTTTTCTGTCCTGGTACTTCTAGCAGTAATTTCTGGGTGGGTATTTATGTACTACATTTTCCTTCATGTATTTTAAAAAACGCAAGTCTCAAACATTAGTCTCATCTATGAATTGAAGTAAGAATAAATTAAAAAAATCTTGATTTGGGGGGGGAAGTTAATTGAACTAATGAGTTTCACTCCACTTCTGGACTTGATGTTACTATTGTATTTGGAAAAATGCTTTTGTTTCAGAACTTTCTTCTAAAATACGTTAAAGTCCCTTTTGCAAATTTAAGATTATTGAAAAATTGAAAACCACTGAAACATCTATATTTAGAAATGCTTGGATTTGAGAACTCATCCCTCTCATGAAAAAGCAGCTAGATGAAAGATGTCCTGAGCCTTCTATTGGAAGACTTAAAGAAAAAAAAAGAGAAAAAAGTCAAAATTAGCTGAATAAGAGCTAGATACATTTGTTTTGTTCCCCTTCTCTTTGACGGTTCTAGCACATCTAATCTCTTAAAAATTGAGCGAAGGAAAGAAACCTCATCTTTATGCCAAAGTCCTCTTAGTGTGTGTCAAATGGCTTCCTGTGTCTTTCAGGTGCTCAAATTAGCAATTTTTTTTCTCCAGTTGCCAGAGCCAATCTGACAATTCTCAAGCTACAATTATGTATTGCTGGTATGAAAATAACCATTGGAAATCTGATAATCAAAAAAGGCTATTAAACCTGTAGGAGTGCAAACTGGGCTGCAGTAATGCACTAAAATAATCCCCAACTCGTGCGTTGGTGTGACTGTGATTCTTTGTACCAGTGCATTGCTGCTGCTCAGGGGCCTGGATGTGGAAATGAGGGTCAGTGTGTTTCCAGAGCTGTGCTGTTTCTAACCTTTCTTCTTTTAGTGTTTTATTTCAGGTATGCTTCTAGCCTTCGTTAGCAGAGAAAGATGATTTCCCACAGAGCAGATGATAGCAATGGCACTAGCATATGTATAAAGTATCTTGTGTTTGACCAATTATGTAATTGCACAAACCAACTGCCCCAGGACTGTGTGTCGTATTGCAGAGAGGGATGATGATACTGCCTGTCCCCTCCATGCACCCCTCTGCAATGTCTGCTTGGAGGGTTGTTTAATAGTAAGAAAGTACTCCCAGTCCACAGCATGTGGGATCCCACCCAAAATCAGGCCAGGAAACTGATCCAGTGCAAAACCAGACCTGAAGCAACCATGTGCTGGAAGGGCATAGCAGCCTGTGGGAGAGTGACTGGTGCTGCCTTACGTTGTCATGTCATACTGCTGCTATTTTCTCTTCACTAATGATCACAGAAAGCATGGCTTAAGCCTTTATTAAGACCTAAGCACAAAATAAATGCTTGGGACGCATTACCATGTATGTTGATAATGTGGTGCAGGATTTGTCCTTTGCTCATCTGTCATAGAATCATGGAATGGTTTGGGTTGGAAAGGGCCTTAAAGATCACAATGGGCAAGGACACCTTCTCTACACACTTGACTATCTTGTCTCCTCTTGCCAAACCAGTTTTCCCCCATGAAGCCTTTCAGCCTCCTTTTAGTGCACATCGGAGGAGCACCTGCTCTGTGGGGCAGCATGAAGGTACTAATAGGGTCAGAGTGGGGCATGAGCGAGTGCTTGGGGATGGGGAGTAACTCTGTGTTACTTCTGGGGCTCTGTTGTAAAGTCCTCTCTTGCACCTCCCTAGAGAATTAGAGAAGTGTTGCCCCGTAAGTAAGGACTTTCTTGAGTCTATACCTGTGCCAAAGACAAATTTCTTGCTCATGTGATGTTTGGGGGGTTTAGGGCGGGCGGGGAAGGTAGAGGGAGCTGGGGTTGGGTAGATAACTGGTTTCTGCCTGGTCATTGCTATGATGGTCTCGTATTGAGATAGCTTGAACATGAAAAGCATTAAACAGAATTAAGACTGATTTCAACTTTCTGGATACTACTGGGCCATTCTGCTCCCCTCTAATGAAACTGTCTGTTGCAAAAATTGATGAAAGTAATGTTCTGCTTTATTAGTCTTTTATACATCTGTATCTGGAAATACATATCTTTTTTGTTTGGGTTTTTTTTGGATTTTTTGGTTGGTTTTTGTTTGGTTGGTTGTTCTTTTCCCCCTTAAATCCACTGAAAATCACTTTACTAGTTTTATTAATCTAGAGACTCCTATTTTGGTGCTTAACGGGAATGACCTGGGAAATTGTTGATGTTGATAGATGTCTACAGTCACCCAAGGAGAAATCATGGGAGTTTCATCCAGGAGATGTTTCATCCAAGGAGAAATCACCAGTTTCATTAGAGCCAGAATCTGATTGTTGATAAAGACAATCTGGAATATCCCAACAAAAATATAATAAAATAAAAGCAGCTTTCTTCCTTCGGTAAAATTAATTTCAAAGCACTTCTGTAGTTGAACAAGCCAGTGCACTAGCATTTTCTTAGGTTGAATTTGAGAGCAGATGAGTAACATATCTATGTTCCACATATATGTTTGTACATCTTCTAAGGCCTGAGTAATCTTGACATCAATAACACATAATTAGCACCCATTGACTTGAATGGATTGGCAGGACTATGGAGAGAAGAGAACCTGTAGAGACTGAAAACTGTTGTAAACCTTTATTAGAAGTTCTTTAAAAATCTCAAGTTCATATATAATTAAGAAATATTATGACTTTGAAATATGTACATTACAAAATAATTTGAAACAGCTATTTGATGAAAGTTGCACATACAGCAATTTCCTATATAGGAAGTAAACAAAAGTGGGGTTTTTATAGATCTACATCAGGTTTAGCATTACAAAACAATTTTTTTATTTTGGATCAAGAGTCTCCTGTGGATCCATGACTTGTGACTACCTAGAAACTAAAAACCCCATTCTTTTTCGCCAAGGTTAATTTTAGAGTTACAAGTGCAGGACTACTGTGGTTTTGGTTAACTGCTGGCAATGCCAATAACCTTGTTTTTAACTTTATGGAGGAGCTATTTCTGTGGTGTGGTGTTTGGTGTTTTTTAATTCTCTGTTAAGATACTGTTTTAGCATATGTAGGAGAGATATTGGTACTTCATTATTCTTCCTTCTGTGCACATCTTTCTCCAACAATTCCTTCTTTCAGTCCATAGCTTTTCTGCCTTCTGTAGGACAAAAAGTGATCACGCTGTAAATTAAATGTCAAATTATCTTGAAGTGCTGGATAACTACTGAAATACTTGAAGAAAATGGAAGAGGGGGTAACAGTTCTGGGGATCATTGCATTCGCTGTCTTTTGAGCAATGCTTTGTACGAGTGACTTTGCATACTTTCAATATCTACTGAGGGTTAATGACTTAACAGTTGGTGCTATATGTTGCAAACTGGTGAGATTAGGTTAGTTCAGATCAGGCTGGTGGTGAGGATATTACAGCAGAGGCATAAACACTGTATAGTGCATGATAATATTGCAATAAGTCTGCTAGTATCTTATCTGCTGTCTGGCTGTCCTCCTTTTTTCTTCTGTGGGTTAGGGAACCTGACTCTGTGCATCATTTAGGGAAAATTATGGTGCATCAAGCGATGACTTAAAGGTAATACTTGTAAACTGGAATATTATAATGTTTTGGCTGTACTAAAGTAGAAGTAAAATGGCCTAAATCCCCTGTAATTCAATCCACCTACAAGAATAAAATATTGTGATAAAACTGTGCAAAAGGAAATGACCAGGAACAGATGGCAAGTGTAAACCAAACAAGTGTGCAAGAGGCACACAAGTGAGCAGGAACGGGAAATGCCAAATAGGGTGAGAGAGGAGAGCAGCCAAGGCAGTGACCATGCTGGCTGATGCTGTGGCCATGAACCCGGGGTCCACAGCAACTTGGTTGTCACCTGAGTGAGTACATGGTGGGTGATGGCTGTGGCAAATGCAGAAGTTGGTGTAAAAGTGAAGATCAAAGGAAGACACCAGAAGGGTGAAATGGGAAAGTGCAGAGCCAGGGTGAGGTGTGGGATGAGTGAGTGATCCCTCTCCGTAGCGTTTCTGTTCAGAGGGGGAGAGTAACAATGATGTAAAAATGTTTGGAGGAAAATAGAAATACTAAAAATTATATTTGTCTAGTACAAAGGCAAGCTATTAGAAATATTCATAACTATACTGGAATGCAAATTATTTACCACTTGGTCTCTTTCACACAAGGAGGACAGGATTTGATGCCAGCTACGATTTGATGAAATGCCGTATTTTTCAATAGTAACTCAACAACTATGAGATTTGTACTTTTAAAAAGCAGAAGATACAGGTAATTTATATCCAGAATTTGCCAAGATAGTGCCCAAAGCATTACTTTGTGGTTTTTTTTAAATGCTTAGGAAGTTCCTGAAGAGGAAAAGAAATTTCCTGGCATGCCAGATTTTAGAAAGGGTAAATGGCATAATCTAGATAATTATAAAGGTCTAACTTAGACCTTAGTTTCTGGACAAAACTGATTTTAAGGGTTGATACAGAGATTGATCTATCATTGACTCTGGAATAAGAATCAATGCTTATTAACATGAGTTTACAGAATACACATTCACTTAAACATTTGTTTGTGGTTTTTTTATGTGAAACTAAATCTGAGAATCTTACTTGACATTGTACAGCATTTTATGTGGCAGAAGGACTTTGCAGAATTACCATTAATCCCAAACCAACAACATGCATGACACATCTTCTTTTCAAATGGCAGTAGCAGACTGTTAGTGATTCGCACTGTCATAGACGGTGGCTAGGACAGGGTGAAGAATCATCAGCATGTCAGAAGTGAGTTATTCCATACAATGTCACTTTGGGGGGGGTGATTGTTTTTCAGAAGTAATAAAATAAAGACAAGGACTCCAATTCTTCAGGTCCCACCTGTGCTTCAGATCCCTTTAGGAAGAAGGTGGTGGCTGCTGGCTGCAGAGCTGCATAGGCTAGGATAAGGTGGGGTGAGACTGCTGAGTCACCACTGACTGCCCACCAGCCTCACAGCAGTTAATGGTCTCAAATCTTTTCACCTTGTACTGTTAAAGAAAACATCCTCTGTTTTGGGTGTCTTCAGGTTACTGCTTTGCAAACTGCAGGAAGTCTGAGCATAACATCTTTGTTGGAAAGAAGTTGCTAACAAGGCTGCTACCAGAAAATACTAACTTCCATTTTTTTAATTTTCTAAATTTTAGTCTTTCATTTTTTTCCTCTTGTCATTGCATTATTTTAAATCAATGTTCTAGAAAATGAGTTTACTGTCAGGAACTTGTGGAAATGTTTTTAAAGAAAAAATTGTGAAATATGACCTTAAACTTTTTCAAACTTAATCATCTAAGCAGGGAAGATTATTTTACCCTCACTCATATATTAAATCCAATATTTGCAATAAATTCTTTTGGAACAAGGAATAAATCGTTTACTCTTTGAGGAAATTACTAATCAAGTCATAGCAATGAATGAATATGGGTAGCTGTAAATATTTTTTCATTTTATATTTTGACACATTCTCAGTTACTCAAAGCTGAACCCTCCTGTGTATGTCAGCTGCTAGTGACACTTAGCTGTCATCCCAGAGGCTTGAGGTGCTTGTTTTCTGTCTTTAACCAACCTATGCATGATACCACAGCAGTGAAATATTTGCAGGCAAAACAAACCCAATCATATTAAACATGCATTGAGTGGGAAGAAATTATGTATTTAAATAGATGAGGACAGGTAGGATGTGATAGGGTAGGATATGAGATACAGTAGGATATGAATTTAATATTCTAAATAAGGTGGGGTAAGCTTTGCACAGACAAGGATTCACTTTCATGTGTGTTAAATGTTTAAACTACACCCGTAAGAGACATGCCACCTAAACATCAGTGGATGCAATTACAACATACAATCTCACCATCTAAGGAGTCCTTTTTTTCAGTGTAATTAAAGATGACCAGGCACACTCAGGAGTTCATGTCTTTCAGATATTGCAACCTCAGTATTCAAAACCAGAAGAAGCAGAGATCTTACTGCATCTTAATACCTTGACCAAGTAGTTACGCATAACTTGTACTTACCTGAACTTGTTTGCTCTAAGTACTGTAGTGTTCAACTTTTCAACCTCTCATTTTTGAAAAAGAAAAAAAAAAAAATGTTTTCAAGTTGAATATTCCTGAAGCAAGTGGCTGTTAAAGGAACTGCACTGGCCATGGAGGAGGGTTAAATGGTGAGAGGTAGCCCAAGGTACTAATCTGTGAAGATAGTGAACTGAAAGGCAATCTCAAAATAGTATTTTTCACTTCTCCAATGCTTTTAATTTGAAAACCAAAAAGCATGCTACACAAACCATGCCCTTACTGGGCTGCAGTCACCTGTGGCAAATCCTTTGAGAGTCTTTTCAGCTGCTCTGTTCTCAGAGCTGGTCTGTCAGTCCTAGTCTAGTACCTCCCCAGCAGATGCCCTGTGCAAATCAGTGCACCATTACCAAACAGCAAATTGAAAACCAAACATTGCATAGGCATGAGCATCACATCCGCCAAACCAGGGCAGTCCAGAATTATGGCTGCTGTTAATATATAAAAACAACCACCCACAAAAAAAAAAAAAAAACAAACCCACCAAACTTGGAACAGAAGTGGTTTTAAGTGCCACACAATACACAACTGAAGAACTAGACAGAAACAGGAACTATTTTGAGAACTTTTAGGGGGAAAAAGGCTTATCTTGATGTGAGATGATTCTCATTGCAGAAGAAATTTAAATCAGCCCCTGATCTTACTGTAGTCCTTTTTCTATTTCCTTCCCTTTGGTGATGTTTCCTTTCTGAAGACTATGTAGCAGAACACAACAAAAGCATTTGCTTCTCTGGCCTTTTGAGATGAATTCTATGTAAATCCAGTCCATCCAATATCTGGAGGATAGTTAGCTTGTGCACTGCTTCACTTTAACCAGTTCTTTGCTGTTGTGACTTCATGATTCACCATCACTGCATGTACATGGAAAAGAAAGAAACATACCAGTGTCATGCTGTTGGGTTAGTTTTCTCAGCAGGAAATAATATGCAAAAGTATCTCTGGAGTCCATGAGAATGTGTTATCAAAACAAATATGTCAGCCATGCAGTGCTTCCAATGACCCCATCCGTGGTGCTAGATGCTGGCAGCATGGACTGGTCTTATTTCTCTGCTGGTTAGGTGCTACCTGGTGCCCCCTTTCTCCTGCTCACAGGTGAGGACTGAGCAATAAAATTGCCCTCTTTCCACAGGGGAGGGTAGTATTTTACAGATGGAATTTTTTGTACTAGATCTGGCTTTGTAACAGGTGAATTTTCTTTATCTCACTGGTTTCTGTCGAGCTAACTTGCTCCCTAGTGCTTTATTAATAATATTTGGTTCATGCCAACGTTCAAACGTGACTTTTTTATCAGACGGTCAGATTTCAGTCAGCATTAACAGCAGGGTTTTAAACCACCTCTGAAGTTAAAAGGGCCACTCATAATCTCAATACTTCACGTGGGTTTGAAGTACCTTGACAAACTAAAGCACAGTTAGGAAAAGAGTATTTTTCTGTACTGACTTATTCCCTATCCAGAACATCTCTCCATAAGAAAGTCACGCTTTTTCAGATAGAACGATTAGGAGGGTGCCCAGCAGTGCCCAAGGAAAACCGAACTCCCTCAGGAGGTATGATAAAGCGAGGGGGGATTGGTTCATGGTACTCAGCAGCCTACAAAGTCTTGTGCTTTGAAAGGGACAGGCTGTGCTTCTGTTTTGCCAGGGGAGTAAAGGTCCCTGGAGAAGAGATTGGTCTTGCACTCACTTGCACAGCACAGGAGTGTCAACCCCTGCCTGTGCCCACCTGCCAGCTCCTTCCTGCACGCACAGGATGGGAACTCCCTTGAGGCTGGGGAGATTTCGTGGCTTTCTGGTCAGGCACAAACAGGATTTTAGCACTAGGTTTCAAAGGCAAGATGAATATACATTTTTTTAATATATATTTAAAATAATATATGTATATATTTTTAACTTAGTTTATGTGCAAGGCGGATGACCTCAACCTACAAAGGAGCTCAGGCAGTCATATCTTGCCTCTTGTGCACAAATCTGCAGCCTTGATGCTCATGAGTGCAAATTTTCCCCATAATAATAGTTTTCTTTCATTTTACTTCACTTTTCTCAAAAGAGCTGCTGCAAACAGCCATTTATTTGCATGTAGTTCTTATTCTGACATTTCTTACTCAGCTAAGAGTTTGGTCAGGAAAAGCAGAAGGTCTTGGTCTGATTAGGTTCAATTGCAGAAATGAGAATAAATTTTTGTGTTTACCATGACATCCCACCATTTCAGATACCTTTCTCTTTGAAAGGAAGCATGTTTCAAATTTTCATGTAAAATGAAATTTGAAAATGTAGCTTTGAGTTAAGAGAAACGCTTATCTTAGAAATATGTCACCACCACAGGATTCTGTTCTTTAAACTTTTTAAATTTTATATTAAAAAGTCACTTACTCTGAAAAGTAGTTTTGGAACAAGTTGCATTCTGAAAATGTCAAAATGTCATTATTGAAATGTTTAGTCTTGGATATTTTCAAAATGATATCAAAATCAATTCACAGTTCAAACATTCGGTTGTTGATGAACTCCCCCCAGCATATTTATGAGGCAGAAAAAAACACTCAGCCAGCTGTGTTCAGTGAGGCCTTGAGATGTTTCCCATGTTGAATATAATCAATAAAATCTAAAAGAGGAATTACCATAATTTAGGAAGAAATTTGCTCAAACAAAGGAGTCTTTCAGAATCTGAAATTGAAGCTAATAATTTAGTACTTTGTATTCAACTAATATCCTTTGTCTAGCAGCTCTGAATATTTAAGAGATAAATCTCTTTTTATTTGCATTTGTTTGCCTTCCTACAACTCAGAAGCATAAATTTCTCTGCAGTCTGATCCTAAGATACCAGGCATAAGAAAATATGCTGAAATTATGTGTGTACCTTCACTCTGAGGCATACTTATCTGAACAGGGCTGCTTTCTTGCATCAAGGCTTAAGCCTCACTATAGCACTTTGAAGTGACAATATCTCTATTTCACAGATGAGGAACTTGAGGCAGGATGTAGCCCAAAGTTACCTTTTACCAGTGAAGAGCAGAAACCTTGCCTTCTGATGGGGTTAATGCAAATACAGTGTAAAAGTGCTTTAGCAAGGATGGTATCTAAAATGTCAGTAAAGCTGGTACGTCATGATGGGATTTTTTTGTGAAAACTGTTTAGTAGAAGTAAACAGTGCTCAGGGTGGTGGTGTGACTAAAAAGCCTTTCATAGTATGACTAACTTCTGTGTTAACACATGACTGAAGCACACTTTGTCCTATACTCCCTACTATAGTTAGTGGTATGCTCAGCAAATCTGTTTTTAGAGAACCACTGTGCAGCTGCCTCCCCTTAATAATTCCCACACTCTGAGTTCCCATTTAGGAGCTGGAGGGAAAGACCCAGATGGCTAGTGAATCCTGCATCTTTTCCAGCTGCTTAGGGTAAAATTACTGTGCTTGGTTGCATCTGGAACCTAGGACCTAAGTCTTGAAAAAATTAAATAATCCACACACCCCATCAGTTTTCTCTTGCAATATGCATAACCAGAAACCTTTTAAATACAAATAGGTGCAGTGGTGCAGCCCCATCGAAAAGCTACCCTGAAACTGCAGCTTTAGAGTTGCAGGCTCTCCATCAGTGGTGATTTAAAATCACTGCTATTCCATTCCTAATCAAGAAATCCCAATTCTCCTCTTTTCTGAGTTACTGTGATAGTGTGCAGTGGGAGGTGCAGCTCTAATAGAGGCATGTTGAGCTGGTGCCACGGGAAGGGGAAGACTTGTGTCCTCCTCCTTCCAACCCTGCTTGCTTCCAGCCTTGCCTGCTTGCATCTGTTGCTTCTACTGCACCAGGGATTTTCTTGGCACACAGGATGGTCTAATTGTTTGTTATTGTGACCTGGCACAGAGCAGCTGCTTTACCCACTCCCCAGAATGCAGCTGCAACACGAGTGTGCAGGAAAGGGTGATGTACAGTCCCTTGCTTCCAGCTGGAACCAGAATTTTTAATTAGAGAAAATGGGAGCTTGAGAGGAGTTTAGGGGTTGTGGCCAAAATCCTGGGGAAACCAGCCAGAAAGTTTTTAAGTCTGCAAGCTGTCAGGATTGTGGCTTTGCATCTCTCTGGGATCTCTGTTTGAACCGTGAGCCAGCTCTGGGGGAGTGCTGCATGTTGGCACTGGGAAGATCCTTTGGGTTTCTCTTTGGGTCAGACAAGCCCCTGTCCAACAGGTCACAACTCCAGCCAAAACACCTGACAGTGGTTCTTGGCGACCTACAGGTGCCCAGTAGCAGAGGGGGCTGGGTGTCCATGCCAAAGAGGAATGTCAAGGAAGCTATGCTGAATGCTTGTATTAACACCTTGAGAAGCTGTGACTAAAGTCTGATCAGCAAGTGAAACTCCATCTGTGCCATCTGGTTGTCTGTCTCACACAGGTTTACAACCGCAAGATTATTTAGCTGTGCAATTTGCAGGCAGAGACTGGTTTAGAAATAAGAGTGTCAAACCTTATAAACTGAAATCAAAGTCTCTCTATAAAAACTTAAATTTATCTGTATATAATTATATATTAAAAAATATATTATTTTGAAATGACATTGACTGTATTTCTTCAAATTATATAACGAAGTAAAAGTACCTTGGGTTGGCAATGGATTCTTTTTCTTCTTCTCTTACGGTAGGCAAGCATTCACAGTCAGCTGTAAGAGGGTAAGAAACAAGACTATGGTTATTCCTTGTGGTTCTTCCACATACATTTCAAATTTGTGTCAGCTCTAGCATGCAGTCTCTCTAGAATGTAAAATTGTAAATTCTTTTCTGCACCTTTTTATCTGCAAAGTAGTATGGTTCCTGTAGCATAAATGATAAAGTTTAAATCTTCCTTACCCTTTGATAGGTGCTGCCATAGTTTTTTTATTATATATATATTTCAATTGTTTATGCACACCTATACAAATTGACTACTTCTGAGCACTATTTCCTATAAACAGCCATGGGGAGGACTATTTGTTAACCTTCTACTGCTTATAGTTGCACCTATGCTTTATAGTCCAGCTGGGAATTTGGGGATGAGGTTTAGGGAACTCTAACAAAAAAACCCCTCACATATGTAAACTGTTTTCTCCCTTCTGTCCACAGAACTTTTAAAAAAAATTAATTTACAGCATTGGTTCTGCATGTACTATACTTAATGCCTCTAGTCCACTACTGCCACTTAGCACATGTTTTCTGCTAGAGCTTACGGACCGTGAAGGTTAAAACCCTATCACATAGAGCACTCTGCTGATGCAAAGAAATGCTCCAAAGTGTTTTATGTCCTGAAAAACAAAGCATCCCTAGGAGGTCAGGCCAATGAGTCGTTTGGATATAAGGCAAGAAACCAAGAATGATAAATAAATAAATAAATAAAGCAGCATTTCAGCATTTCCTAGGCAGTAAAAAGCTGTTAGCAGTTCAAAATCAGGCTTCTTAACTCACACCAAAGACCTGAGATTTCTGAGGAGAACCTTGAAGGAGGATGCAGATTTTGGAGATTTTGACCAGGAGATTTCAGTTGGGAGGAAAATGGGGGCAGGGGGGAGAAGAAAAGATACTTCAAGTTAAGAAGGAGCTGAAGATGCTGCTGGTGTTAGTTACCTCAGGTGCTAATTGCTTCATGGGCTGACAAATTTGCCAGAGAGGATGCAGATGATGAATGGTGCTGGCAGTAAAGAGGGGCTTGTGCTTCATGCAGTAGAGATAGCAAGGAAGGGAAAAGTCTCAAACAGGGGAGGGATGCATTCATAGGATCCAGGCAGCAGTTTTAAATAAATGGTGTTCTGAACTATGAGTAAATGCATCTACAATAGCAGAATGTGGAGCACAAAAGTGTAGGAACTCTGAAGACTGAAAGGACTAGATGCTTCAAAGAAACTAGTGCTTAGTACTTAAAATGTGTATAAAAATATAAATACTATTCACAGCTACACATGTTTAATAGAAGTGTCTACTGGAAACTCAAAACATTTATGATATTCTATCATATGTTAAAAATAAGCTCCCACACAAACTAAAGTATTACTCTCAAGAATTCTACCCCTGACATTTGTACTGCTATTTTAGTAGCAGGGAGCCAAGAACACAACTAAAAATGCTATAGGAAAAGCAGTGACACACATAGAAAATCAATGTAAGGTATTTTGTATGCATGGGATCTATGTCAGCTTGAATGAGAAGGGTAATGGAGTAGAGGGGTTACCGTGTACCGTTTTTGTTCATGCTGTTCATCCATTTGTCAAGCTCTTCCATTTCTATCTCCATAACAGAGGGTGTGTCTTCTTCAAAAATAGGACTTGAAAGGAGGGAGAGGGGAAAAAAGGCATTACATGAAATGCTTAATTCCAACTGCTTACAACGTAGTTAATTTTGTATGAGCCTTTCATAATTCCAGACACACAAATAAAATCTGGAAAGCTGTCCTAGCCTAGTAGTCTGAGAAGATGTCATCCCAATGGGTGTGAATGAAATGGCTGCACATAGATGCAAAAGAGCAGGGGTGAGATGCCAGTCTCGGGCCGAGGCAGGGCTGGGTGGGACATTGCATACAGAGGGACTCAAAAGGTGCAGCCCAGGGTATGGCAGAGCCCAGGACCACTGCAGCTACTTGAGAACTGTCCCTTCTGTAAATAGAAAACTGAAACAGTTTGATCTGCTGGAACATGCGGCAAAAGTCCTGTTGTTTGGAGTTTTGCCCTAGCTGTGACTGTTGGCAGCAACTTCATAAGGAAAGGTCATGACTACAGTAACTCTGCATTTATTTAAATGCTTCTGTTTAGCTCCTCTTTGCTGATCATTCCTGGAGTCACATGGTATTAAAAATGATTTTAGCACCCCAGCCCTGCCCTGTCAAGCCAATTTAATAACTTCCAGCGTTAGTGAGCTCCATCTTGCTAAATAGAAGGTACCAGTAAAAATTATCATTCTAAGAACCACGCAGCCTTTGGCTTGTTTTCCGAGCAGTGAAGGCATTGCTTCCATGGGAGCTGGGTGAGCCTTTCTACCTCAACTCAGAGTGAGAAGGCAAACTTGAAAAACAGGGGAGCAAGACACAGAGCTTATTCTGACTAGTAAAAGCCTGTGCTGAGCCTGGGAACTGATCCCTTTTGCTTGTGGGGCACCTTGCATGTCTGGTGGTGTCTTGCGGCTGGTGGAGCTGGGAGTGTCCAAGGCAGGCACTGGGTGACTGCAGGCAGTGCTCACCTTGGCCAACATAACTCCTGTTCTCCTGCTCTAGTCATACACTTTCAGCTAGATAATGAAGTCACACTTCAGCCACTTCTAGCGATAGTTTACTGGAGTAATTGATGGCAAAAGGTAATGGTGTTTAGCGTACGGTTAAATTAAAACAGGAGGTGAAGGAGCTGAAAATCGTAATACACTGTTATAGTAAAAATAAAAATGATGGTCATAAACTTTACCTTTTCACATTTTCGCTTCCCAGCTCATCTGGAAAAGAAAAAACCCAGTGTTCATAGTTCTCCTTTTGTATGTAAATTGTCCAGACTGCAAGCAAGCCTTGAATAGTGTCATGTAAAACAGGTTGCATTTTCAGAAGGTGTAATAGTTATAGATGAAAGAAAAAACATCTCATCCTGTTTGTAATTATCAGAGGAACCCATTATTTTTAATCTTGAACATACTAAAAGCAGTGCTCAGTTTATTTAGCTCAGTCGTGCTGGGAGGAAACCAACTGTTAGCACCGCAGTGGGCAGATGCTCACTTCCCTGAGCAAAACAGATGTCATGAGAGAAATGGTGTCTTGGAAAGAAACCGCTGCTGCAAAATTATTTACTTGAAGTGCTGGGACATTTTGCTGCAGATGACATGCAGACAATCCGGCTCTGTCTGGAGATTCTGGGAGCTGCTCATGGAGAGAAGATGGGGGGATGGACTTGCATGGTAGATTAAAGCTCAGTTAGTCAAATGAAGCTGAACTAGCCAGATGTCATAAGGGATCCCAAGTTTGTTACAACCCTATGACAAAGTAAAGATGGGGGTGGAGAGGGAATAGTGTTACAGCAATTATTCAGACAAATAATTTCCCCTCCAGGAATTAAGTGCTCTCAAAAAAGAATTAAGAACTCCATATAGGTTTCCCATTGTATACTGTGTTAAATCGGCTTATTTTTAATTCATTGTTGCTGGGCTGCTGCTGCCTCCCGCTTGTTCCAGCACGTTCACAGACTGCAGAGCCATCCCAGGGCCACAGACCTCTCTGCCCCTGCTTTGAGGATGCCCAAAATCCCAGCTCTGAGCAAGCAGGCACAGGGCAACAGGTCTAAGGATTGTGCTCCTGGAAGGCACTGTGGTTTCCCATCCCTCTGAAGGTTGTACCTGCATTTCAGGTCATCCAGAAACAGGCAGGCAACTAGGTACCTGGTTGTGAATTCAGAGTTTGCTATGAGGGTGTCCTGGGTTCAACGACAGAGGGTAACCCAGTGATAAGGCATGTGAAGCCTAAATATGCCCTGAAAAATGGACTTTAAATACATGTTGAACGTATGTCACTGCAGGCTGAGGAGCTTATAGCTGCACTCTTGTTCTGTAGAGACACTGATATGATCATTTCAGGACTTCACTTACCAACTATGTGGTTTTAATCCTCAGTTTGTTTTCTGTGGCTTGACACTCCAAGTTACCAATTTCTTTGCTAACAGATACAGGTACCTTCTGGAAGCACTGCTCACCCTATCATAGCACCCAGGCACTCTGACCATGGGATTCCTAACTCATTTTGTTGTATCTTCATAGCTGCCACCACCCCACAGAAGCCCTTAAATGTGTTCTTTAAAATGGTATTGCTTGTTCTTATTTTACTGATGCAGCTTTACCTTGTGGGCAATATAGGGAATAGAAGCATTAAATTCAGCTTGCATGAAGTTATCAAGTATAAAGACAGAATAAGCTGCTGTAGCCAACATGGTTGCATCCATACACCATTCCTGGCATTGCCAGGAGCTGGAGCTCAGTGCTATGGCTCCCATGAGTGTGCAGTGTGAGCAGGAGCAGAACTAGCTCCTAGTCAAGGAAGGATGTGTGCCCAGGTGCTGCCGGCTGTCGGTGGATCCCTTTCCTATCTGTCAAACATGCAGCTACAACCAGAGAAGTACATCCTAAAAATGTGGCATTCCAGGCCTCCAAATAACATTTTGTTAAGGTCAAGTGTGTCCTAAAATATCATTCTGATGCATGAGAAGACAAATTTACCTTGCTTAGACTTTTTCCTTTTATGATGTATTACAAAAAATACGATGAGCAAAATCAGCAGGACCAGCAGCACGACAGGGACAACGTATATCAAGATAGATTGTTCTGCTGCTTCTAGGCTGTCCTGATCATTTACGGTATCCAGTTCAGTACTTGGAATACTTCTTGCTTCAGAGCCGCTTTCAGTAGTGCCTGCAGTGCCAAGTACTGGCTCGTGGTCATCTGCAGTTGAAGAATATGTAGCAGGAGGCGTTACTGTAACAGTGGGTAATATTGGTGATCCATCTCCTGAACCATCATTTTCAAAGCCTGCCAAATATATGAGGACAACTTAGTATTTTGTGGATTTTATTAGCATTATCAGTGAGTCAAAGAATACATCATTTGATGAAAAGTAAATATTTGATTTCTTAAAATCAGCAGGTGCTCCACAGACATCATATTTGGAGTCTGAGGCATCAGATGTAAAATTAAATTGCAAGTTCGTCACAAAATCTTACAGTCCTGACACGTTCTTCACATGTTTTACTGGGACATGTCAGAGTGTGTGGTCTGTCTGCATGCAGCTGTCTTGCACAAATAGAGTTTTTTTTCCCTGCAGGTTGGCATCTGGTTTTGCTCTCACATAGATCTTCTACTTCTCAGTAAACTACACTATCCTGCTTTGTGCCTCAGCCGTGCCATGTACAGCCACAACCTCTTTCATCCTTCCCCTTACCCAAGGAGTTAGTACTCTCTTCAGGGAGAACATGATCTCTGGTTCACCAATACCTCCAGCTGAGTCATCTCCCCGATTCTTTCTCAAATTCGAATAGTTTCACTGTGAAAAACAGAACTGGTGAAAAGAAGTCTGAAGCCTGCAGAAGCTGTTGACTTTCATTTCTGCATGGATGTGAAGAGGTGGTAGTAACATGGGGACTTTACCGGATACAGGTGCAATTAACTGTTCCTCTGTCTAATCCTAGGGGCTGGCCAAAGGAGCGTAGGGTAAAGAGTCAGTGCTGGTTATGCTTCACAGATGCTAAGACTGGGGGTTTTGAACCTTGATTTGGGTTTTGGTCTTATTTACCATGAATTTTGCAAGAAAAATGGCTAAAATTTGCTATATTAGTAATAGTGAAACAAGCCTTTTTCTGAGGCTAATTAAAAGTCTGCTGACTGTCACGGAATTTAAAGTTCAAAACAAGTACAGCAAATTCTGGGCTTATACTGTAATCTATACTGATGCTAAAAATCCTGTTGTAGCCAAAAGTGCAGGAATCAGTCCTTAGGTAAATTACACGAGCATGTTTCCAAATGCAAAGCCTTCAGTAATTTTCTTAGCATGAAATTAAATGAGGATTTTTTTGTTATCTGCCCTTTCAGATACAATGCTGGTGTATTGTGTCTCTCATTTTATGCAATAAAGCAGGATGGGATTTCATGACTTTTGCAATGACCTGTTTCTCCCTGTTCTCATAAAATGCTGGGCAGCCGTAGTTTCCACTAGAGTTAGCAAGAGCTTAAGGTTTTCAGCATTTCAGTGCTGGCATTTTCAATCTCACAGGACTGGAACCAACAGTACTTAGCATTTTAAATGCTTTTGTAAACACATTAATCTTCATAATGGCCCTGAGAGATGAGCAGTTATCTCCGTTTTACAAATGAGAAATCAGAAGGACATGGATGCTGTCCTTCTCAGGGACGCCAACTGAAAAACTGGGATTAGAGTGCGAGCTCTTGCTTAATCCACTCTGCAGCATCTCCTCTCCTGACAGATTTGTCTCAGAGGAGATGAGTATCTCATGAGATCATATTCCAGGAAACCCAATTTCGAATGAATAAAATTATTTGAGTATGATAGCAATAATTTATCTAGATTTTTAAGCCACGCTTATCACTTAGGCACATGATTGTTTCATCCTTTCCTAAAAGCTAGTAAAGGATTTTAATACTTAATAAATAATACCTAATGTTCGAATATAGTATTTAATACTGCAACCATCACAAGACTCTTTCACCATAATACAACAATGAAAATGTCAGGTGTTCAGTGGCAAAGCACTTCATATCGGTAGTCCCTCTGTCATTTTCTTCTGTATTTAGTATTTCAGTCAAGAGCAAAACATAATTTCTGCCTCCCTTGCAGGTAATGACCCCTTTATGTGTGTGCTTCTCCACCTTTTCCCATGATTTGATGGCAGTCCTTAATCCTATTCCAGAGAATGAGAGGGAGCGCTCCTCTCCATTCTGGCCACTTGACTTTCCTTTCCCAAGGTAGTTTATCAAGGTCCCCAGTGCCCGCAGCTGCTCTGTTTCTGTTGCTGTTGCATGAACCAGGGAGATATTACTAGAGATGTCCACACCACAGATCATGGCATGATAGACCACCACAGCCCCACCAAACTGCATCAATGACCTTGCTTCATTTTCCTTCTTTAGCCATTGCCCTTGAAACCTATCACCTGCTGCACTTGATATACTGACAAATCCATTGCTTAAAATAATACAAATAGGAAAGTTTGTGGGGAAAATACCTTTATTTTTCATTTACTCTTAGAGCTAAAATGGATTTTTCAAATGTCTAAAGTGTGGTGTGACTTGAAAGCAAAAGCAACCAGTCACACCTCATTAACTGCAGTGCTGAACTTTCAGCTGCAGTGTTTGCCGCGTTTGATTTCCAAGAGAGGCTTTTCCAGTGTCTCTGGTACTTTTTATTTGCCTGGGTTTGGGCTGTGAAGCAGGTTTCAAATAATTTGTCTTTGTGTGAAACAGAATTATCTTTTCTAGTCTCTAGGCAAAGAAAATGGCAAATCACAGGGAGTGACCTTGCTGCCACATATTTTTGTTCACTTTGCGTAATTTCAGGAACAAGACAGCATCTCTTCTGTGAACGCCATTTCCTCTTACAGAGATCTTTTCTGCAAGTGAATTAAATAAGTCTTTCAGCAGAAGGGCAGTCAATTGCACAATGTTCTTGCAAGGATATTGCTGTTATTTCCTGCTTTTCACCTGCTGCCTCAACACACCTCCCTCTAGCTCTTCTGCCTGTCGCTCCCAAGCCTGCCTTTCAAAGGAAACAGAGGGAGTTGAGTCTACCCAGCTTTACAGATTGCAGTCCAGACAATTGCATCTCAAACAAACAAACAGTATTTCTGCTGTTGCAGCATTTCTTCCTCTGAGGTTTGTGCCATAGCACTCAGAGGTGGTGATATGAGCTTCCTGCTGAAGTAAGCGGGCAAACAGGTTTCTGATTTCAGCTGGATGGGAGGCAAGGCAAAATAGCCAGCAGTCAGCACATTTGGTTCTGTGTAAAATCATCAGTCTCCCTGCTGCCTCCTCATCAGACTCGAGGAAAGTGTCTCTATAGGGAATCTTTTAAATCACACTATAGTACCTACTTATAGAAAAAAGAAAGAATGGTATAGAGAAAAAGCAAGAGCTAAGTCAATGGTATAGTCAAGCTTACCAGTTTGAAAGATTTTTTTGTTTCTCCTATAAGCTATAAAAGTGCAGTGAAAGGAAGGCTCACAAGAGGGTGACAAAACAGAAAAGGCTATAAAGCTGTATATGTAAAGTTACCACGTCCCGTATCACTCTGCTCCATACACACATTCCTCTGATGGTATCAGTCATACCACTCCACGTGGTCTGTATGAGCCTCTTTCCTTATTGCTTGACTCATCCCTGTTCTGTTCCTCTCCTTACATTTGTTGCTGTAAGAAGGGCTGTTCCTGCCGTAGCCAGGGCTTGCCCAGCTGCCTGTTGCTGCAGGTCCTGCATGTCAGTCTGGCTAGAAGAGGAATCCTTAAAAGCCTGCAGGCTAGCTGTCGGGTGCGTACGCCCTTCTGACGAGGAGCACAAACGTTTCAGGATGGCTAATCTGTAGACAAGATCCTATTAAAATGGGGTGCTTAGAAAGTGTTATCTAGATATGCGCTGAAAGAGGAAATAACTGCTTAAGCTCACTCACAGATAGTGGAAACTGCTTTCTCCTCACTGTCCTGCCATCCAGCTTAAGTGCTGTGTTAAATGCTGGTATTGCAAATTCAGTTATGTGTTTTAGAGTCAAAATGTGAACCTGTAGCCTCATTTCTCACCCCCAGTACTAAAGGTTTTCCAGACAAATTTATTCATTTAGTCGCATCTACTTAATCTCATGGCCTTCTAGCTCTGCACCAGTGATACCCGTGTGACTTCACCGTGATGCAGATCTCTCAGTGCTCCTTACTCTCAGGAGGACCCTGAAATTAAAGATTCAAAAGCTCCAGAGGCTCTCCAGCTATCATAAAATCTCTTGAAGGAAAATAGACTGGTGTCACTGACTGAAATTTAGTATACAATCTTGCTGATGTAAGGGAGAGATTTTCTGAAGTATCCATGAAGCACTTGAATAAACACAGTGGAAGCTTGTGTGTGTGGATAAAGGGAGAAATAGGAGTAAATATGTACAAGGAATTGATGTGTTCAGTAGAAAGGGGTTTTAATCTGCTTTTAGGGGGCTGTGCTTTGGAAAGAGATGTAGCAAATCCTTATTTCTCATGTTGTTGCTTTGTTAGAAGCAAGGTGACTCTGATGGGTTCAAACCCATTCGCAAGTTATTTACTCTAGGGGTAACAGGTCAAAAATATCACTCCCTAAGAGACCTTGGCTTTGTAAGGAACTTAACCTAAAGGGCACTTCTCTACTGAAGACAGAATGGCTGCCTGTGCTTATGGTAAAAGCTGCCGAAAGTCTGGATCTTTGATAGCAATGTTTCTTTGAACAACAGCTCTAAATGACAGCTCAGAGACACAGCCAAAATAAAGCACTACCTGCAACCATCCCCCCTCTCCCACTGAACAATCTCACACGTTTTGCTGCTCCTCTCCTGCACATGTTTTCTTGCTCCTCATGTCAGACCACTTACGCTGCAAGTTTCTGCATGTTTCACCAAACACTGCAGGACATGGCATATCCTGGGAAATGGCCACAGGGTCACAGCCTTTTCCTGTAAGCTATAGTAAGGGCCTGAATACTTGTTCCTAGGGTCAGCACATACCTAGGTAGGTTTTTAGGGCTGCTGTGAGGCTGAGCAGTGAACACCATCACCTGGAGCTGAGACCTCAGGCATGCTCTAAGAGCTGCTGGCTTAGAGTAATTATAGCGTAGCCGGGAGAAAACCATCTGTTAATCATAATCCAAATGGCAAGGCTAGGGTTTTACAAGGCTCCAGCATGGTATAGGAACAGGACTTATAAAGGCTTCAATCTGTCTATGCTGCAAGATTTAATCATACAAAATAGGCAATAAGAGTAAGTGGCTTCTAGACAGCAGACTGCTTTAAAGTTGAGGGCTGTGTCTGGGACTGGAAGAAGAAGGAATAAAACTCTTTTAAAGGTCCTGCCCTGTTGATTTGTAAATGAGGAGGGGGGAGAGCAAAGGATCCCTCTGGGAGGCTGCCCTCAGCAGGGGGGCTCCCAACCCACCAGTGCCTGTGGGACACATAAGCCTCTACATAAACTCTTCCCTCTCCAGTTCAATTTTCCCCCTCAAAGCCCAAGTTCACAATTTCATCTCTCCCACTCTTGCAGTCAGCGTAAGCCCCAGGTACTTTTGGGAGCTGGTTGCACAACCGAGAGCTGCCTTTGTATGGGGGGAAGTGACACTGCTCTTCTCCTGATGGGTCCTCTCCTCCCTTTCCCCAGCAGCTGCGGACTGACTCGGGAGAGCCTGGGCTGACAGGGCTCAGGGAGAGCTCTGTCAGGACTGACTCACTTTCATGGAGGAAACATTTCAAAATCAGCTAGAATTTATGGGTGGACCTACCACTAGGAAGCCTCTAAAGCCAGTGGGTTGGGGCACCTGGTACGTGCTATCTGCCCAGTGTTTTATGTAGCCTTTAATGCCCATTGTAAAGAAGGACAAGGGGGGTCCAGTTGTGGGCTGGGGGAGTCGGGGACTAAGGTGTTCCTCTTCCCAGTGGAGATGGGGATGAAGTACTAGTGATCAGTACACTGCAAATGAGCAAAGGAAGCCAGAACCTGATCACTCTGCATTGCTTGCATCATGCCCCTCTGTTTCCCTGGGACCTCCAGTTTGCTCTGTCCATGGCAGGATTTTTTCCTCATACCACTTTGATTCTGAGCTACATTCAATGCTTGCAGAGTATTTTCCTGACATGTCTGTAATGCAGCAGGGCTGTAGTAATGCAGACAAGACCAAGCCATTTCATACCTCATTTAGCTCACCCTTATAGCTAAGCAAGAATCCTAAAGCTGACTGCAAGCAGCTCAGCATCATACCTGGAGCCAGCAGCACAGTTTTACACCCTGCTTATGTTACTGGTTTTCAGGGCAAAACTACCCATACCAAACTACCTATTTCACCAATGCATTTTAAACCCTTAATAGAGGAAGTCCAGTGATAGCTGAGAGTGGTCCTCTCCTCTCCCTGCTTTCTGGAGAGCTCCCGCTCACTGCAGCAGCATAGAGGCAGCAAACACTTGTAGTCCATGCTGAGGCACTAAGGCAGTGATTTGCTTGACACCGAAAGGCATATAAACACCACCTGGCAAGGTTTTACTAAAAGAGCTGCCTGTCTTGTTCAGTCACTGGCTGCCAAAATGCCAGTGGAACAAACTACCCCCTGCAAACAGCTGAGAGCCTCTGCAACGACACCCCAATGCTTCAGCGTTTTATTGCAAGCGGCTTTCCCATTCATGGTTCTTCCCTTCAGAAGGTCAGTACCTAAACCCACGGTGCTGACCACTTTGTTCTGGGGCCAAGAATTCAAAGTATTTATCTCCAGAACCAGCTGATGTTTTGTTAAACCGGTTTCAGTGCACTGAGAGCATGGAAAGCGGCAGACAGTTTTTGAATGGAATCCATACTCTGTCCCTAACTTTGCTATTAAACGCTGACAGTATGGGTGTGAGGTTAAACAAGTACAACAAATAATTAAAATTAGAACCAAAATGCATGGTGGGCCAGCACGGAAATTCAGTTAGATCTAAGGGGGAAAAGTCAAAGCTTGGAAAGAGTCAGGGAACTGAAAACAGAGCAGGTAAATACAGCGAAAAGCAGCAGAGAGCAAGTCCCCACAGATCTCCTCGCTCTCTGTTTGGAGGGTGTTGCCCTCCACCTCGGTCTCAGAACTGCAGGCACGAAACACGGTCCCACCTCAGAGGAAAAAGGCGCTTCCTTACTCACCATTCCCAGCAGATCCTCCAGCCAGTGACAGGGCAGAAAGCAACACGATGAGGTTTTGCTTTCGCATGTTACCTTGGCGGTGCTCCCACCCGAGGGGCGCTTCGGCTGGCTCCCTGCTTCACCCAAACATTTACATTTCCTGTTTCCTGCCGGGGTGCATCTGAGCTGCATTTCTTGAGGAGATGGACTCTCTTTGATGGGTTTTAGGAAGTGATGTAATTCTGTCTGGGCCTGTCAAGCAAGCAATGATTGCAACAGAAAGGAGGAGGCAAAAAAAGAAGTTGCTCTTCAAGCACTCCCTCGCTGAAGCACCTTCATGCTGTAGGTGAGCACACTCCTACTCTCCTCTACTTCTTTGACTCCTGACTTCACTACCATCTATCTTCATCTTCATGCCGTGTCATGGGGACAAATGTCACACAAATACAAGTCAGACAGAAATTTCATTTATGTGTGTTAACAGGAAGGTTTTAGATTGCTTTACAGGGTGGTTGAGCAAGCAAATTTCAACAGTGCCTTGATTTTCAAGCTTTAATTCTCCCCCAGTGTGGTGGGACACTGTGCATTTATGACTCCAACAGACAACCCCTGCGTGGGGCTGTCTCCAGCGAATGTGAAAAATGTCCAGTTCGCTCAGCAGCCTGCAGCTGAGTATTATGGGCTGGTTTGAGCCAGGAAAGAGGAAAAAGCAGAAAAAACACAAAATTTGTTAAGAGCAGGTGGCTTAGCTAGAGAGCACTTAGACACCAGTCTGATGCTGGCTGTAGATGACAGGGAACAGAGTGTCTCAAGCCCAACCAAGATGCAGTGCCTGGGGCAAGGGTCCACAGTGCTATGGTTGATGGAGGTCATGAGGTAACTCCTGCCTCCCTTTTTGCCTTCTCTTCATTTCACTTCCCCCCAGCAGTCTCTGGCTGGGTGTGTGCCCCACCCCATGCTGCCCCATCCTGTGTCCCCACTGTCCCACCGCTTCCCACCCAGAAACACACCAGGGGCTTCCACGCATCGCCTGTCACTGGATAAGAGCAATGGAGGAGCTCAACATTAAACCTAACATTTTCAACCCTCTTGCTATAGGGGGTGGGCCCAGCTAGGGCTCAGAATTTGGACCTCGATCTAAAGTATACTTTTCCCCAAGAAGGCAGAGTGGTTGGACCATAGGTTTGCTTTTTTCCATTGTACAAATAAGTGCTAGGTGTAAAATTCATCCCTCTGAGTCCAGAAGAGTGTGCACCCCAGATTTTGCTCTGGAGCATCCCAAATTTGACCCATTTTAAATACTTCTATAAAATCTCCCAGTAATAACTTAAGGAAGAAGAGATGTATGCTGCCTGTGTAGCAGTTTCGTGGTACTTCCCCTAGACATTAGTCTGTGTCAAAATCTGATTTCTGGTAATTTAGTTGAAGCTGGCATTGGTGAATCTTTCTGTTCAAGTTTGTGGGCGCTGCTGAAGTGACCAATTGCTGCTCTTCTCCAGCTAATTTTTCTTAACACACTGATGCTTTTATGGATCATCAGTTATAGTTTCTTAGCTTGAGTACCCAAGAAATACATCAGTGATTCAATTAATGACCAACTTATTAATAGGTTTAAAACACTTGAATGATTTAGCTAACTAAAAATCTGAACTGGTTGCTCAGTATTGGCAATGTACATTTATGCACTTTATGTGGGGGAAAAAGCAAAGCAAAAGCAAAGTTACAACATTGCAGCTACAAGAAAACAGAGAGGAGCTCTGAGTTATGAAACTGCTGACTCACTAATTAAATATTTCCTGGAGATATTCTTTAATACGATGTCATAACCATACATGATAACACTTAATAGAAGTGTCAGAGGTGAGACTCGCAAATGCTTTTAAGGTTTTCCCATTTAAAAATGACAGAAGTTCCAAGTATTAGTAATAGTGTCTAATTGATACAGATGCTTTCAGTTATGAAAGTCCAGAAATAGAGGCTACCCAGGCATCTCGTATGTGCTCAGAGGCACAGTGGCTTTGTCTGGGCAGGTGATAGGAAAACTGTAACCAGCCAGGGAGCCAGCAAGTGCAGAGTGTGCTTTATCACAGTATCACAGTATCACAGTATGTTAGAGATTGGAAGGGACCTCAAGAGATCATCTAGTCCAATCCCCCTGCCAGAGCAGGAACACCTAGATAAGGTTACACAGGAATGTGTCCAGGCGGGTTTTGAATGTCTCCAAAGAAGGAGACTCCACAACCTCCCTGGGCAGCCTGTTCCAGTGTTCTGTCACCCTCACTGAGAAGAAGTTTCTTCTCAAGTTTAAGTGGAACCTCTTGTGTTCCAGTTTATACCCATTACCCCTTGTCTTATCATAGTTTGCCATTGAGAAGAGCCTGGCTCCATCCTCATGACACTCCCCCTTTATATATTTATATACACTAATAAGGTCCCCCCGCAGTCTCCTCTTCTCCAAACTATAGAGACCCAGCTCCCTCAGCCTTTCCTCATAAGGGAGATGCTCCACTCCCTTAATCATCTTAGTCGCCCTGCGCTGGACTCTCTCCAGCAGGTCCCTGTCCTTCTTGAACTGAGGGGCCCAGAACTGGACACAATATTCCAGATGCGGTCTCACCAGGGCCGAGTAGAGGGGAAGGAGGACCTCTCTCGACCTACTGACCACCCCCCTTCTAATACACCCCAGGATGCCATTGGCCTTCCTGGCCACAAGGGCACAGTGTTGGCTCATGGTCATCCTGCTGTCCACTAGGACCCCCAGGTCCCTCTCCCCTACACTACTCTCTAACAGGTCGTTCCCCAACCTATACTGGAACCTGGGGTTCATGTGACTCAGCTGCTAGGGCTGTTACTATTGTCCAGCCTCAGCTTTTCTTTGACTTTAGTCAATGGTATAAAGGATATGCTATCCTTCTTTTCGTTTCTTACCCATCTCCTTCCAAGTCTACCACTCTCAGCCTTTCTAATACCACATGGGCTCCAAACATTCTCTCCCATTTATCCTGCCCTGCATATTTGGCTATTTTATCCCATTCTGTAGACTTGGCCCAGCTCACTCATCCCTTACTGAAACATAAACCTAGACAGAAAGACCGGAAGGGAAAAGAGGAAAGGATATAGTCTTGTAGCAAAGATAAAAAACAAAACCAGGTCCTTTCCTTTTCCCTTTTCCAAAACCTGGTTCTTTCCAGTCTTGTCTACATAGGTTGTAGCATTCCCCACCCGGATTTCTATCAACTATTTTTGACACACGTTTGGGTAACAACTCATCACTGACCCTTGAAATCAAGATAGCCCCTCCTGGTGTGTACCAAATTAATGACTTCTTAGGCAAATTAAAGTTCAGGAAGCATGACTTTGTGCTACATCACGTTTCCATTGAGACTTCCGAGTGATGCAAAGGCAGCCTGGCAGGCTTTTGACTAGTTCAATTTTTAAAAATGTAGAGAAAGAGGAGCGAGATGTTTTGGATGCGGACAAGCCACAATGTCACAGAGGGCTGTCACCTCAGTCCACCCCCACCACCATCATGGCTGTGCTGCCCTGAAGCACTCCCAGCTGGCTCCCTTTTGCCTGTCTGGGAAGCAAGGTTAGTACCTTTGCCTCTCTTCACAGCAGAAATACGGAACCCAAATGCTACAGTGACAACCTTGCTGCAAACAAACTTGTGCATTTGGAAAACCAGGTGGCTTCAGCCACCGATGATTTTGTAAGAGGGGTAGATTGTATCTGATAATTTCATAGGCCTTAGTGTATTTACTAGGATCCACAACATAGCTTTGCAAAAAGAAATGTCTTTTCACAGGTAAGACAACTAAGTTTCCTGGGTACTTTCAGCATACATTACCCAGTTGTGAATGCTTTCATTCCTGTTTCATCGATTTTTATGTTATAATGGGCATCTCTGACCACTTAGCTAGGCTGTTTGCTAATGTTCTTCCCTAATCAGAGAAGGGTTTGCATCACTGAGATTACAGGATGTCACCAGTGTGACATTTTCAGAAAAACAGAAATGTTTTGTAACACTGCAGCCTCTTGGCTCATGTTTTTCTTGTTCCTTCTTCCTATGAAAACTACAATAACAACAACAGCTAAACCTTTGAGAGTGATGGAGCAACTTGCTGGTTAGTTATAGGGCTTGTATTACAAACTCCTGCAAGTGCAGCTTGTCTGCTACAGATGTCAGCAGCTAATGTGCTTGCTCTCTCAACTGGAGGCAGAGGCTAGAGCCAGTCGAGTTCTGCTAGTCCCTTAATGACTTATTTCTGCCTCTGACATATGCTGGGAAAGGACAGATAAACTTTTCTCACAGGTCACTGTGAAAGAACAGGAAATTGCACTGCACTGCAATTCACTGCAACGTAATAAATAAATGCCCCAAAGCAAAGGAAGGTCCACAGGGATCTTCTCAAGCCAGCCCAAGCACCGGCTGCAATGGTGCTCCTGCAGACTGCCAAGGTAAGTAAGAGTTCCAGAATCAAGGATAAAATCCACAGCATCCTTGTGTAGGAACCTCATGTGGATCTCAAACCACATCCGTGGTTGCACTTGTTTCAAAGCAAGCTTTTCCTGGGTGAGTTGCAGAAGGTAAAGCTCTTTCTTCAGTAAACTCTCAATTATGGATTATAGGAAAAGAGAAGTTACATTTTATTTCAGCTGCAGAGGTAGTCAAGAAAAAGTTGTACCTTTCTGAAACCAATGCCACCAGTGTGAATTAGAACAATGCTTAGAACAATGAGATGTTGTCCCTAGCTGGGTGTCATAACATAACAAAAATGAGAGCGACAATAAAAGCATAAGCCCCCATACCTGCCAGTTTTAAGTACCTTTTTGCCTAACCGGACTTGTAAATTACTGCTTTCTGTTATGGTCTTTTACTTTATTTTCCTCCTTACACACAACACAGGCTGTTAAATCATGTCTGTAATATTTTTGAGACTTAAATAGGAACAGAAAGAAAACACGAAACTGTACTTGGAAATATCCAGATATTTGTATCTAAGTTTCCTTTACCAAAATGAAAAAGGGATACAAAGAGAGACTCCTATGAAATGACAAAGGCCACGGGAAGTACCTAGGGTGCTGGCAGACTTACACTGAAGTGTAGCTGAACACTTAGTTTCTATTTGTTTTATTGGAATGTGGTACATGGATTATAAATTTTGCATGTTTCTTTGCAGAGCAGCACAGGGAATTATTAGCTAAAGATCTGTCTCATTCTTTGAAAATAATTATGTAAATGTCACATTACAATGCTTAGATTCTAAACTGGAATTAGAGATGGAAATTATTTGCATATAAGGTTTCTGCAGGGTTGCAATGTACAACAGACTTGTACTGTACACGCATATTCGGTGTAAATAGTCCAAGATAATCTAATTTAAGGAACAAGTGGCTTATCAGGGCACTGCAGTTCTGTTGACAGGGTAGGGTACCTTCCACTCCACATCAGAGATTTGGGAAGATGTCTGACCAGAATTAGACCCCAAAAGAGTAGAGTCATGTAATAAGCTAGGAGGAATTAATTGCCTGAAATGCCTTGCAGTGGGATGTGAGTATGCTTAAATGCCTGCTCAGAACAGGAGCTGACTGCAGTCTCCAGTATCTGCAACAAAGCCTTTTTGTATGGAAATGACTGGGCAGGCACAGGAGAGGAGCAGACCTAGCAGCCCAGGCAGATACAGGGTGGACAATATAAGTGTAATGCTAAAAAGAGTATCTCCAATTCAGAAAAACACGTCAGAGAACGGAAATTTTGTGTGAATGCTCCTGGGAACAAGAGAAGTAACACTGCCCGGGTGCCCGGCACAAGGATCAGAGCCTTTTCTGGCCACAGGCTTTCATGTGCCAGCTCAAGTTAATACATGTGCAGTCAGCAACTTAAATAGGGGGAAAGCTGTCGGCTGGTGAATTATCTTTACATGAAACATCAGTACTGTGTGTCCTACATGGAGGTGCCTACTCATTAGTTGTCGCTTTCAAGTCAATGTGAGCTTAAGATCTGGCCTGAAAGAAACCCACAGTGCTCTATAGAAATTGAAACATTTCTTTTAAACAGATAATAAAAAGTGAGATTGATGAAGAAAAGGACTGAAAAACAAACATAAATCTGTCTCGGGTGTAATAATTGGTGAATTGGTAAAATAAAGAGTAGAGAAACAAGGTACTTGAGGGAAAGTAAACTGGCTTTTTTAAACCCACCTTATTTTTATTTCTAGGGTGCTTCAGCTGACTGTTTGAAGGTATTTTCTCAGCTGTGAACAATTCATACGAAGAGAATAAAATCTGAAAAACACATTCCTTTGGTAATACTCGACTATAAAAAACCCACCAGAACATCCAAACTGTAATGTGAGTACTTGGATTTTTCCAGCCACACCTTAAGTATCTGAAGATAAACTTTGATGTCCTAAAATAATGCTGCTTAAATGTTGCTTGATACTTTTTTAGGCTGTGGCAGCTCTCATTTGATCCTCCCATATAAGTCCCTTTCTCTATTCTTGAATTAAAATGTTCTTTTTTCTCTGCATATTTTCACTGCAATTACTGAACTTTACTTCAGAAATAGTTAATATAGATCCCAGACTCTAAAGAATTATCAAAGATGAGCTTTTTAAAAGCTACTTAGATACCTTAAGATGCAAATAAGCACTAACTACTTTTAAGAGTACGGATATCTGATCTGGGGCAAGTTTGGTTCCTAGATACTTTGAAAAGTGTGTTTTCCTTGTTGGTCATTTAAATAGCTTTAAAGGATCTAACCCAAGTGCCCAGTTCTAGTCCAGCATTATAAGCCACCCTTTAAAATCATGGAGGTTGCCTCCAGTCCTGTCTTGATCCAGCTCTGCAGAAGTTGTGCACATATTTAAGCATGTAAATACTCCCAGTAGAACCGAAGAGACAGCGTCCGGCTGAAAACCAGACAGATATTAAAAGAAAAAAGTGTGATAGTCTGTAGAGAGACTGTGTTCATAATGTGTATTCAAACAAGAGGCTAAATTAAGGCTGTTTGCATGGCTTTCAGCGTGCATTTAGAGCATGTGCTTTTTTAACTACAGGCTCCTGTACAGAAAGTTGTTGATGCTCCTGAAGGCACTTTTCCTGTTCTTCTATGCCAGTGGAAACTAGGGCTGAGGCAATGAAGCACAGGTGGTTGTTTTAAAATGGACCTAGACATATTTCTGAAACACAATTAAAAAAAATGCAATTAAAGTATTTTCTATGGTGCTATGTTGTTAATACTGGTTTGACCACCACAGATGCTAATATGAGGTATACCTCTTTGTCAGTGTGATTGTATTAAGCCCAGAGATAGCTAACGCTATGCGTTCTCTACAGTCTTTGCAATACCATGGACACTATTTCAGGAATTTGAAACTTCTGCCTAGTATCTGAAATCATTCAGATACCACGCTGAAACCTGAGAATCACGTGCCTGCACCCTTATTTTCAGGAGGCAATGTGAGTAGCATCTAGCCTACAATTCTTCTCTCTCTGAAAACAGTGTCCTGTCCCAACACGTGGTGTATTCAGCCACTGACAGGTCTTTATGCAAGTAATAACATTTTTTGCGTGATATTTCATTAATCCAAAATGCCATCAGTTACAACCCACAGAGGGATATGCTGGGCTATGTGGCAGGAAGCCCCACTTCTCAGCACCCTGAGTTTAAATCAAATTTTCAGCTCAGTAGAGCTGAGCGTAGTGCTGCAAAGCTACCTCAAAGAAAAAAAGTGATCAGAAATTTTGCCTTGTGGCTTTTCTGCTACTTTATGTTTGTTTTTTTCTCTCTGAGATATGCCTTTCTTCATTCCCCATGAGAAACGATGCCATTTTATTACATGGTTAAAGTAAGTTTATGTGTTTATTCACTTAATTTTGTCTGAATATACATGAACGGCTTCCTATTTAAGTAGCAATATAGCTATCACTTAGTGAAGCCTTAAGACTGTAAGTTGTACAAGTGCTAAGCTTGCCAAAATGTCACTTACTGAAACTTCATGAATTTGTATAAATTGTAGAAATGTTGAGTTTGCCAAAATACAAGCAACTGTCTATGTTTTCTTCAGCCTGCTTGAGTCTGGCATGGGGAGAAATCCTTTCAAAACAGCTGAGTTAGATGAGCTGAAGCTGATCTTTAGGTGAATCCATGTTTTGAGCAGTATCTGTGATAGCAGTGCAAGTCAGCCTGCCTTATTAGATATTTTTTGTTTGCTTGCTGTAGGGAGCTGCAACAGTGAAATACACTTCAGCATGGGCTAGCAGCCCAGTGGCATATCCTAATAGCAGAATAAAAAATGACACCCTTTGATTCCTATGGCTCCTTTTCTGTGTACCTATCCATGCCACAGTCGCACCCCCATGCCAAAGCGTAGGTGCACCAAGTGTGGTGTGAAGTAAGAAGTTCCTGGGTCAGGCAGGCAGCTACATTGCCTATATGCTGCTCTCTGAAGATCGATCTACTGTCAGAAGGCACCATTTTTACACTTGGGTGTACCCTGTGTAGGAGGTAAGCAATATTAAACTCATGTGAGAATTGGCATTCATCCAGTTAAAGGCAAATGCATCAGGAGTAAAAGAGGTCAATCAATGCTAATGACTGGTAACGAAATCCACAATGGAAAGAATTGTAGATATGATGCTACACGAAATAGAGGCTTCCTGGAAGTGAATGTATATTCCTCTGTTAATCCATTTTGGTTCTAAGTACTTAACTTTGAAGTTTAAGTCTTCTACCATGTCTGCAAAGGTCAGTGCACACACAGTCTGAGTCTACAACCCCCCTGGGAAGTCAGTAAGAGCAGATCTCAGCATCATATAAATTCTTTCAATTCTATCACCACAGAGAGAGAGAAACATGGGGTTCATTTGAGATCCACAACTCATTCTTTTCCCATTGAGCTGGAAATGCTTTTAAAGAATGCAAATATCTGGTACTCAAAAAAAAGCAAAAAGATGCCTATATTTAAAGCCTATGAACCAGGCAGGTGAATGGCACAGAGCTATCCCAGTTTTCCAAACTGGGGAACTGATTGGATCAGGTAGGCAGCTGACAGAGCATGTGTAATCTCTGAGGAGCTGGCATGGCAGACAGGAAGGAGAGTGGAGGTGAATAATGAAAAGCAAACCAGTACCTGCACTTCTGCTTTTGGAAGATGTAATCTCACAAATACATACCTTGCCCAAGGAATCGTCATCCCAGTAAGAGGCTGGCTCAACCCACTGGGGAGGCAGAGCAGCAGTTACACCTCCCGCTGGCTGGAGCATAAGGGCTGTTTTCCATAAACTGCAAAATTTCCTCCTAATTCTTGCAGACTAATATGCTGGTGAGCATAGCAGAGCTCCCCACAAAGAAGGCTGTTCAAAATGATCATGCTACCCCCTATGAGCCACTGGGTTCTCCTCTCTGTGTGATGAGGTGAGAGGATGAAGAAATCGAACGAAATTTTAAATTCATAAAGCTCCCTAATCCCCATTCTAAATAATCCCTTAGGAAGCTTACATTAATGTAAATTTCACATAATCTCATTGTCCAGGGTGCTATCTGCCATCCTAGTAGTAGTCATCAACAGATCAACACTGAGAATACAGGCATTTAAAAAGGAATATAGGTTTGGAATTGCTCATGTGTATTATGACTGGGTATAGATAATGGCATAGGTATTGTTAGGGAATGATAAAGTCCTTTTAGTCCCCTAAAGCTGTTTAACCTTGAATATTTAGGATGAAATTGCAAGGTGGTTTCATTAAGTTTGCCTAATACTCTCTTGCTAGCTGTAGTGGGCAAGTTGCTGGCTTTAAATTAGATTTTGTGGTATCTTTGAAGGTGCTGTATGATTTAGGGCACCTAACTCTACATGGGCTGAGTGAATACCAGGTGAGGATGGGGCATAAATACCTACAAGCTTCATTATGCATTTATTTATGCATTATGCTTTACCTTTTTTAGTTCTGGTTTCTGCTGCCAAGTGCTACAAAAGGTATGAAGCACAACATTGCCAAATTGGAAACAAATTATCAAACCTTAAATTTCAGTTCATAAGAGGATTTCTTGTGCATTTTGGAAAAAGCGGTTGGTAAAGGGTCACATAGGGAAAGCCCTTCTGGTGAGGCATAGACAGTTCTTTAGAGTCACTCAACAAGCTGAGCTGAGAGCCTGTAGCTCTGTCTGCCTGTAACTTGTCTTTTCTGTCTCACTGTTACATGTCTACAGTCTATACCACATCTACTCCTCTGCATATACTTGCCATATAATGCACTGAGTCTGCTCATCCTCAGCTCACAGGAAATTGAGGGTTTCTCTCTGCTAGAATTTGAATTGTAAAGTTTGTCTGTGCCATATGTTGTATATGTAATGTTCCTTGCCACTTTTTCTTAGAGCACTAAAATTGATATCCATCAATTAATTTTGAAGTGGAACTGAATTATAGGTGGCCGTTTCTTGCCAGCCTACATTCAGATAACCTGTGGTGTTATCTCTTGTACCAATTTCTGTGGCTAATTTCTGTATGGATGTGGACTTTCAGAGGACTCTGAATATTGATTTTGAATAAAAGTTCTGCTTAACCTGACTTACAAGTTCTTCTTGAGTTCCTGCAGGGAAATCTCAATGGACCAGGACCTCACTTTTTAACTCCTCTTTTTTTATACCTACTTTTCTCCATGATCTCAGGCCATATGGGCTGGGTACAAATCCAAACAGGGCATAAATATCCAAAATCTCACAAGCAACTACTGAAAGAGGAAAAATCAGAGTGAAATTAAACAACAAAAATGTAAATTCAAATTAAAAAACTTGATATGGTTGGACTTGATGATCTTTAAAGGTCTTTTCCAACCTGCACGATTCTATGATTGTATGATAGAAACTAGCTAATGTCTGAGCTGGCTTTCAATCAGGTTTATTTTATGCAACATTGTAACAAGGTTTTGTTTGTGGGTTTATTTTTTAATAAAAGGCTTAAAAATAAGAAAATCAAATCCATGCTCGTGAGCAGGAGTGCAACAGTAAGGCTCAAACGAAGGAAAGACTTGAAAGTACTAAGAATACAGAACAATGGGAGAAAACAAAATGCAAAGAGGTATATTTAGAGAAAGCAACGTAGTTTTAATCATTATGTAATCTTTGGCCTAAGGGTATCATGAAAATATGCCAAGTAAAATAGAAAGTAAAAAACTGGCTGTCTCCAGAAAGAGTTGATTATTTGGTTTTGGAGAAGAGAAATAGACATCAAATCGTGGAAAGGAGAAAAAGAGACTTTGATATGTAGTTTAAACATTAGATGTAGCCAGTAAAAGAGGAAGGAAGAAAGATCCAAATAGCTGAGGTTAGGGGTGTGATATTTAGAAATGCAAATTTAAAGTGAACTATGGCGAGGATGCTGTACAGGCAGATAAGGGTGAACGAGATGAAAGAGAAAAGGGAATGGTTTAGGTGAAGATACTAAATGTCAAATTGAGAATCTCAGAAGTACAGTTCAGAAGGGACCACTGACAGAAGGAAAAAATGGAGACACCTTAAGGGAGAGAAAGATTACGTGGTTTATAACCAATTCTTTCAAACATCCTGGATGACTGCTGGAAAAAGCACTCCTCACCCTCCTCTACAAAAAGAAAATACAAAAAGAAATATGGACATACTAAATATTCTCAGCTAAATGAAGCAAACATTTGGGAAGACCACTTAATACAGCAGTGGAGAAATTCGGGCCTGAGATCACAAGCATGTGTACCAAGAGGGTGACAGCAGCTGATAAATATTATGATTCAAAAATACCACCTGCAAAAGATAATATTAGAAATAAGGAGAGTACGGAGAAAAGCAGCTTGCCAAAAGGTTGTGCCAATGATCCTAACACTGACACTAGAATATCAAATGATAGAAGGCAATAGTTAAAAAAAATGTGGAAGAGGAAAGAAATATAATTTTAAATAGTGGAATATCATAGTCCATCATTTATACAGCTTAGAAGTACAAGGCACTGACCCCACTAGAAGAAAGCAGTGGTTTCAGTAAGGTGTCTCCTTGTATGCATGATACAAAAATTACTTTGAGGATGCTTTTAATTATATCAAACATACTTTCCAAATATCTTTTTTTCTATTCTGGCCTTGTTTGGAAGTCAGTTATATTTTTGAAGCTTCATGCTTTGAGTTCATGCTTCTAGAAGTCACCTTGGGTTACTGAAAGCGACCTCACTGACTAGATGCCAAAGCACACAATTATTATCTAAGTGGAAAAGCATACAGCAAAAAGCACATAGTTGTCCAAACTAATATCTGAAGTATCAGAGTAAATGGCAGCCTTAGTAACCTGCCTTTTGTAGAAAAGGTTCTTCTTTTTAAACATGGCGCAGTCTAAAGCAATGTTTTTCCTCTCACACCCAAAGATCCTGCCCCAGATATAAAAAGCCAGTGTCCTGGTGGTTTACCTAGACACTGTGAAAAAATCTCTAGCTCTAACTGTGTACACGGGCTAAAATGACTAACATTTACATAGCGTACCACTTCCTTTTTTGCTGCTAGCACTTTGGATCTAAGGAGTCTGCATTTCCCTGTGAACAAACACCTGAAAGAGCAACAAGCTTCAGAATGGATTTCACATTCTCTGTTTGACTATAAATGTGACCAAATTCCAGGTGAAAAGAAACTCTTGGCCGCCTCGATAATTTTGAAAGCTATAGCATTAGAATATAAAGTGTCTGACCTAAGAAAAAAACTATTTCAGTGAATTCATTTTTGTTTCTCAGAATGAACTAGGTGGCTAGGAAAAAATCATATGTTCTCTAAAGAGATGGGATTTTAACAGGTTCTATGATTTGTAAAGCAAGTTACACAATTCAGCTTCAAAGTACAGGCCAAATTAGTAAATCCTTTCTGTAGTTTTTATGAGGGAGTATGACAATACTCAGTAATTTACTTCCTTCATTATCAGCTACCAACATTATTTCCTACCTCCTGATTTTCTAAGCCTGATCTTGCAATGATTACACTTCTGGTAGATTGAACCCTTGTTTAACCAATTTTACTGCTTATTTATAAAAGTCTTTCTCACTCAGATCCAACACTTTCACACTCAGAATTCTCTTAGAAGGGACAGAGAGTCTCCTTATCTGGATCCCAGGCCAATGAGGTCTATGTGAAGTAAAATCTTAAAGAATAAACACATGTACTGTATGTATTCTAGATGTCTTTTTCTAAACTTGCCCTTAGCAGGGGCTGTTGCAAAGAAAACCACATATTTTAAATAGAAGATTACTATAGGAAAATTATCCATAGGGCTCTGTGTGATTTATATGAACTTCAAATAAGCTTAGCCAAAATAAAAAGTACTTTTCATAAGCTTGTTCTAAAGTATGTGAGCAGGGAAAATGTATTGATTTATCTGATACAGCTTCTGGATTTAAAAGGCTTTGCATCTGTACTTTAAAATAATAATAAAACAGATAATGCAGAGGGGTACCGCTTTCACAGAATCTATACATCTCTGGATGGGATTTTATTTATTGGAATTTCAACAGATAATTCTTGTTTTATCAGAATATCCTTTGGATGGAATTCACATCAGATATTTCATAACAAAAGGGTTTTTTGTAGGGGTTCTAGTAAAACTTCCATACAGTTTAGCCATAGGCATTTTCTCACGAGCGTCCCCCCTCCCATATTTTCACAGTTTTCCAACAATTTGATTCATTTTCTGAAATGCTTTTACAAGTGGATAAACTGTCCCCACCAGAAAGAACGGTCAAAAAAACTTCAGCCATACTATTTATTGAAAACTGAAGATTCAAATAAGCAAGAGATTGTTTCTCATGGTTTATAGGCACCATAACAGATTCTTTATTAAACAGGTACCCTAAAAGGGCTTCCATGAAATATTTTCTTTTTCCTCTAAATTAGAAAAATTATCTCTAACTTTTGAAAAGATTAAAATTCATAGATATGGAAAATATTTAAATGGGTTTTGAAAAAAGTCAGGAGCACTATGTCTCATATAAATTGAGATTTTTGGCTCTGGTATGATTACATTGCTTGAAATGCATACTTGAAGACGTGTAAATGTACTGTGATTTACTCAACACTGCACTCACACAAACAGCACCCCTGCTCATGGCAGTTATAATAATAAACCACATCCGTGCATTGAATCCTACAGCACAACCATCAAGTATAGTAAATAAAACAAGAGTTGGTAAGGGTTTGCAGATACTGCATCAGCTGGTTGTGTTCTGTATTTACTGTAAAAATTCATGGAGTTGCACAGAAGGACCTACATCAAATCCAAATACCAGAGAGGCTGAAGGGGACAGAATGACCTTCCCTTTTGACCTCTTCAAAGACCAAGTAAAGGTTTGTTTGTCTTTTGACTCTCAGATAAATGATTATGCCATTCCTGTGTATACACACATGAGCAGCTTTAAGAAAACAACACCCATCCCAAACCGCTAACTTTCTGCTGTTTATCATCTGCTGCAAGAATAAACTATGACCAGAATTCTTGAACAAGGACAAAAAAAATAAAATTAAACAACCCTTAGTTCTCAGAACTTCAGCATGGATTGTCTGTGTTACTCCATTTTTTTGTTTAAGTATCAAAAGCACCAAGCTGATAAATATTTACTGTTCTACTGTCAACAATACCAAAGACACCAGTGATGCTATCACTGTGAAGAAGTGTTAAATCTCTTCCTGAAGAAAGAATTCCAATTGGGCACCGTTTCATCCTGAGTGCACTGAACTGCTCAGAGAATTGCTTTTGCCTCCACCGTACTTACTACAGTTATCATTTTAAAGGTTCAACTTATTTCCTCTCTCAACCCTAAATTTTGTGTTCTTTCCTCCTGATTTTGTGGAAAACTCCAGTTCACAGCCCTTTTTCATAAGTTCAAATTTCTTTCATTATGTACATCTGGGCACCTAAGAAAAGTACACTAGAAAACATTGCAGCAACACTTGTTATTAAACTATTTATGTTTACTTGTATCATTCCTTTTTATATATTTCTATGTTTATACAATTCTTTATATAATTCCCTTTTTTTTTTTTTCTCCAACTACATGCTTTCACACTTTGCTAAAATTATTTATTTACATACTACATGTTGAATAAAATTCTCCAGGTCAGCTAGGGAATTGTGAAGAGAATCATCCGTGTCTTGACTTCTGAGAAATTTTCGAAGGGTATCTAAAGCATTTATAGCCTCAGATTTTGATGGTAAAGGCTGTTCAGCTCCCTGAAATTGATCACCTTCATCTTCACCTTCATCGCAAAGAAATGTCCCAGCTTTATCTGATTCACTTTCTTTGGCATGCACCCCTTCGTTATTTGTGGGTATTTCGTAAGTTACCAAGCCATCATCTACAGCTGCATATTCCTCCAAAGATAAACCTTCTGGAAACTCCACTCCAGCTGCCTGTGCATGTGCAAGCAAATTAAAATCACTTTCAGCCTCTGTGTCGTCACCGTTTGCCTTGGTTTCTAATTTGAATCCTGCTTCTTTATAATGTTTTACAATGGTCTCTGGTGTTACTTCCCTCCAGCACAGGTGCAACATCTCAATTGCATCATGAAGAAGCAGCATAAACTCTTCATTACCTTCTACACAGTCAACAAATCTCTTGATAAGATAGTGCCTGTATTTAACCTTTAGACTTCTGATAACCCTTTGTTTCACAGTTGTACATGAAGAAGGGTCTGGAGGAAAGAACATTAATTTGACAGACTTCAGGTTCTTTACTTCTGTGTGAGCTGGGAGAGAATCAACAAGAATAACTACTCGTCGCTGCTGTGCTTGAAATTTGTCATCAAGTTTGTGCATCCACTGTTCAAACACTTCTGAAGTCATCCATGCCATATCATTTCCTACATAATCCACAGGTAGTGACTCCACATCTTTGGAAAAACGTGGACTTTTGCTTTTACCTATAATAAGCAAAGGAAGTTTCTCAGAGCCATCCATGTTTGTACCCACCACTACAGTTATTCTCTCTTTGCTTAGTTCACCTACAGAACAAGTTTCCCCTTTAAACGCAAACGTGTTATGTGGTAACATCTGATACAACAATCCAGTCTCCTGAATGTAAAACACGTTTTTTGGCTGATATTCATTTAAATAATAAGGAAGAACATTTTGGTACCAAAGTGTTGAAGCATCTACTGCAGTAGTAGCAGCTGCTTCTGCAGGCTGAGCTTTGAAAACTAATCCATACCTTGACTTGAAACGATCAAGCCAGCCATTACTGCATTTAAAATCACTATGTCCGAGCTTCTGGGCAAAATCGTTAGCCTTGAGGCGCAACATAGGACCGTTTACTGGCACATTCAAGCACTGAGCAATTCGGTACCACTTCACCAATGCCTCCTCCAGGTCGGTGTAAAAAGCAGTCCTTAGCCTTTTCCTTTTAGGATCAAATCGTAAAGATTCAAAGGCTTCCAAAACTTTTTCTTTATTCTTCATGATTGAAGACAAGGAGTTCTTCTTTATGCCATACTTGGCTGCAATGTCTGCCTTCTTTTCGCCACTCTCCACCGCGCTTATGATGTCAATTTTCTCCTCGATAGATATGCTTTTTTTCCTCCTCACTGTGGGTTGGGATAGGGGACTCCCCGAAGCCTCAGCCATGGTGCCAGGGCCGAACTCGAGAGCCGCGCACCCGGGCAGGCACACTGGGGCTCTGCTGCTTTCGGCTACAGGGCGCCTTGGATGAAGCCGGTGTCCAGTTCCCTGCTCTGACCTCAGGGGCAGGGCAGTTGGCAGGGGCTGCGGCAGCCTCCCCGTTACAGCTGACACTCACACAGCGCCTCGCCTGCAGAGCCGGCCCAGAGCCGCGCCTCACGCCCAGGGCTAGTCAGGGCCGGTACCACGGCTGGGACCAGTGTACCCACACCCGACCCACAGGAAAGGAGCCACTGCCTCCCGTCGCGCCGGCAGCACCGGGGGGGGGTACGCTCCTCACTGCTACCGCCTCTGGGCCTCCAAACCAGGGCCGCCCTTGCAGAAGCAACTGCCGGAGGGAGTGAAACTAAAGCGCCGGCAGGAGGAGAGGGCGACCGGGCGGGGCAGGGCAGGGCAGGGCAGGCCAGAGCAGAGCGGGCAAGGCAGGTGGCGCTGCTGGCCGGTGAGGCCCCGACTCTGGTTGCTATGGCTCCGGCTCGGAGGGATAGCAACCATAGACACACAGGCAGCAGCCTAGAGAGGCCGTAGCCTGCCCCCGTCAGCGGCCTTTCCGGCCAAGTGTTTCCGGCTCCTCCTGGTACCGGAGGAGGAAGAAAATAAAGCTGGAGAAGGGGCACCGGAGCCGCCCTGCCCAGCTTCCTCCTCCCCCCCTACCTTTGTCCCTTCCCCCTCGGCACAACACCTCCGGGGTCGCAGCAGTGCCGCCGGCAGGTGAGGGACAGGCTGGAGCGAGGCCTTTGGGCCCCGGGGTCTGGTCGGGCCTGGCCTGGCGCGGGAGTCGCAGCAGCGGGGTTGTACCGCACCTCCCGCTCCGTCCGGTACTACGTGTCCCACCGCGGGAGTGGTCTCCGCTTCCTCAGCAATCTCTTGGTGCTGGCAGCGGGCAGCTGGGCCTGTCGGCGGAGCGGGGGGAGCCCGCAGCCGGTAGCGGGGCCCACAGAGGGCTGCCCCCGGCCGCCTTGCCCTGCCCGTCGCCACAAGTTCTGGCGGCTGGGGTCGGGTGCGCGGGGCGGTTTACGGTGTGCCCATCTCCTTGCCTGTTTATGACGGGATCTCCGCTTCGGTTGGTGGTGGGCACCCGGAGGGGGCAGGCAGAAGGTGGCTTTCACGAGAGGGAAAGGGCACCTGTTTGTTAGTGGGGCAAGCAAACTTCAGATGCTGAGTAAATTTCATGCCCTTGGGACTTACTCCACATCCTGACGATTACTGGTTTAAGCGTTTCAATTTGTCTTCTTGCAGCTGGCTTTCTGTTCTTAAAACATGGAAACACCGTCGTGTTCTGTGACAAGCAGTTGTTACATTTGGTATTGTTTACAAACCAGAAGCAATTCTTCTGGTGTTGCTTATACAACATCTCCGATCTATCATTTTTCACTGAAACCCCTTCATAGCCTTTCATCTTTCATCCCCTGATGTCATATCAGTGTCTAACGTGGTTTTTATGCTTGGTGGAACTGATAACAAGGAGTTTGCCCTTGCTTTGTTATCTAAGTGTCGATTTTCTAGAAACGATAACAGAAGAGGTTTTTTTCAAGCCTGAAGGAGGATGTCGTTTGATCAGTGCAACTCTAAATGGCTGTCTGACTCTTACATATCTTTATGCATGTATGTATGTATGTACGCATGGTTAAAATGTAAGGAGTAACTAATACAGAAGAACATTAGATGGGAAAAACTGGAAGCAGAGGCAACATCTTGATCAGCCGCTGCTTTCTGTTTTGGAAGTCGTTGAAACCATAATGGGAGCCCGTGCCTTAGCGAATGCGGAGATGAGCAGAGTGTTAAGGCATTTAGGGGCAGGTTGACCTAGAGTAGGGAGTGTGGAAGTTAGTGGCAGCCCAGTGCTTCAGTCCCTGCCTCCATCATGTCTTGTAACTTTCAAGCATAATTAGATCATGCAAGTGGAGCAGCCAGGGAATTCAAGAGCATAAGGCGGAAACTGTGGTGTGATTGCAGCAGAAACTGTTTGATACAGTTCTTTAAATTCTTCTTAAAAAACAGTTAATCTTAATCTTGACAAGAATTAGTGATAAGTGGTCATAGAAATTGAAATTAAGGAAATGTGTTATCATTATTTTCCACCAGCGCTTGCATTTAGTGTGGTGTTACAAAAACATTCATTGTTTGTCTATGCAGTGGAGTAATAAAAGTGTAATTAACTTTATTTGGACAAAAGATATCTTGCTTTTGCTTTATTGGCAATTAATTTAAGATAAGAACTTATGTGAAGAAGCCAGTGCATCCTGCTCAGAAAAGCAGGTGTAATTGATGAGGATCCCATGGTCCTCGTAAGTCATTTACTTAAGTAATGTAACTGTGTGAAGAATAAATTCTTTATTCAAAGCAAACTTACTGGTGATGAGATTTAATTCACAGTTGCATGGATAAGCAAATAAGAATTTGCCTTTTTTTATGAAAAGTACACGTGTGCTCTTATAACCACTAACTATAACTGGTTAAATGTCTCTGAAGTCATCATCCTGAAGGAGACTTGTTGTTTATAAGTTTTTGCTTTGCTTTCCATTTTACTTTGTACTTTGAAGAAATTATATATATAAATCCCCAGAACTTTAAAATTTTTCACTTTTAGTTATGGTGGGCTATAACTGAGGTTGTAGTCAGCTATGCATTTAAAGTGGCTTTGCCATGGGGGGAGATTTTCAGTCTGTTCTGTCCCTCTGTTTTACTCTGGTGCGGTAGTCATGTGGAGTTGCAGGATTGGTCTAGTGGGAAAAACCAGAAAATCCAGAGAGACACGAGTGATGAGGACAGGGTTTGGTCTTAGATCAATGTCAAGAGTATGGATCAGGCATCTTTTTTCCAAATAGGAGATCTTTGATTTCTTGTAATTGCAGGTGATAGTAAAAAATGTCCTGGTACACTGAACACCTATTATGTTTTAAAGTCATGGCTGCTTTAGTGAAAAGGTAATTGATAATGCAGAATTCACTCTGCATTGAAGATCAGCAAGCTCTTACAAAGAGCCTTTCTCTCATACCTACAAGAGCACTGAGATACAAAAGTCTCTATGCATTTTTTAATGGAACCTTAAATATAGGTAATACATGTATGCAGATACCGTGTTTGCACAACTTCACATGAATATCTTGCCTTCTGAGTCTTTATAGACATGTAGAAATTTCTTTACCCTTACATCCAGCATTTGATGTTTACATGCCCTTTTCTTTTTTGCCACTGAAGCAGTCGTCAGCAGATTCTGTACTTAAACTAGAATGTGCAGTTAAACTTATAACAAAAGCCACTTTTGATCTACAGTTTTTCCCTTCTCATGTTCTAAAGTTGGTCCGTGTGATTCTGCAGAGCTGTGTTGAAGGTGTTGCTACTGCTCTCGGGAGAAGAATACTATACAAAAAATTGTGTGTGTGTGTGGGGCTGTAACACAAATAGTGAATTAATTTGGATTTTACAGACTTGTCATTATGCAGTGTCTTCTGCAAGGGTTTATGATGTGATTTGTGCCTTGTTAAGAATTCTTAAGGCAATCAAGAAAATCTTTTTTGCTGCTTATTTCATAGTTTTAAACATCGTTACCATGGTACATAAGTTGATGAGGTACAAACATAAGTCCAGGATCACTAATGTGGTAAAACTGAGGTACAAATTGGCTTAACCAAGACTGCACTACAAGATGAATTGAGCTTCTTGTTTAACCAGCAAAGCAAAGAAATGGCACTCATCTAGTCCATAATACAGGTGTGTTAACTGCTCAGAAATAAGCTGTTGAGCATCTAGGTTGTTTTCAACTACAAGCTGAGTTTGGACAGGACTCTGGGCGGAAAACAGCACGTCCGCTGTGCAGTCTTTCATATTGAGAAGAATTATAGAAAATTAAAACAGATACATACAGAAATTATACTTGTTTTTTAATTACTTCAAGGGATTCTGTATTGGTTGGAGAAAAATCCAACTTTATTCAGTGGTAGCCCTGAATGAATTGTTTTTCTGGGGAAAAAATGTCTTGTTTTGTGTGTTTGGTTTTCCAAAGTAAAGTAATAGGTTATCTGGTGTACTATTATCTAGATGATCTAGATGATTCAGTTTCTCAGCCTTTGTGTCCTTATTTCCCTTGTCATGTGAGCTGCTTACCTTATTAATTATTTGCTTTAATTGAAATGCTTTGTAGCTTAGGAAACACAACATCAATAAAAATAATGATCTCATCATAGTTTTCCTTAATCTAGTATGTGGCTGAGCATGTATAAAGTGGTGCAAGACTTAATGAAGCCATGTGTGAATTATGCTCAATTCTGATAGACTGTTCAATTTTTGATGATTGGTTGTCTCCTCCTCTCAAACAGCTGAGTTGCAGTGTCACCTGTAGTTACCAGCTATTTGAAATGAAATTTAGCTTCTTACTGAAGCTCTTTTAGGTACATAACTTACCTTTCATGATCGCTGTACTCGCAGAGCTGATTTCTTGCATGTGTGCTCAATGTTACTGACTTTCTTTGCCTTGTGTAGGTGAGGGGGTTATTTTTTTGAGAATAAAATGAAAGGGATTCTGTTTCTAGTTAGACGTAACAGACTTAACAGCTTACTAGGTTCCAGTGGCTTAGCATGAATATAAACTCAATGTTTGGGTAAATCTCATGTCTTAATAAAATTGTGATCTTTGTAATGGTAGGATACAATTAATGTATTGTTGCAGGTGTCAGTAAATATCAGCTGAAGAACCTTGTTTGACTTCTTGGGTTTTATGTTGCAAGCTGGCTGTGTGGGGAAGGTTGCTTTGCCAGTGGAAGCTTGTGCTAGACTGTATTCTTAGTCGGTTAGATTTTGGAGAGCTAAAGACCTGTTCACCATCGAAAGAGGGAGGTTTCTGTTTGTCTTAGAAGAACTTGTAAAATAAATGCTTTCTGAAAGTCTGCTTTGGTTTCTGTAAGGTGCAGCATCAGTCTCCTTTCAGGATCTATCAGTGCATGCCAAACCTGTCTTATGTTCGGGTATGTCAGAAAACAGCAGTGAATCCACAACGCTTGATGAGTCTCATCCAGCTGCAGAAGAGGTTCAGTCTGACCAAGATGATCATTATATTAGTGTGCAATCAACCATTCCCAGCAACAGTTTCAGGCCAAAACTTCTGACATACAGAGCACAGGGAAGTTAGTATGGGGGTATGAGTCCATGCACATTATCTTGAATGGGTGGGGTTGCTTTTGAGACATTATGAAGAACAATTAGTTCATAACAGAGGATTACTTCAACCAGTAGTTTATTGGTGTGCTGCAGTATTTGCTTTGTAAGTTGAATAGATTTAGGTGTGGTAGAGTCTGAAATATGCAAGTACTGTAGGAAGAAAGGGTTGATATTTAAAAGGCGGCGATCTTTGTGCAACTTCACTGTAATAAGGCATTGGATCTGCCTCTAGAATGGTGACTCTATTGGGGGGATTTTCTTTTGTGCATTAGTCAGTCATGCCTAATACATCAGTACAAATTTAGGAACTTCCTTAGATTTACTTTAGGCTCTTCTACCTTTTTTATCTTTTTTTTTTTTTTTTCCCCCTGAGGATTCAGGGTTGGTTTTTTTTTTTTAATATACTTAGTTTAAATCAGCTGTGGGCTCCACTTACCACAGGGCACTTGATTCAGCAATCATACTCAGTGTTTCAACAGAAGTACTGTTGTGGTTTGGTGGTTTAGTTTCCTCTCAGATCAGTAATCTTTCCATTGTTGTGTGAGGTTGCAGGAACATGCATCCAGAGGCAAAGAGAAATGGCTGCTGGTTTTGGCAGTAGACTACAGTTAGAGTATTTGGTCAAGGCCAGGTTGGACAGAGATTTGGGTGACATGGTCTAGTGTGAGGCATCTCTGCCCATGGCAGGGGGGTTGGAACTGGATGATCCTAAAGTCCTTTCCAACCCAAACTATTCTACGATTCTGTGAGATGCTGCACTGCAGAAGTAAGCTGATGCTGTGGCTGAGAGCAGTCTTTCATTTTGAGTTTCTTGCTGCATTGTCACACCTTCTGTTTCATAGGTGTAAGCGTTAGAGCTGTGTGTTTTGAATGGAAATATTACCTATCCTCTTTGAGCCTTGGGCACCTTCTTTTAACCTGCGGTGTTTCTGCAATCTTGTTTTCTGTACAAATACGTTGTTCTGGCTCAGGGAGCAGGTTAGGGGAATGGGGAAGGCTATTGGGGGGAAGAGTTAGTGTTAAAGGGCAGAAAAAAGGGCAAGGAATTGTTCTTGACAGCAGTGTTAGCTTTGGTTGTTGACTAAAATGCAGGTGATGATTTCTTGTTATGACTGCACCAAATTAGCAGTTTATCCTATCCTGTCCGTTTTTCAGCTGCTCATTTCATGTCTTTGGTGCTTGTCTGACCTCATTGCAAACTGAATCAACTCACTGAAACTGTGGGAAAAATAACCTGGTGGAAAGGTCTGTTGCCAGGCTAGTGAGTTGGATGTGTTTACAGTGCAGCCAGGTGAGTGGCTGGGAGATGGGACACTGTAGCTCACAGTAGGGACTGGGAAAGCAGAGTAGTGAAATGTCCTTCTTTTAACAATGGAAAATGATGTTTTAGTGCATACCTAACTTGAAACTGAAGTTAGCAAGTTGTTTTTTGCTTTCTCTGAACTTGGTACATAGGTCTTGGGTAAGAATGCCTAAAAAAATGTGCATTGCTTCTTGTCTCAGATTTTAGGAGTTGTCCAGAGAAGCTTGATGAATTTTTGCTTTCTAATGTAAATATTTACTACAGAAATGTATACGTGTGTGTGAGCATGTATATCTCTAAATAAATGCGTAAACATACATCAGTGTACAATATTAGTGAAATTATTTGAGATTCTTGATGGAAAGGATCCAAGCCAAATATTTGTTTTGCCTTTAATTAAATTTGGAGATGCAGCTTTGTGATCCCTGCCAAATGAAGTATATCCTGTAACTGTACAGGACTTCCCCGATAATCTGCAGAAAAAAGAACAAAAATAGCTGTGTAAGCCTGTGCTGACGTTTAAGTATTGTGCAGGTAGCTGTGACAGGCCAGGCATTTAGAAAAACACCCCACTTGTCTGTGTCAAGTACAAGCATAGTTCCTGGCAGTCGGGGAGTTCAAGCAGGTGTGAGATTTAGAGCAGTCTTAAGGAGCTTAACCTATGGGACAGATTTTCTGAATTAATATCTAATATGACAGATAACTAGAACATTTGATCTAATGGTGGTGTATAGCAACAGGGATTTGGACTCAATCCTTATGGGTCCCTTCCAACTTGAGATGTCCTATTAAATGAAGCAAATTGCTACTTTAAAGGTACTCAGAAAATAAGCATATATCTTTTTGGTGTGTTTCAGTATTTTCATTTACTTAAAGGCTATGAGTTCTGAGTTTGTTCTGTTGTATGAAGGATGACCCCCAAAAAAGCTGCTTCGTGTTGGGTGGGTGAAGACTGGGCTATCTGAGCGATTTGGTATGCTAGGCCAATGTTTAATATGTGGCATGTGAGCTATTCCTTCCCAGTGCTGAAAGAAGGTGCTGACTAAATCCTAAATGACAGTGATTGGTGGGGTAAGTCTGAGTGTTAAAGTCACTTCTTGAATTCACAGCACACTGATTTTCTCTTAAGTGTTTTGAAATCTGTTCTCTGTGTGTGTAGAAATTTTTTAAAAGCTGTGATCTCAGACACTTGGTCTCTTCCTGACCCTTTGAAAAGAGCTTGTTCCCTTTTTAGGGCTTTTAAGGGAAAAAAAAAAACCTTTTCTCAGGTACTTGTTGATGGTGTAACTTGTCAGTCTGGCACAGGTGTAGGGGCTGGTTTGAACACTGCAGGTGACTTTTATGTAAGCATGAACATTTGGAAATTCTTGGTTTCTTAGTTCTGGAGAGTGTTAGGGTGCCATTCCCTCTTTAGGTGCCTGTAAACACCTTAGGTCATTCTTGAAAGCAGTGGCTTCACAGCTGCTGCTACTGTTCATAATGCAGCTGCATTTTGAAACTAACTTTGATTCTTGAATTGCATCAGTGCTTTTAAGCTCTTGTTTCTGCATTTCACTTCAGATTTACTGCTGTTGGCTGAATGAGAGTTGTATACTAACAGTTCAGTCAGAAGGTGGCACTATATCATGCTAAAATGAGCAAGTTAAACTATTTTGAAGTTTGGAATCATTACTTTCTTTTTATAGTTTTAGCTAGTACAATCTTGGGGGATTTTTTTTTTTCATTTTTCTTGGGTTTTTTTGAGGGGTTTTTTTGTTTAGCCAAGTTCATCTTTTTACAGCTTGAGGTACATAAAATACTCTTAAGTGTCAAGTATGCGTAGAAAATATTTGTCTGGCCCCACGTGTCCCATTTGTGTTTGGCACCCCCTCACTCCCTTATCAATGGGTTAAATTTTAGTGTTTCTTTTCTCTTGGATCTTGAAGCTTCTCTCTGAGTTGTGCTAGCACATGAATGTGATTTGGGCATGTGGTTAAATGAATATATGCAGACCTAGCGTATCAGAATATTACAAATAGGAGTTTGAAATAAAATCAGCTGTCATGAAACCTATGCATCAAGTATTTTCATACAGGTCACTCACTGGAAATTAAAGACAAATGCTAACCTGTTTCTTCATATACTGTAGGAAGGTGCAATGGCTCAAGAGTCTCCCAAAAACTCAGCAGCAGAAATTCCTGTGACTAGCAATGGACAGCTGGAAGATTCTCATGAGCACAGCTTTAACAGGGTAAGAATTTTGTTTGCTGTCTAACAAGGTACCATTATCAGAAATGCTAAAGTTACATAGCAGGCTGCACTTGATGTAGTTTTCTAGAGCTTTAATGGCAAAACTCCTTTGAAGCTCACAAATTATTATTAAAATTGCATAATGTGATTGTACATTGCAGTTTTGTACAAGGCATGCTAGCAGTGGCAGGTATTTCTGAGCATGAAATAGTGTAAAGAATTGGGTGCCCTGTAATGCACAATCAAGAATGCTGCTACATTCTTGTCTCTGATCCTTGAGGATACTGATTTTTAATCAGAAAATTTTAGTCATAAACAGGACAACAAGCATTTTTAAAATGAGAGACTCGATAGTCTGAATTCACAGGACTTGTTAAAGCCTAAATTTTTTATGAATAAATATCAAATTGTTCAAGGCAAGCTACTTCTAAGTTTTATTAGGTTTGGATGCAACATGCCTGAAAGTAGAGCAAGTTAGTCACATTCTGATTTGAGGTTGTAAATAGGAAAGAAGCAACTTGGGTTGAAACTGAAAAATTATTACAGTATTTCTGTATGCTGTATAGATTACATCTTATTTGCTGTATGTTAGAAAAAGAAGTTATACTTCCATAATCATCTGTATGCAATTTTGAGTTCTTTCCCTGAACATCGATATATTTACTATCAGTTCTTCTCGTGTTTGCTGTCCAGCAGAGGGTGCTGTGGTACAGTTTATGGAATTTGGGATTGGTTTTCTTTTTATTTTGTATTTCAGTTGGAAATGTGAAGGCAAGCTAATTGTCCACATATATTTGGTACCTGCTGAGACTTAGATTTTAAGGAAATCTCTAACCTTTAACAGTTCCTTAGTGACTTGCAGTGAAGGATTATTTCTAAAAGAAATACTAATCAGAGCTTCAACATTTTATTCTGTCCTACTAAAATCCTGATGAGAGGGAGGGGAACTTCATCGGTTTGAAAACAAATGACATAAACGTCCTGAATATTGGTGAACTAAGCATCTACCTAATTTTGTCTTCTGGTTTTAGCTTTAATGGAAAAACTCCTTCAAAGCTGATCAGTTGTTAAAGCTTGCTAAAAAAACCAAAGCAGATATTGCACATTGCAATAACTTTTTTGTCTGAAAGCTGTGTTAATAGTGACAATTTTTTTAAAGTTAAGTAGTGTAAAGTTTTGGGTGCTCTGTAATGCACAATCCAGTGTATACATTTATAATTATTGATTCTAAGCCTTGAGGATACTGATTTTTAAACCAGAAGTTTTATTCATAAAGCAGAAAAACAAGCATTTAAATATATATTAAAAGTATAGTTTTAAACATGTTTGATATTATCTCTATAACTAAAATTAATTTAAATATGTAGAAATATGTATTTAAAATATTAAAAATAAAATTACATTCTGAAAATAACATCAAAGGCCGTTTGATTATGCTTTCAGGGTAGCTGTATAGTGAGTATGGCTGTAAAGTATAAAACTTGATGAGATGGAAATGCATCTGTATTAGAGCTCTTACTGGAAAATACTGCACTTACCAGTAGGCAGTTTTTCTGCTTCTTCTGAATTGCCCATGATTATTTTATAAATACCACTTCAGTGAGGGAAAGCTTATGTGTCTTAAGATTTGTCATTTAACTAAGATCTACCAGTAACATAATGCACAAATGTTTAATGAAATAAAGTTAAAACTGAATGTCGATAAAGATGGACCTGTGTCTAGGGGGACAACAGAAGTACACCTCGAAGTGGTAAGGAATTTGGGTTCGCCTCCAAGTAGAGAAACAGGTTTACTATTTCTAAGCCTGATGACCGTGATGCTGCCATGGCTTGATGCTGCTAAGTTAACTTTTCCTTACATAATAATTGCTTCGTCAGTGTAGTGCTTATTTCTTAGTTACAGTAGATTAAACTTGTGCTCTTGTTGACTGTGTCAGAGCCCTTGTTCAGTCAAAATATAATCACAATTTTCTACAGCAAGTTGAAATGTTAGGTAATTTTTGTCTATGGCCACATGTAAAAGTTGAAGTAGGTTTTTGCTGGCATGCCAATAATTTGGCTGGCTTGGAGTCAACTATATTTTGAGACTGCCGCTTTCACAAAAATGGGCCAAATACTTGGTGGAGTTGCAGAAAATTTATGCTATGCAACCATATTTGACTTTCCTTCTGTAATTATTTTCACTATGCTTATTTTGAGATCAGTGAAGGTGAAGTGCACTTTAATTATTTTAACTGTCATGTACAAATTAACACCTGCATGTGCGACCTAAACTCAGAATATGTGATAATCAAGGCTGCTTATAAACAAAACACAGAAAACAAACTTCTTGGAATTAACATCTAGGTCTGTTTACTAATCTGGTAGTCTCAAATTCTAATATTTAGCTTCTATTCGTCTTGCTTTGTGTTTGTTATTTCTAATCCTTAATGCTACAATTTTCTTTTTTTCACTGCCAGGTAATTTTTTGTTTTAACCTAAAGCAGTATGCACTGCACCACAGAGCTTCTGTGCCAAGTTTTCAAGGGTCTTGTTTCCTGTTGACTTATGGAAATGGCAAGCCAAGTACTGATTTTTAAGAGGTAGCTTAAGAAAGAGGCAAGAAACCATTACCTCTTGGTATTGTGCTGTTACCACAGTGCTTGGGAAGAGTATGTGAGCACAGTAGAGTTTAGAACACTTAACTCCAATATACTGACGTCAGTTACCTTCTTGGGAAGCTGGGCAACAAAGTTGTCTTAGTTTCTTGTTTTCTTATTGCTGTCATCAGGGAGGCATTCATCGAGATGGTGTACAGTTCAGATGTAAGCAATGAAACATGATTTCTTCTCTATTTTTTAATTAGGTCTTCTTCACCTATTTTGCGACAAACACTTAAGCAGCTTTGATTGTATGTTTTTGATAGACTGAGTAAAGAGATAGTTGTACAACCTCTTCTTCGGAGTTCTCTAATTACAAAACTAAACTTTTCTCTATTCTCACATTCTATTTAGCACTTCCGTCAGAATCTCATCCATAAGCTGCTCAGGCATGAAAAGACACATTTATTTTCTGCTAAATGAGGTATTTATATACACTCAAGCATGAGAAGTATTTAATTTTGCGAGGCAATGCAGTGCAGATTTCTCTTTTTGAACCTGGAAATAGCAAGTAGGGTTGCTCCTTCTTTGAAGAAAAGTGCCATTATTTTTGCAGAGCATCAGACAGCACAGATTGCCGTAATGTCATTTCAGAAGGAAGCATATTAGTTCCAGTCTTGTGGGAATGCGATGTAGCACTACGTGATGCATCATCTTGGTTCCTTATGCTTAAGAAAAAGAATCAAAAGCATATTTAAATGAGCATTTGCCTAACTGTGAAGTCTGGTTCAGAAATATGCCGCTACATTCTAATTCTGTCTTATTTGTAATAATAAGAGATGCCTGTGGAATTCTGACCAGTTTTGACCTGCCTGTATGATGGATGAAAGCTTTTTTAACTAAAAAAGGGTGTAGCTTCTAACATCATTGAATGAAATATCTGATGTCCTTTCATTACAAAAAAGCTTGACCTGGTGCTTTTCAGCTCTCCAAGCTCTGTTGAAACTCACTTAAACATTAAAAACTTGGTGTATACAAGTGTTTGCCAATGTTTGCGTGTTTGTTAGTCTTAACAGAGGACTTCAGCATTTCCTAATCAAATGTGCTTTTCTTACTACTTTGTACAAGAAAACTCAACATACAAAGAAGTCTCATTGGTTTATGTTCTTCACTGGTTTATTTCTTTTACCCTTGACTTTGAGAACAGTTTTCCTCACATGCTATTATAATTATGTGATTAAAATAGTGGGGTTTTAATGTTGCTGAGGGGATTGGGAGCTGAGGACTGTGGGAAGGAGTGAGGAAGTGTATTATTCCTAATTCAATACAGTGCCATATAGTGTGAAAGCTGTATAGGAATAAATTAAATTAATCAGAAAACTGTTCGGTGTGCCTGCAAAGGTATTTGGGCAGCTGTAAGCTATTATGTTTAAACTATTGTACAAAATCAATATGAAGTTCTTCTGACTCTCTGAAATTGTTGTTCCAGTGTTTCCTTTTAGTTTCAGTATAGACTCTCTTCTCTTAGCTCTTTTTGTACTCTTATGGGGACAAAACTGCTACTAAACGTTTGTATGTAATACCAATAATAAACTTCAGGCTGCAAAAGAGAAATTAACTTTGTTGTGAGTCTTTAATTGATCTTCTTAGAATTATGAAATAAGCTCTGGGATCTGATGACTTTGAGTGCATGTGTTCAATATCTTGTTCTGTGATTGTACTGCCAGGCTGCACAAATATATAAGGTGAATTCTTTTTTGTCTTTTGCCTTCTGAAAAAAATGCCAAGCCTTGTCACTCACATTTTATCTGAATCATGCGAGTTCATCTCTTAGGTTTTTAACGTGGTTAGATTTTTACACTGGGAAATGATATTTTAATTAATGTAGAGATATTTAAAGTATATTTCTGTGTGTCAGTTCTACAAAACTCTTTCTAGAAGATGAAACAAAACAAAATACACAGTCTTCTTCACAGTCTGCTTCGTACAGTCTTAAAAACCAAAGACATGAATGTAAATGATGAAAGTAAAAGGGATGCTAATTTAAAACTTCATAGTACGTTAGGTAAGTCAAATGGGATAAAGTAGAAGGGTTCTGAGTGAAGAGCAATGTATTGGAGAGCAGAAGAAATCTGTCAGCCCATCTTGTTTGCCACTTCAGCATAGAATAAAGCTGAAGCTCTCCTCCCATTTATTCTTATGCTTGCATATGTATTGATGTGAGGATTTAGTAGTTGAATTCATGTAAAATAGGAGCTGAGTGACCTAATAGGGCAAAGAGAAGAAAAAAATGCTGAATACATACATGCAGCTCTACAAATTAGGTAATAAGTTGAGGGCCAGTTATCTTACTGGATAGATGTTACGTCTAGCTACATAACACTTGGTTTCATGGCACTTGTAATCTTTAAAACTTTAAACTGTAAGCTTTACAATCAGATGTGGTACAAATTTTTCTTGAAGGTGACTTGAATAGTTTTATTTAAAGTGTCATTGATCATTTAAAAATAAACAAGTGTATGTTGTTCCCAGTTTAGTTGCTGCACTTTTAATAGACTACTTGAACTAGCTAGTGGTGTGGAGGTTCTAAACCACTTCTATTCAAGGTAATAAGGGCAAGCAAAACCATATCTGTAAAACTTCCTGTTGGTACTAAGCAATAGATCCTGCTTAGTCATGCATTATGATGGACTGACAAAACTAAGAAATTACTACAGTGTTGTTTGCTTACTTCTGCCTTAGTTTCCAGTAAGTATCTGCAAAGTAAGTTTCTACAGATAAAGAAGCAATGCAATTCTGTTATCTTTCCCCTCTTCATTTTAGCTTATTATGGGTAGCATGGATGGGAAGTATCTTTTGAATAATAGTACTGTAACCCAACCCACATTTCTTTATAAGCATGCATTCTGAATGACTCCTTTGCTGTGTCTGCTGTCTTAACAGGGTTGATATATCAAGAATCCTTACTGGTTCATCTAGGTGATCTGTATAATAAACTGATGACTATACCTGTGAGTAATGTAAACAAGGCTAACTTTACTAAAATATGTTTAGTTTAATATGGTGACTTGAACTAATTAAAATGGGATTTTAACAAAGGGTTAAAGTGGTTTAAATGCTCTGTGCAATATAGGTTTGCACAGTCTTGAGTAGACCTAACTAAGCTAGTACAGCTGTTCTGTGTCCCTTTATCTTATGCTTTTGCTGCTTTGAGCGCTTAGTGTGCTGAAGGACTTAAGAATAGGGCAGCTAGTTAAACCTTTTGACTTCTTGGAACTCTGAGTTGTAAAATTTTTATACCTCTAGCTCTGGATCTCAGTGAAGTTACCATATTAAAAATACTTCTGCTAGCTGATAATTGCATGAATGTGCAATGGCTTTCAGCCTCATAAAAATGGAAATTATGAATTAAGCTGGGGGAGGGGAGGAGGTGGTGGTGATCCCTTAACAGATTTGTGACTTTGAAATGTATCAGCAAATTCTGGTGAATTCTAAAGACTTTATTTCCCTTTTATGAAGAAGGGGAGAAGTCACTTAGAGTTTGAAAGCAGATCTTGTGATCATCAAACTCTTCTTCTTAACTAGAAAAGCAGTATGTAGTCAAAAGTATAGTCACCTTATAGTAGGGGAATCTGTCTTCACTTTCCCTGTTGCAACAGCAAACCTACATTTGGTGGGAACAAAGACAGCTTTATGTTGCCTTCTAACTGCTCTAAAATCTCCTTAAGTACTGTCATGCCTTCTCTTGAATGTGAAGTTTTGTGCACGTCCTTTCTTAATCTAAGGCTGTTTCCGAGTTATCCTTTATAAATTATTGAAGGGATAGACTACTTTGTCAGAATGATTGCAGATTTTTAGGTAGCTCTTTTTGTTTATCTAACTTGTGTAAAAAAATAAAAAAGCAAGCATGTTGCAAGAATGACGTGCTAAAATTTGAAGCTTACATGCAGAAGTGTGTCTCCACTGAACAGTAACCTGTATGTTTATAAACAACAAAAAGGTAGTGTTTTGATGATCACTGACTTTTTTATGACAATTCTGGTCATGTATAAATCAACAAATGGTAAATCTTTCTTTTAAATTCATATGCAAGGCTATGTTTCTTCAGCAGAGTGTATTTCAATTGGTTAATATAAGTGTTTAAAATGGGTTTGAAACCAGTTCTTTACATTGGACTTTGCTTTTTTGCCAATGAACAAAGTATAGCTCTCTTCAAACAAGTATGTTTGTGTACAGGTACATACATATGTATCTATTTATGTAAATACTGTGATGTGTGTATAAACACAACTGTAGTTCTTAATAATTTCCATGCTCCAAATATCAGGGTTTTATTTAAGAGATGGATGTGTTAGAATATTCTGTTTTATTTAACTGTAGTTTGTTCAGCCTGTGTTTAGCTTGAAATTAGAATTAAGTGGAACGTACAGAAGTAGTAAAAATGCTTCAGTTTAGATGTAAACTTTTGTCTTTACAAAGCAGATGTTCTGCATTTTAACCTTAAATACAGATGATTGCTTAGATTCCTATTGCAAACGTGCTTCAGCAGGTTAGCTGTCTATGTTTATTTGGCTACAGATTTAGATATTTTCAAAAGCTCTACAACGTGCCAAGGTGCCTTCAGGAAAAAAGAGTTGATGCCTTATCCTTTTTGTTAAATCAATACTCAATGCATCTTCTCCTCTGCAGTCTGGTTATCCTCTTTGAAATCTCTCTGCTTTTTCAGCTACTAGTGACTTGCTACGTTTTGAGTTAAGTGGACTCCGTCTGTTAGCTAAACAAAGTTGAAGCAAAGGCATACCACCAACTGCGAATACTTAAATGGAAGCACCAGTGTTAAAGTCAGTTGTGAAGACTGAAAACAGTAATGTATCCAGTGTTGTGATACGCTTAAATTTGTGAGATCAGGTTCTGTATGTGACTATTATTTGTTATTCATGCTGAGGGTTTTCAGTGTGCTTTTGCTTGTTTGTTTGTTTGGATTTTTTTGGTATAATGTTTCGGATACATAAATACAGCTTAATTATTCTTAAATAGGTATTCCATGTGAGTGAAAGTACGGCTATAGGCGTAGGTGCTGTGATTGCAGTAACATCCTGGGTTTTTGATGTCAACAAGATTTCTGTTCTGCTGGAATTCATGTTTGTAGCTCTTCCTTTTCTCTTCCTGCCAGGAGTTTGTCTTAAACTAAAGGCAACTAACTGAGTCTGTGGGGATGTGATCCAAAGTCACTTCTTGACAATCTGAGCCTCTAGGCAGTATCATTCGTAGGCACTAGCTTGCTTCTGATTTGTGCATGGAGCAACTATGTCAAACATGAATTGGATTTTAAAGCTTGTGTTTTCTTTGTAATTAGAAGCATTGAATATATCATAAATAGTTACTGCACGTGTCCAGGCACTGACATCTTAAAGCTACATACAGTTTTTCTCTGCAAATTTCACTATTGCTTTGTCATCTTTTTACCTCTGTATGGAAGCAGAGGGGGTGCAGAAGAGTACGTGACTCCAGAAACTGCCAGTTTTCCAATTTTTTGATGCTTAATAATTTTGAAGTCTGTTTTACCATTTTGCTTTCACCTCAAGTAGTATTTCACTCAGCTTTTGCTTTTATTAATTAGTGGTTTTAAAATGCTTTGAATATCTGAACTTTTTTAAAGCTCTGAGTACATTCCATAACACCAGAGGCTTAAACTTCAATCAGATGGCTGGAAATAATAGTCAAGGAAACCTTTGAGAGTCATTTGTAGAGGTGGGCAAGATAGCAGAACTGGGCATTAGGATGGTATGTGAATTATGGTGTATGAATTCATAGTTCAGTACTAGGCCTGGCTTGGGTTTTTGTGAAGACTTCAGTTGCCTGAAAGTTGGTTGTACTGTTTAATCACAAGGTGATCTCGGGCAATTTTAGATCCACGGGTTTCAAAAGCAAACAGAAGCAAATGGCAACTTTGTGCTGTGAGATGTGGACTAAGTGCTCAGAAGGAAGCTGTTGAAATGATGGTGCCTTTTAGATGTTTCTCCCATATCAAATATTAGAGAGATTTTGTGTGCTATTTGTAGAAATGAAGGCTGCTGTGAATTTTAAAGCTATTTCTTGCTCGATGCCTTTTGTTTGTTTGTTTTAGCTTTAACATTATGATAATTGCTTACACATTTTTGGTTTGTAAGATGTTATCTGCACTTAGTTTTGGGTCATTCTGTAATGGTTAATGCTATTAAACTGATGTGGTTGTTTGAACCAGCTTCAGACTACATAAAAATGTTTTGGGCCCTATTTTTGGTAACTGCTGCTCTAAGAGATGGTATTCTGGTTGTTCATCAATAAAAAAAAATTCCAGAATAAATACACAGGCTATAATTATTGTTTCTTGTTCATTTATATTCTATTTGTGCATTGCAGTAGAATGCTGTGACACCAGTGAAGATGTTCCAGGCTAAAGGCAAAAAGTGCCTGTCTGATAGCTGCTGGAATTGCATTATAATACTTTTGAGTCACTTTTATCTTTCTTAAACATTAACTTTTCCATTCATGTATTTCCAAGGACTTGAAACATTCATTACCAGTTGAACTTGGACTTTCTGAAACCAAAATAACATCTCACGGCTTTGACAGCACCAAAGAGGGAGTGGTTGAGGCAGGACCGTTTCCAGGAAAAGGTAACTGGGGTTTTTTTTGTCTTTGTTTTTCGATTTAAAATCTTTAGGCGTATTTTCATATTGACCGGAGGACAATGCCCTTTAGCTGCTTTGAGCATCTTGGTGTTAAGTGAACACATTGAGACGTGCATTAGTGACAACTTGGTTTATCTTCTCTAGTAGCTGGGTTGTTAAAATAGAGGACATAGGTTGCACTTGTAGTGTCTGTCAGGGGACTAGTGGAAACTACTCAGTGTTAAGTTGGTCCACATTTACAGGAAGGGAGGTCATTGAGCACCTTGAAATGGTGTCAGACAGGAGAATTTTGCTATTACATTGCATTGATGTTTTATTTAAATGTTGCAGGTATTGTGATTTGAAACATGACTGGGGAGTTATTTATTTCTTGATAACACAGTTCACTTGGAGATTAATGAATGGAATTCTTCTTTGCCCCTGAGACTTGTCTGCCTTTGTTATAGTGCGTATATTACTTTATGGTTGTTAGGAGTAATAATGCTTCTGGTTTGTTTTTCCAGGCATTAACTAATGAAAAAGTGTCTGTTCTCATTTTCTTAGCACAGAGTTGTGGTTGTTTATAGCAGAAGGATTTTAGATAATTAATATTTAATTCACTATGCAAGTATTAATGTATATTTCATAGAATCTAAGTTAGTATAAAACAATGAGAAATACAAAATGACAAACAAGCCAGTAATGTCAATGTTTCCCACCTGTCTAAAAACAGTAGAGTGCCATGATAGAGTATGTGAAAGTGGTATTTTAAGGAATTATGTAGCTTTGACCATTTCTGAATTTGAAAGGTTTGAAATGATCTCTAATGAGCAGCTGTGAAAATAAGTCTCTTTGTAGTCATAGATTGAATTTACATGTTGTTTCATTTCCTGTTTGTTAAAATTCTGTGCTTCTGAAAACAGTGATTTACATGTTGCACTTTGCATATATTACAAAGTGAATGCTGTGGTTTCTCTAAGTCTTCGAAATTAGCAAAATATTTAGCTAAAAACTGGGCAGATGGTAAACTGCTTGCCATTCTTCCCTTTTTGCATTCTATATTAGCAGGATAACTTCTGTATCTGTCAAGTGCATTAGCCTGTAAAGGAAAAAGTGTCTGAAGATATGTTTGAGGCTACACTAATACATTTATTCAAATGTTCTGTAGAAAGCTGTGTATACAAACGATGAGCTTTGGACATGTAATTTTTAACAATATCTCAGTTTTCCTCCAAGGATATGTTTTCCTAATGCTCTAAATTGGAGAGAGAGAAGTGGTAGAATCACAGACTTCTTATGAATCGATAGGCAAAAGTAAAATGATTGCCCTATTTCTAAAAATTCTGTTTTCTGTTTCAGTGTCCTTTTTAGGGCTTTGTTTTTGAATGCAAAGCAGGCAATACTGGAGGGGAAGGGCCTTTAAGATTTGGGGGATGTTGAATGATGAAGCATGCATAGGCTGCATTAATAAATACTCTGTCAAATTATAAGGATTTTTTTTTAACTGCTTGTCTTGGCTCGCTTGCTGAAGTGATTCAGTCTTTAGGCCTTTAGCAGGATCTTGCAGTTAAATGTTTATGCCTGGATGAATCCAGTTGCAGCTCTTATGCAATGTATCACTGCAGAAGGACACAGCAAGTGAGCTATCTTTCGGTCTCATCTTTTCTGCGCTACTGGAGTCACGTACCCCATGTTAGTAGTGCTCTGTAGTATGTTTAAAAGGCAGAAGCTGATTCTTGATTCAGTTACATTGAGTGATATTTTTTTGTATTACTGGTAACTTAAATTTTGCTGAAACTGCTAGAGTTTAGGTTTGATTTCCTTTCCTCCAGCATGCTGTCAGCCCTGACGTATCTCAGAATCTCTCAGCAAAAGTAATAAAAGCCTACGCATCACTACAGAGGAAAAGCTGATTTGGTTGTTTGGTTTTATAAGTCCTGAAAATTTTAGAAGAATGTTACTTCACATTTATGTGATAGGAAAGAAGGCAAAGCTCTGAAAAGCATAATGCTGGAACAGCTTAGAGAGCACACATGTGGAGCAGGTCACTTTGGCTTGTTTTTTCTTTTTGAAAGAGAACAAACAAATGCTGTAGAATCTTTCTTTTGGGAAGGGGATTACACGCCTTAACAGCTAATGGTTTGTATGATCTTCAGGGTAGCTTATTGGTGTGTATTTACACAGACTTAAGAGCAGATGTTAATCAAGTATATCTGAAATTGGCATAGATTTCAGAGCCTACTTCACCCCTTAATGCTGTGATCTACCATTCAGTGACAGTGCAGAGTGAAATCTATCTAGAACTGAAAAAGGAGGTTTTAGCTGTGGTACCTCTATATAACAATGTTCCATGGAATTTTCTGTTGATAGTACATACTTCACTGATGAAGCTGTCAGTTGTATTTTGATTACTGTTAACAAAAAAGTTTGACAATAATGACCTAGAGGAAAAGATTAAGTCATGAAAACTTGGAGTAGTTCATGTGAACAGCTGTACCTCTTAAAAAGCATTTCCATCAAATTCTAGCAACTTTTCTTTGAGCGCTTCTATTTAGTGTGTTGCTGAAGCAAATGTTTTTGTGGGTTTTTTTCCCCAAAATAAGACAAGCAAACAAAACAGCAGCCCTCCCCACACCCCAAATAAACCCCAAATCTGTCTGTGTGAAAGTGTACGTTACCTTCTAAGGCAAGAGATGGATTTTCATGGTTAAATATGTCCCCTTTTCAGGTTCCTCAGCATCACCCAAATCATCTGTTATATCTCCTAGCAGTGCAGCAGCTAGCAGACTGGCTGGACAAGGTTGTGATTTAATTATTCCCACAGGTATCATAGCCCTGGATGGATAACGCCTTTGTCTCTGCTGACACTGTACTAAGTCCTTCATGTCTCTAATAATTTGATTTACTGTTAGTTGGAAATAAAACTTGCGGGGTTTTTTGATGGCTCTCATCTCTGGCTTTAACAGTTCACTAAGTAACTTCTGCTTTCCTTCCTGTATGCTGCTTTTTGCTCTATAATTACCAAATATTAATAATAACAAACGGTAGCTAAAATGGGAATAACTAAAATTTTTCGTTAAGATTTAAGCTGAAATTTTTGGCTGTTTTTTTGCTAAAAATGATCACATATTCCAGTGGAATTGAATATGAGGTGGCCATTAGGAATTCACAACACCCTTTGCCACTTGACTCATTTGTGCCTATGGGCAAATTACTTAACATCTTTGTTTCCTCCTATATAAAAGGAGAAAACCTATTCAGTCACCTTATAAGGGTGTTGAGAGGATTAATTACTTAATGTTTGCACAGCATTTTGAAGATGTAAAGAACATAGTAGAGCTTGATGCTAAAGGAATATTTTGAGGCATCTGTATAGACCTTTTTCCAACACCTATTTACATAAATAATACAGTCACCTGGCAAGGCTAAGGTGGCTTTAAGTAGCAGCAGGAGTAGTCAAAATTGTGCAAGAATAAATAAAAATACTGCTTAAAAAGTGGTAGTGCTTTGCAGTTTTTGCTGTTCAGGACACTAGGAAATATTTTTGCAAAATTAAAACTTAGAATCCCATGATATCCCATACTAGCATGAAAATGCTAAGTATTGGCAATTAATGTGTGGTAATTTGCCCTAGATATTTTATGACTGTAAATCTTCACTGCTGTTTTTATGCTGGTGGCTTATAGAATGAATTATTCCTAATGCACTGAGCTAATAAAGCTGAAATAAATAAGTATTGGCTGGATACATCTTCTGGAAAGGATGATGTTCATTGGAAAAGATTAAAAAAATCTGCTTTGAAATTTATTAGTTGTACTTTGTGTCAACAGTTTTTATATGCCAGTAATTTTCATGTAATGGTCTGCAGGTTGTAAACAGACTTTTACATTGGCTAAATCCAAGAGGGTGTCCAACTGTTGGAATTTTAAAACATAGATTAAGGTAATAAACATGTCTAAAAAGCTGATTTAAGGTTGGTTAGTAAAATTCTATGCATTCAGGTAAGCTTTATTCAGCCTATTATTAGATGAAATATTGAGATATACATGCAGGTTTTCTATTAGTTTTTAAATAATTCTTTCTTTCTGGAGCTGATTTTGAAAATCTGCATATTCATCCGAAGTTCTTTCTATCACCTTGCTCTGCTTTTGCATGTGAAATTGCACAAATCTTCCATACCTGCTATTAACCCCTCTAAAACAAACAAGCAAAAAGCAAGGCCTTGAAGATTTGCTTTATCTGACATAGGGAGCAGAGCCCAACAGAAGAGCGGACCAGTTGTGTTAGCAGATGAAGTAAAGAATCCAGCAATGGAGAAACTGGAATTGGTGAGAAGGTGGAGCCTTAACACTTACAAGGTAAGCAGACAGATTTGTGTGTGTGTGTGTTTTCTAGAAATGAGTTTGCTACTAGATTGGAGAAAAGCTTCCCAAGTATTGTACTACTAGATGAAAGTAATCTGTTGTTACAGTGAGCATAAGTGAGAATGCATAGAGAAGGCTTAGTTTTCTTCCAAGTGTAGCATCCTTTTCAAATCGCTGGGTTTAAGTGGAAAACCTTTCATAGGTATTTATTGATTTAACAAGGTTAAGAATATTGCATTTCTAATGTCCCCTTCAACATACGGAATGTACAGATTTCAGCACTTGTTAATTGCTATTCTGCTGGTTTTGTTTTTTCTTAGTGTTGGAATTGTTGCTTCAATTGTGTGTGCTTTGTATATGGTGCTTCCTTGTGATCAGTTGGGATTTGATGAAGTTAAAATAATAACAAAAGAAAAAAGAGAAGGTGCTTTAAGCACAGCAGTTTGCTAGAAGTGACTCATTAAAAAACCATAAGGTAAGGAACAATTTTCAGGGAATACATTACTGTCAGGAGTTTTAAGCAAAGACCAGTTTTGAAAAATAACTTTTTGTTATGCCTGCAACTTTGGTGACAGAAGTGTGGGCAGGTGGGTTGTGCATCAGTGGGGCCTACATCAAACCATGAAAAAAGGAACCTGTGGAAAAAAAACCTTCTTCGGAGAACACAGGCCTCAATGCCTCCTGTGTTCTTAAGTCCTGATAGGTACTTCCTAGTGAGGATGGGAAGCAGGAATGGAGACATTTTACCCAGTAGTAAATGCTTATGCTGTTCTTTGTGTTAGAAGTTTGCATCTTTATGTCTAATTAAATGGTTTTTAAAAATTCTGCTTTTCTGATAATCTAAATCTTGTGGCAACTGCAGAAGGCTGTCAGCTACTTGGGGAGCATGCTGTGGCCTGATCAGAATACATGCAATTCAGCTGAAGCTATTCTTTAAAATTCTCTGTCTGTTTAAGAAACATTGACTCTTGAGATTGAATCTGCTGTACCACAAACTAAATAGGGAGGACTTGACCTTATTCTCTCTTTTTTGTGCCTTTATTTAGAAAAAAACCCTAAAAAAATCCCCATGTCTCAATCACAGAATGATTGAAAACACACATGAAGCAATAGCAGAGGACTGGTGAAAAATGCTGGGGAAAAGTGGTCTCATGTTTTTGTTTAGAACATTATTTTTGGGCAGTAGTCTTTGCAAAGTCCAGATTTTTAGATTTCTTTCTTGGCTTAAACCTCCCCCTCCCTAAATCCAGAATCCCACAAGTTATGGCATAGCAAACAAAGACCAGCACTTTCAGGAAACTAAATTAATCTGTTTTCTTGAAATCTATAAGCTTGTTCTTGTTTCCCAAATATGCCTAAGGAGATAGATCAGTTATTGTCTTTCTGGAGTCCCATACTGGCTTCCATACAGGTTTTTTTGAGGAATAGGATTGTTCAGAGAGCTTATGAATACATTCTGAGTTGAGGGGCAGATGTTATGTCCCTGGAGATGCCATACATTTGAAAACGCTTTATATGTAGGCTACATTAAAAAAGCCTATTTAATTTGATTAGGGACAGTATTTCAGTTTGTGAATGTACTGGCTTGTTTTGGTTCTTTTAAGGTAAGAAGAATTCTGCTCCTTATTTCATAATCGCTAACTGATCATAGATTAGAAGATGCAGAAATAGAGGGCAAGAGTAAATCGTAAGTGGAGAGAGTCAGCAGTTGAACCCTTCTGAGCTGAAATTCATGCTATTCAACGTACCAATTGTTAATCTGCAAGTGGAGTTAGTGGGTAAAGTTGCTGTTAGAAAGTTCTTAAGGAATCTGACAGCAGTTCCTCTGTCAAAGTGTACTGGGAGTTGTGAAATCTGTGTTATTGGATACATTCAGAAGTTATACCCATCTGTGAAGAGATGATTAAGTATGCCTTTATTTTGGGTACCTTGTTTTTTGTTCCATATGTGTTTATGTGAATGAGACAATTGCTTTTGTTATCTCCCACTTTTGTTTTTAAGAAACTGCTTCCAATTGAAAAATCACAGGAGGTTAAAGCTGCTCTTCTGTCTAGCCTAACCATGAATTTTCAGACTGTTTTTTCACGTAACTTATGACTTGGTAGAATTATTCTGTTGCATTTGCAACTACTGTCCATCCTTACTGTCTCCAGTCTTATGGTTTCTAGTAATTGTGACTTTGCATTAAATGAAATTGCTTTTCTTCCCATAATCTAATGGCAAGAGCTTGTTCTGTTCTTTCTCCTTCTCCTGTCTCCCCTTTGGATGAAAAGGTGTTTTCAGTTTAGCAAAAACATAGGATAGGCATAGGAAAGTTGTGACTCCTCTTGTTTTTCAGCAATTCTAATGAAAAGCATATCTTGTTTTTCACACCATTTCTTAAACTTTTAAGGAGGAAAACCAATATACTTGTTTTACAAGCCTCTCTCTAATACTGGGCTACTAGTGGAACATTTATTTCTGAGACAAATTCAGTAACATCTGTCTGCCTTTTAACATGCAATTTAAAATATAATTCTTGTACGTGTACTTTGGGGCTTTTTTCTTTGAAGTAGTTTTTTCTTAAACTTGGTCTTGTGTGACTTCTTTTTGAGGAGTGTAGTCTTACTCAGGAAAATGTTCTTTAAGCCAATGCAAAATGGAATTCACATACGAAATTCTCTCCATTTGGTAGTGAGAATATATAGCAACTTGTGGGTCTGTACTAGTCTGCTTAGAATTAGAGTAAATCAAAACAGATAGGTGCATCTTTGTCAATTGCTCTTTTTCAGTCTCAGTGTTCAGCTACGTCTCAATTTAACAAAGCATTCAGTGTAAGTCTTTCCAAGTACTGTTTTTTCTTACTTATCACTGCTGGGGTTTTTTTCAGTGTTTTGCTGTAGCTTCTGAAGCAGATACTCCTTTGTTGAAAATGAGTCTTTCCTTTGTAATTTATTTTTGCTTCCAAAAATTATGCCTTCCATGATTAAGATTTTTCTCTTGCATTTCCATAGGGAGGGTTGAGGTATTTTCCATCTTTTATGGAAAATAATCAAATTTGTCCAGTGATTCCATAGTTTCTAGTGAAATGCTTATTTATGCTCCGACCACACTTATTGCTAAGCTGTATTTTGCAATTTCTGTTGCAGGCTTTAGTAGTAGTGTTGTATTGTGTCTTGATGTGATTTGTTTGCTCTCCCAAATTTCTGATTCTTGACAGACAAGATGAGCTGTGCTCTTTCTTGTTAGTTGGTTGAATCTAAAGAAGTAGCCCAAATAGTCTGTACCTTCCCATCTAAAACTTGTGATTATGACCAATTTGTTGTGTTTGATCATTTTTGAGCCTCTCATGTGTTTGTGTATTAAATTTAGAAAGGGCATAAAAGTTCTAGGAGATCAAATGTGTATCTCCTTTGGGTGTAAGTAAGGACTGGTTTTAACTGAAGTCCTCAAATTTGGAAACCCTGGGAAATGCAGTGATGGAATATATTAGGGGAATGTGATATAAGACAGACTTGAGCATTATTTCACCTAACAAAATAGCAGCTTTGCACTTAGGTTAAGCCTCTTCAGAGCAGTTCTGGCATTCACTACTAACTTCGTTTCCTTGTAATTCTGTTTCTAGCAGTAATTCTTTGTATGTGTAACCTGGTTATCTCTTCAACTCTTGGGACCACGGATTAACTTCAAGTGACTTACTGTAACAGTAAATATTTCCTGCTTTCCATAGCGAAATTTTATGGCACATCTGCTTTGCAAATGGCTTCTCATATGTCCAAGTCTATGGAAACCCCAATGTGTATCTTGGGAGGCTTGCTGCCAAGTTGGACTCAAATCTCTGGCAGAGAAGGTGTCACAGATAAGTGGAATGTGGTAGTAGCCTGAGCTGTCCCAGCCATTGGCTGGGTGTAAGTGTCTACAGCCTTGTAAAAGCATGTTTTCTGCTGTCTGTGTTAATGAACTGCAAATCTGTTCAGAATTAGACTTGTGAAAAGAAATATTAGGTCTTTCTGACACGATCAGTTCCATTTTAAAGATGTGTTAATAATGACAAATTAATAGTAATACTATTTAATTACTATTTAATAGTAATAGAAATACTGAGTATTTCTCAGTAGGAGTTCCCAGTTTCGTAGTCAGCTTTAAAAAGCGTGCTGTAAACCATCATCTCCTTACATCCGCCTTCCCCCTCCCCAAGAAAACCCAACAAAATAACAGCTTTTGGAAACATATAATGGATTATTTGGAATTGAATGGTTGGTAGAAAAAGTGCAGAAGATCACTAACTAGATATTTTTAAGCAAAACTGGTAATACTCTCATTAACTGACTTTAATTCAGTGGACTGCGTAGCTTCTTTTAACTTAATGAGATTCACCAAACCTAAAAAGAGATAAGTGTTCTTTTACTTGAGAAACAATTAGTTATGCTCTTGATTTGCTAACTTGAATATTCATCTTAGTAGGAGTTGAGACTTGTCCAACTGTTCTTGCTGAGTCCTGATAAACTTCTAAAGAGTGTGTTGTTTTTTCGGTTTGTTGTGCAAACTTCCATTGGGAGGGGTGATTGTGAAAGAATTGTGTGTAATTATACGTCCCTTGAAGCTGAAAATGGGTGTATACTGTGTTGTGTTGAATATACTTGATTCTTTAATTTTTTTCTTCTCTCTCCTCCCCCCCCCCCCCCAGTGTACACGGCAGATCATCTCTGAAAAATTGGGTCGTGGCTCAAGAACAGTAGATCTGGAACTAGAAGCTCAAATAGATATACTGAGAGATAACAAAAAGAAATACGAAAATATCTTGAGACTGGCACAGACGCTGTCCACACAGCTCTTCCAGATGGTACATACCCAAAGGCAACTTGGAGACGCGTTTGCTGACCTGAGTTTGAAATCATTGGAACTTCATGTAAGACTTTTATAGTGTTAAAAAATGAAATGGCAGAGATGAAGATAAGCCTTAATTGACTTGTGCAGGGTACATAGTAGTTAGCAGTTACTTTTCTAAACATTATAGTTAACAATATATTACATATTCTTTGTGTTAAAAGCTCATGTAATTCACTTAAGACTATAGGAAATTATTGAAATTACTGTAGTTCATTATTGTTTCTTAAATGCCTTTAGTTGATGGTCGGACGCAAGAACTTGATAACTTTCCTGTGTATGGAAGATGCATTTTACTATTAATTTTGCTTCTAATGAAATGTCATCAAAGTGTTCCAGAGTGTTACGTCATTTCAATTACAGGATGTCTTTGAGGAATATGCCTGGGAGTAAGTAGAATAGGGCACATTACTTCACTTGTGAACATTGAATGTGAGTAAATTATTTTTCTGTAGCATATTTAAGCACTGAGATTTCATCTCAAAGCCCTTTTCTAATCAGAATTTTGCTGCTAATAGGACTAATCTGTATTCATAACGTTTGGAGCTTCTGAGAAGAGAGGCAATCTTTAGATATCTATCTGCACTTGGGTTGTTACGAATCCTTGGTATGGAAGTTTAGGTAACACTGGCATATTTGTTGCTGATAATAAAACTGTCTACTGTAAAGAGAGAAGATAGATGTTGCATGCAAAGCATAGTAGCTGGCTTGCTTCTACATTGATTGTTCTGTACTTCCAAAGTTAAAGCATTTTGATACTGCTGCTGATCCTTTGGAAAAACAGTTTGAAGGGGTTTAATGATTCCCTAAAACATAGATGCTGAAACAGCCCGAATTATCTTTGTGATGATTAAACTTAAAACTACTGTCTCTATTTTTTCCCTTTTCATGATTGTCCATTCCCATTGAATTTTAAGGGAGGAGGTAGAGTTCATGCTTGCATAGAGGAGCTTTTAATTGATAGCTATCTGAAAAAAATTGAGACTCCTGCACTGGAGTACAGGAATTTTTAATATTAGTCTGACAGATGAAAATCTGTGACAGTAGAGTGCTTTTAGCAGCTAGGAAATTAAATCTGCTAAAAAGTTTTTAATCAGCAGTTTACTGTTGACACAAATGTGGGCATGTGGTTTGTGGCAGAACTGAGTGATTATTATGAAGTATTTGCTGAAGCTGGATATTTTTTTTCTGAAATTTGGATTAAATCTGGCATCATGCTCTTGTTTAATCAATGTGGGTTGTTTGGGGTTTTTTCCATGAATAGCTTGTAACTTCTAGTGGGAATCTGTTCTTCCAGGTTCTTTCAGCATCTTGTACTGGTATTGGAATTTGTTTCACTCATTCATCTCTTGTGTAGATTATTGAATGGGGCTGTTGATGAAAATCAAATAAAGGTTTCTGCTGCTGTAATAAAAGTTATCTAACCTTTGCCTCTTGGAGACTTGCCTGATGTTTGTCTCTTTCCTCTTTGTGTTTCTCCTTTGTTTAATCTGTACTGTATTACCATCTGTAGCCTGGCCTCTTCTTCTCGGATGTTTGGATAGCATTGTTGCCTCTAAAACTTGTGCAAGGCTAAAAGTAAAATTTTTGAACAGTTAGTCCTCGATGTTTAATGTGGTAACAGTATGTAAGTTTTTTAAAACAAACAAACAAAAACGAACCAAACAAATAAGCCTTAAAAAACAAAACAGAACAAACCAACCAAAAAAACCCACACCAATTCTTAATGTAATATTTCTTACTTTATACATGATTACAAAATGAGATCTCAGAGTGATATCTGCAGAGGCATTACTTAATGCAAATGTTTTGCTGTTTCTCTTCTGGATATAAAGATAACTCCTGATTCCAGGCTTATGTGCTTCTAATTATATAGACATATGAATTCTGATTTTAATTGACCTGTGCATAGAGGATGAACTGAGTGTGAACTTTTGATACGGAAAGGATTTCCTGTCTGTTTTGTAAGAGGTATCTGCAGAAGTGATGGACGTAACTCAAAAGCTTTTATATGAAGCTGTACAAACCAGCAGAAGGACAGTTTTTGTGTCTAGTGTGGAGGCCACTGCAGTCCCATCCTTAACCCTCTCCTTTAAATTGGTAATGTTGCTCACTTGGGTCTGTAGTGTAGGAGGACCAGCTGGAAAACTAATTGCAGTCATGCCTATGGGAGGGAGAAGCGATGGGACTAAACACGGCTGAAAAGGGTGGTCCTACTGCTGTTGTCTCTTCCTGTATCCTGTTTCTTTCCTGTGCTAACACTTACATTGCCAGCTACATAGTAACATTAGAACAAAACCAGCTGAAAAAGACTGGCTTTTTTTTTTTTTTTTGTATTTCAGCAAGATCTATAGCGATTGGGCTGACTGCTTTTGTCACCCCAGCAAAAAGCAAAGCAAAGGTGACAGGGTTTAGCTTATGAACACTCACCCCACGTTCTTTTCCTTTTTTCTTCTGCTTCGGATTGCTCACTACCACTGTGCTTCCTGTTCTAGAGGATTCTCCCCTTACTACTGCCCACTACTCTTACCTTCATGAGGCCGTTAATGTTAACATGAAATATGTTTAGCTTTGGTGTTCGTGTTCTAGGCAGATTAAAGGAACCTGAGAGAATAAGGCACTTCTGAGTCAGTTGTTGGCAGTGTGCAAGCCTAAGAAGACCAAGTTCCAAATATGATGAACCTAGTGTTTTACAGCCATTGCAGCCAGAGATTGTACTCTTGTGAGAACTCCCATCTGCAGAGTATGGAGATGCCATATGGATGACATAAATATAATAATTGGGCTCATTTGGCATCCGTGCATTAGGAAAATCTTTGCAGACTTGGTCAAGGCTTACACTGCTGTTAACGAAAAGACATGAACAAACATATCTAAATGTGATTGAAATGCCTTGGAAATAATTTCACCCTTGTCCCTTTGAAATTTATGGCTTAGCTACATTATGATTTTTATTTGCTATTCATTATAATGCTCTGCCCTTCAATTATTTACAGCCTATTAAACTGTGATAGATGTTGGGGTTTTTTTATAATGGTCTTTTGCAGAATGGAAGAACAAAAGTTAATAGCTAATTTAATGCAGTATGCCCCTGTGAATTTAGTCATATTACTGTATTTAATGTAGTAGTGTCTCTGTGGGTATTAAAGTATTACCTAATGTGGGAGATGCTGGATTGAAACCCTGATGAATGACAATGTAAAGATTACATTACCGCTTACTTTTACGCAACATTCAAGACTTCCAAGTGCAGAAAAATCACATTATAAAATAGGATTTAACATCATGTGTGGTAACAGAATTGTAAACCAGGGTTTACTGATGTTAGATTTCATAAAAAAACCTGTGAACTGAATATTGTATTGAAATCATACCTGCTTAATCATAACCATACCGAAACAGACATGAAAAAACTGCTGCATCTCTGTGTTTATATTTTTTAATATAGTTGCTGATGAATGTTATGATTTTCAATGATACACAGTTTTGTTTTCTCTGCTCTTTGTTTATAGGAGGAGTTTGGCTACAATGCAGATACGCAGAAACTTCTAGCTAAAAATGGAGAAACTCTTCTTGGGGCTATTAACTTTTTTATTGCCAGTGTGAATACATTGGTGAATAAAACAATTGAGGATACATTATTGACTGTGAAACAGTATGAAAGTGCCAGGTAGCTATTCTATGTTTAGCTGTTTTCATTGCAAACTAATCTTCAGGAAACTACAGGCTTTGCATCATCTTATTCCTTGTATTTGAGTGACTAACCTGTCAGATAAAAACCTTATAATACAGCTCACATATAATTAGGATTTACAGTTAAATGCCTCATTGCACATATCTTCAAATGTTCTGTAAATATTCTGTTGTAGACTTAATTTTACTTGTTAGCTCTAGGAGTAATTATATCTATTTTAGTCCCTTGTGCTACATTAAGGTAGCTTTCTAAGCAGCGTGACCATGCAAGATTAACCGTTTTATCCAGCTACATTGTAGTAGATAAAATAATCTCTTTGACTGAAAAACATTTAATCTTGTTCTCCTGTTGATGCTCAAAATGTGCAGTTCATGCTTCAGTTTTAACGCTGAAGTTGCAGGCTTAGTCAGAAAAGGGAAAATAAAGAAGAAAATTCTTAGTGAATAACACGTAGCAGTAGATAATGGGTTTCCTGCTCTGAAGAAGGTCACTTTTGAATGTGGCAGAGTAAGTACTCTAAAGCCTGGGTTTGGACTTGTCCTTTCTGATGCTTGGTTCCATTCTGTCTTTCTTTGACTTAATAGGATAAAATGTGTTGATTTGCCGAAGGTTGTAGCTTATAATATTTTGTGATTTTTCTTTTCAAGTAAAAAAGAAATGCAAACTGCATTGAGTTTAAGTTCTTCCTCCTCTTTTTAACTGTTCTGTTCTAATGCCCATTTTTAAGCAAAATAGTAACTTATTGTTTTGATATTTAGATAGGCAATGTGAAAATAGGTCATTTCTATGTCTCTTCTTCCCTGTCCTCACTTGTACTTCAGCATTCATCTGTTCTCCTCTTATCAACTCCCTATTTGTTACTTTTTTGGAATTAAGTCATAAGCTCTTTAAATAAAGCCTGAATCATAGTGGCGATGAGAATCAGTAAGAGCCCTGTGAATAATTGTTCCTTTTACCTCTGAAAATGTTACATTTTACTTTGGAGCAGTTACACCAACTGAAAAGTTGTTTTTTCTAAGCAGTTTTTAATCCTGATTTGCTTCCAGTTTTAGGTGTGTCTGTGAGAAAGTGTATTAGAAAAGCTAGAAATAGGTTGGTTTTGTTCCATTAAAGTTGGCATGTATCGTACGCTGAGATGCCAGGTTCCATTAGTTGAAAGCTGCAAAGAAACATGGAAGGAAGAGTGCAGCTTTAGGCTGCCCAAGACCTTGGAGTCATTTCTGGTTATTGTCTGTTGCTTTACCTGGTCAAGTGCTAGGTGGCTGTGAACAAGGGAGCACATGTTGTATAAGGGGAAGAAGAAAAAGGTTGGAAGCTGTTACTACATTTGTCTCATCCACTTGCGATGATCTTTTAAAATATAAAAATAGTTTGTGGCAAGGATCCAGTATTCCATAGGCTTATATGTAACACTGGGAAACAGAAGATTAATTTAGTGATACAATCATTAAACTACTAACATTTTCCCACTTACAAATGCTAGATGTTGATTAATGGAAAGCTTAACTTAAATTGTCTTGGGGAAAAAAAGTTGTTTTCGAAAACCAAACTGAATATTCAAACATGCTTTAAAGACATTTTCATTTTTTCCATTAAAATGAGAAGAAGATATGGCTGGTTCATCTCTAGTGATGCAGTGAAGTGGTACAGTCTAATATATGGAAGCATATCAAGGACATTTTTAACTTTTTAAAATAAATAGTAGTATATGAAGACTAGCTGGTTCAATTAAGAAGTTGACAGGTATCTGCAGGCAAGAGCCCATACTGTAACATTAATTCTGGTTTTGCTAGCAGTATGCAGGATAGGTAATTTGGAGAGGGCAAGAGTGAACTAGAAAATACTTTTAAGCTGTCTTATCTGGAAGTAGGATATATACCTTTGGTGCAGAGTTAGCTTTAATACTTATTCAGCTGTTACTCTTAACCTCCTGTTCTTCTTTTCCCTTATCTCTTTCAGTGGTGGTACTGATCTGTAGAGTCTGACTTCCCTAGGAAAATAAGATGTGCCCTCAATAGAGTATAAATAATGCATCATCTCTTTGCAGCCTGTTTATCCATAGGGCAGACAAGTTCTCACAAAACTAACTGTTGAAGAACTATAAAACTGTTCCAGTTAATGCATACAGAGAAGCCTAGAGCATGTTGAGAAAGCCTCAGTGCAGAGTTTCGTATAAGTGAGCCATTGCTCAAAACATCTGCTTGAAGGGGCTGTCCTGCTCTTGGTGCTTCTCTTGTTCTCAATACAAACTTTTCACTGTACTAATTCAACAGCAGAATAATAACCTTTATCTGGGCTAATAATTCGAGATGTTGCAGAAAAGGCTCTGACCACTGAAGCCAGCATAAAACAGAGGGTTGGGAGCATGTGACCAAGGCAGGAACAGAAGAGGGAGGATACTTTTTGAGGCAGTTTTATACAGTGGTGGTTTTGCTTGATGAATAGGAGGAGGGGGAAAAAAACTTGGCCAGGTTTTTTATTTCTTCTGTACTTGACTGTTTTGTTTATCTTCTGTTGTATTTGGCCCTGTATCTGAGGTCTGTTTTGAAGACATTACCTTTAGATTTTTATAATTTTTGTTTTTACCTCCTCCTCTTTCTTCTCAGGATTGAATATGATGCCTATCGAACAGACCTAGAAGAGCTGAATCTTGGCCCTCGTGATGCAAACACTCTGCCAAAGATTGAGCAATCACAGCAACTGTTTCAAGCGCATAAAGAGAAATACGACAAAATGCGTAATGATGTATCTATCAAATTGAAATTTTTGGAAGAAAATAAGGTAGGCTACAACTTCTGGTTGTATGTTTAGGAGTTTTGTCCTGTAAGTTTCTGCTTTTTGGGAAATAATTTAGTTGTTATATCTTAAAGTGTATCTGAATTGAAAAGTAGAATGAGCAAAGAAAATAAGCTGCATCTTCTGACTTCTTGCTGGAGGACACATTATTAGAGCAGGCAGCCCTAGAAGTCCCTTAACAAGCTGTTCTAGCCACAAATGGCAAACATGGCACTAAGGTGTTAATTTTCAAGTTTGGAAAAGCATTCTTTTTCTAGTTTATTGCATTTAACGGTTAAATGAGTCATATAACTACTGATTTAAGATTCAGAGTTAAAACTTGTATTTGTCAACACTGACATGGAGGATATGCACAGAGAAAGTAAGAGAACTGTGAGTAGGCTTCTTCAAAATTAAGCTTTCTTTAAACTGATAACCTGAACTAAGCCTGAACTGAGAAATACAACTTTCTGTAATTAATGCCTTTTATAGTTTTAATTCTAAACAGGGCTTTTGAACTGTTGGTTTGAAGGGTTTTTCCCATATGTGTTTATTCCAACTGTACCATTTCATTTATATCCACTTAATGATAGGATTCTTACCCCTCTTATTCTGTCTACCAGCCAAAAATAGACTAGCCAGACGGAACACACCTTTAAATTGTGCTTTCTTTGATAAACAAGTCCTTCTAAATTGTTTCTAATTAGATGTAAAAATGATAGGTTTTCAAGATCTCATTTTTGCTCATACTCATAGTAAGTGGAATGGTTATAATAATCTCTGACTATATTTCCTGTGTCTTCGGAGGAAGGAAAATATGGTCAAAACTTACATAAAAGATCGTAGTTTCTCAGTTTGTTCATGTCTAGCAGTGGATTAACATTTTCAGCGTGAGTTAATTCTTGAGGTGGGCTGATGCCAACCTTATGAAGTTTAACCATGCCAAGTGCAAGGTCCTACACCTGGGTCGGAGCAATCCCAGGCACAGCTACAGGTTGGGCAGAGAAGAGATTCAGAGCAGCCCTGTGGAGAAGGACTTGGGGGTTTTGGTCAATGAGAAAATGAACATGAGCTGGCTTTAGTGTGCACTCGCAGCCCAGAAAGCCAACCGTATCCTGGGCTGCACCAAAAGGAGCGTGACCAGCAGGTCGAAGGAAGTGATCCTGCCCCTCTACTCTGCTCTTGTGAGACCTCACTTGCAGTATTGTGTGCCGTTCTGGTGTCTTCAACATAAAAAGGACATGGAACTGTTGGAACAACTCCAGAGGAGGGCCATGAAGATGACCAGGGGACTGGAGCACCTCCCATATGAAGACAGGCTGAGAAAGTTGGGACTGTTCAGCCTGGAGAAGAGAAGGCTGCATGGAGATCTCATAGCAGCTTTCCAGTATCTGAAGGGAGCTTATAAGGATGCTGGGGATGGACTATTCATTAGGGACTGTAGTGATAGGACAAGGGGTAACGGGTTAAAACTTAAACAGGGGAAATTTAGATTGGATATAAGGAAGAAGTTCTTTACTGTGAGGGTGGTGAGGCACTGGAATGGGTTGCCCAAGGAAGTTGTGAATGCTCCATCCCTGGCAGTGTTCAAGGCCAGGTTGGACAGAGCATTGGATGACATGGTTTAGTGTGAGGTGTCCCTGCCCATGGCAGGGGGGTTGGAACTAGATGATCTTCAGGTCCTTTCCAACCCTAACTATTCTATGATTCTATCTGTATGTAGGTAACAGCTGCCTGTCAGAGAATATAGGAGTGGCCCCAAATGACAATGGAAGACTCATGAATTGTCAACAGATCAGAAGAAGAAAAAAGTGGAGAAAATCAACAAACCTTTTGGTTTCCAAAACAATACATGCTAAAAATGTAGCTCGTGAGCACTGATACTTCATATGGGCATTTGCATTAGGACTGGGGGTTCTGGAACCACATAGCCAATTAAGAGCTGATGAACCAGATCATTAGATGATTGAAAACTGACTTCTCATGTATGTTTCTTGCAGATCTTGTAGCCCATTAACTTTCAAATTGAAAAAATCCATATTGAAATTAATTTTCTCGAACAAGCTGAAGTCTAATTTAAATGTTGATATTTATGCTTGAATTAGAAAACACTCATAAGAACTGATTTTTAAAACAGTGCTAGGTTGAAAACGGGTATACCGAAGGTGTGTCTTCTCCCCATCTCTCCCGCCCCCCCCCGCTTTGTTTTTATTTTCTACTAAGTACTTTGCTATTCATACAACGTACTTCTGTTGAAATGGTTTGATTCCTGTACAGGAATTCAGTTGCTTAAGTTCAGATTGGTTGAAAATAGCACTTAACCCAGCTTCCTCTTGGTTTGCATTAATTGTATGGGAGACTGATCAATTTATGTTTCTGCAGATAGGAAAGCTGCACAATGAAAACATTTTATTTCCATCTCATATTAAAAAGTTTCCATATTTTTTAAAAAAACTAAAATAGATGATAATTTAGGGAACACTAAAGAGATTGTGCTTGTAGTGACAGTCTTGAATTAGACCAAGCATCCTGTTAGCAGTCACAGCCTACAAATTTTGTTTCTGAAAGCAATTGTTTTTTCCTTCCTGCCTTTTCTTTTAGATTAATACAGAGGGAACTTTCACATGCTTAAGCCTTTTTATCACTGATGGACATTTCTCAGTTTTGACACTAAAGATGTCAAAATATTTACTAAAGGGTGTATGTAGTTTTTTTCCCAAATAAGGCATAGAAAGGACTTCCTTTACAGTCAGATACTGGCTTAAATATAATTACTGAGAGCTTTACTCAGGTATGCTTTACTTCGGTGTTTTCTATTTGTTGTTTACTATGGAGAGTCCTATACAAAATGTAATCTTAATCCTGATTGTAAATTTTCATTTCAGGAGCACTTTTTCTCCCCAGCTTGCATTTGTCTCTGGTAGTTTTCGTTCTTCTGTTCCCAGACTGCTTCCTGGGATGTAGTGGGAGGTGGTGGTTATCTGAGAGGTGATGTTCGTACTAATCTGACATCTTTATTCCTTTTTCTGGTGTCAGCTGATTTTTTTTTTTTATTATCTTTAATGTCAATGAAGGGGATGTCCTGTTAGAGCTCGTACTTGTCCTACAGCTAGTAATAAGAAATTGGGATGCACAACTGATGTGCCGGACAACTATATAACTGTTATAAACATTACTTTTGATTTTTAGCTGCATAGAAAGTGTATGTGGCTTCTCTTAAGTCAATTACTTACTACATTTTAAAGGATTATTAACTCAATAAGTATAAGATCAGTATAGGAACTAGATTTTAATTTCAGATTTAATAATCTCAGATGGTCTACTTCTTTGAAAGATACTGTCCTGGGTTCATGTATTGATGATAACAATCCATCATAATTTAAACATCTACAAATACAGCATGTGCAAAACATGAAGGAGAAGGAAGAAAGAAGAAAGAACACAATGGGCACAGTCTTATGAGTGTGTCTGCAACACAGCTACTTCAGCTGTGGGAGTAGTGCACTGTTTAGGAAATGGCTTAAGCTGATGACCTTAGATGATGCTGAACTCCCAAATGGAAGGGCAGTTTTGGTATTGTGAAGCTGTTACAGTAGTCCCAGAGAGGGAATTATACCAGTTATACTGATGCTATATTCCTAGTAACAGGAACGTGCCATTTTGTGTATCTATCCCCAGGTCCATGTTGGTGTCCATTTAATAGAATCAAAATAAAGGAAGGTCAGATGGACAAAATGCTGGGTTTACTCAGTTGCTCACAAAGAGCCTTTTTGTAGCCTGTATTAGAAAGCCTGTATTGTTGCAGGCTTATTGCAAGGCAAATAGAAGATTAGTATTTAAGCAGCTGTATCAAGGCATGGCCTTGCCAGACTCATATTATTATATACTAGAACATGCAGATCTCTAATCATCAACTTTATTAATACATACTGTTATGGTGCTGGATCCGGATGTGAATTAATATTTGTTCTGAGTCAAATTAGAGAAGTCTTTTTAGATAAGAAAATGGTACAGTAGCTGTATAAGTTTTCTGTTGTAGATTGTAAACCTTTCAACTTCAAGTCCTGTGAATATTGATGCAGGATGTAGTACAGTGTAGTCTCAAGCTTAGTTGTTGTTATCGCTTCTGTGTTGAAAACAGAATTGTGTAATGAAACCTTCCGAGCTAAGCAATTAAGTAATTTAGGGTTTAATTTTAGATTAGATAAATCAGTTCATTATTACCTCCCAATAAATGCTATTACAGTCTGACCAATACTGAACATTTAAAAAGAGTAAATTGAATCTTTTTTTTGTCTGACAAATTTATGTCAAAACAGAATCCTAGATGTTCTTTTGTAAATGCACCTCCGCTAGGTGCCCTCGGTTATATTCACACTCAAAACGTATGTCCCATATTTGGTTAAGCATGACATATGAAGAGAGCAGGGAAAACTGGGAGGTGATTCAAGATGTCACTGCAAAGGAACTAAAGAGCCAGTTTAACTGGCTGGTGGGCTCTGGTTGGGCCCTACATTTAGAGGAAAACATGCATCATGTGGTTGCAGTCTCCTTGTGCTGTCTTCTTGTTTCCTTCTAGGTTTTACATGTTAATGTTTCAGTTAGAAGCCCCCAAAAGTTCAGAGAACTTCATTACTTCCAGCAAGTAAAGCTGCAAGTTTCTGTCTGCAAAACCACCGTATACAAGGTTTCTGTTAATTTTCATTATAGCAGTTGATCCTGAGGTCAGAACTGATTATTCTGTGTACAGAAGGAGGTTGAATGAGCTGCTGTGAGTTATACTTCTGGAGCTGGATGTGTAAATGCTTACTTCTGCAAATGAAAGCAATGCACAATGTGGTGGAAACCCAGATGATGTAACTGTTTAGACCAAATAACTTCAAGTAAAGATAGCTAGGGGAAAGGATTATGATAGCTGTGAGGAGGTACAGAGATTAGAATGGGGTAGTCTTTCTGGTTGTTGAGATGGGTGAAACAGTCTGAATGAGGAGGTTGTAAAGAAATTTGTAGTTACTGTGCCACAGAAAATCTGGTGTTCAGAGGGAGGTGGGGGAAAGAGGACAGTCTTTAAGAGTGAAATATGAAGAGCATCCAGAGGAAATGTGAAAGCTTAAATCCAACTATAGTATCTACTTTAATCTTCTGTTTAGGGCATGCCCATTTTTTTATGCTTATCCACCAAGTTCAGTTTTGTTTTGAGACTTAAGTTTGCCTAGTCTATTATAGAATGCTTACTCTGCTTGTAATTAGGAACAAATAGGTGTATATAGTTAATTAACAAGGAACAATTATTTTAAATGCTGTCCAGGTGTAAAACATGATGGCTTTTTGACAGGCATGCTAGTCATACATTGGAACCCATTTTTAGCAACATACCACTAATGTTCTTTGATTGAAAAGCAAATCTTCAATGCTCCTTTGCTGGAATAGGTGCTATGGACCTCAAGGGTTGGCCTTTAGCACTGTAGTCTAACAGTCACTTCAAGCTTTGCTGCAAAAAAGTGTGGTTCTTTCACCCTCTATCCCCGTTTCTCCACATTGGCTCCTCTGTTACGTTTACAGAAGTGTTTTTGTAGCTGTGCAGAGAATCAGATTGGGGAACTGATCCAGGTTAAAGCAAGTATGTTGTTGTCTGGTTAGTTTTAATCTAGATCTGTTCCCTGATCCAACTGACTACATAACTGCATGAATGTTTTGCCAACAGAGGGCTAAGGTGGAACATAGTGTGGAAGTAGGAATCGATGGCTGGATATGGGAGTGGGTAAGTCTGAGATTCTTTTGTGGGAAAACTGGTTAGGTTTGAACTTGGCTTTAAGTGAATACTTGTCCAGTTCTCAGCTGTGATTGCAGGTGTTTTTGCAGTGGGCATCAGGTGATTTGCGATGCAGTTTTTTCTGTCATAGTTGGCTGGCACTTCATAGTAGAGCTCAGCAGAGCTTTGTACGGTGTCGGGCAGCTTAAGTGGTCTTTTTCTAGAAATTCAGTCTTAGTTACCTGAATAAAGTTACGGATAAGATCCCACCATGACTTTTGGGATTCACTTAGCAATCAGCTCCTGAAGGAGAGCAGAAGTTGTAACACCTTTTACCTCTGCAACAAATTTGATAACAATCATAAAATCTACATCACAATGATCCGGCTTGAGGATAGAACCTCATACAATGGGGTAGCTCTGGCAGTTCAAAAAACCCCACCAAAACAGAACATATTTTTTCAGTCCAAATCATTAGTCTCTACACTGTGAGTTCCTGCCTTTTTGTGTGTGTGTGTGTGTGTGTGTGTGTGTGTGTGTGTGTGTGTGCGCACACATACCTGACTCTAGATCTGACTGAATTTATACAGTTACCTGAGACTTCAGGGCAGTTCACAGAAGCTTAGTGTTATAAGCTACTAACAAAGTACCAATTTTGGTTTCAAATTGATGAACTTGGGCTGAGAGGGTGGATTAATTACCCCTGTTTTATTTGAGTTCCTATAAACAGTATGAATAAAACTCTTACAGAATTTTAATAATATGCTACAACAGTGAGTGTACTTCTGTCTAGAATTCCTGGCTTGGATTGCATGAAGTCTTGCGTGTCAAAGATGAAGGAATTTGCTCAAGCAAAGTCTGTACCTCCTAATTTTTTTGCACTCTAAACTTCTGAAAGCAAACCCTTTATGTTGCTGTGGCATTTTCCACTTGTGACATTTTCATAATGGTTTGGGGCTGAAAATTTTTGTAGGTCTAAAAAAATGAGTATTTATAGACACATGCTCCCACACAAACTGAAAAAGAAGCCATCTTTTATGACTCAGAAAAGCTGAACTATGTTGAACAAGTGTAGCTAGCTAAATTCTGTATCTCCTAAATGCTAAAACATCGGTATGTGATGAATTTTATGATGTCTGTTATAAATGAAAAAAATCTCAAGATATGATGTGCACAGTGAACTCCTTTCTAACCATACACACCTCTCATGGGTTGGTTTTTTTCCTGTATTACACCATTAATGAGGCAAAAAGCCTCCTCTTTGACATATATTAATTAAGTTAGCCTGCGTTATTAGCAGGTAAAACATAGGGGTACCAGTTTTCAAATTGTCAGAGCAACTTTGATCACCAAAGAGAGGTTATCACAAGTAGGATACTGAGCTCCGTACAATTGTCAGTTTATGGGCAAAACTTAATTTGTGAAATGAGACTATTCAGAAAAAAGCCAAACCAACCAAACCCCTCAAAAACATTGTGTACTCAGAAATTTCAACTTTTAGTGCTGAAACTTTTATATACACCTACATGCATGCATACATACATACACATGCTCAGCCCTTTTTTATCGAAGTATTTTGTTTTAAAGGTATATTATTACATTTCTGTGTAATAATATAACTATTACACTTGTGTAATAGCATGTCTAATATATGTTGGTTTTTTTTTTTAATTTGAGATATTTTCTTAAATGAAGGCAATAAAGTATTTCTGTATTGAGTCAGAAATGTATGCATTTCAGAAAAGCATGTTAGCCAAGTAACTTGTTAGAACAGGCATGGACAACTGGTAGGCATAGGCCAACCTTGGTCCAAGGACACTTCTACTTCCCAGCATGACAGGATTAGACTGTCCTTTGTGGACTCTGCTGAGAGATGAGGCCATGATCCAACTAGAGAAAGTTTAATCTGCTACCTACCACATCGTTCCTTTGGGCTCTGTCAGCCACCCTGTTCCTCTGTTCTCTTCTGTGCTGGCAACATGCTATTGGGCTTGAGGTCTTTTAGGCTGAAAACAGGCACAGGGCCACCACCTTAGGGATTTGGACTCTTGATACAAGAATGAGGTTGTGTTGGACTGAGAGTACACTCAAGAATAAAAAGGATGGGTTTTGGCTGCAGCAGAAACTGGTCAGATGCTTTGTCATACCATTGTTGTTCATTCACAACTTCAGGTTTACTGGTGTGCTAGAATGAAAACTTAACTTTGACTTCATTAGTGCTGTAGCTTGTAATCATGGACTAGACTGGAAGAGAATAACAGTGATGCCCTCCAGCTGTTCTTGTGGTGTCCTCCCCAGGTTTTGACTACTGCTATGACTTGCGTGTTTCATGACTACTTTGCACAAATGTTAATGGTCAAGGTATTGACCAATGTGCTTTAAATAATACTGTGTTACAGGAGATAGGCAAGAAATATCGCTGGGCAAAGAACAGAAGTTTCATTTGGTTTAGTTATACCTGAGCTGGAAAACAGCAACTGTCTGCAAGGGGGATAAATAAATGAACTGTATCCTTAGATAATGCATTTGTTATGTATTGTGTCAGGGAAGTGCATTTGACCTGCAGGTAGGTATCTTAAACAGAGGTTTGGTATATAATTTCAAGGAATCAAGTACTTGTAATCAAGAGTTCAATATTAAATAACATGCTGTTTAATAAATTGCTTTTGGTCCATACGTACTGAGTTGGTATTGACTGTTATGCATAATCTCAGGTTAAAGAATTTTGTATTTCCATTTGATATCTTCAGACTTCTATTAAATAAATCTGTATGAAGCCTGAGCATCTCAAATACACCTATTTTTTATTTAATTTTTATAACCGCCCTGTGCTGCTGTTGACGTCTGCCTCCTCTTCTTAACGTATCTGTATCCTTGCCTGCAGGTTAAGGTATTGCACAATCAGCTTGTTCTGTTCCACAATGCCATTGCGGCGTACTTTGCTGGGAATCAAAAACAGCTTGAACAGACACTTAAACAGTTCCACATCAAATTGAAAACACCTGGAGCAGATGCCCCATCCTGGCTTGAAGAACAGTAATTGGATCAGAGATGAGGACCCAATGTTTAACCTAAATCTTTAAATCTGATAATAATCAAAGGTTGGGGGTTGAAGGACTGTTGTAGTGATTCTTGCACAGACAGCTTTAATTATTTACCCCTTTTATAATACTGTAAAACTGAATTTGGTGGGAAAGTGGGTGACTTAAAGGTAACCAAACATGATTTCTGTCATTTCATGTGCACTCCTTTTGTATGTAAAGGTTGGTGGTTGGTGGTTTCTGTAACTGGGGTGGGGGGGAGGGAGGGAAAGCAAAACTATAATAGATTTGCACTGACAAATGGTGTTTGTGATTTCTGGTCATTTTGATGGCTAGTCAAAATATTTGCAAATGGAGGTTTACATGATTTGTACCAACATCTGGTATTTTATAGATGATATAGAAAACATCTTTAGTAATTTTCATATGACTTTTAAAAAGGAGAGAAAAGAGTATTTTGCAGATTAATAATATGAGGCTTATATGTGATATCTGCATGTAAGGCAACTCTAGCAGATGGCTCATTGACTAGTGGAATTGCGGCAAATGCATTTTTAAAAGATTTAACTTTTCATTATAGGTTCAGGGAAACCCAGAAAAACACTAAAGCAAGAATCACTTGCCAGTCTGAGGCTTCTAAGCACACATTTTTGCTTTGCACCAAGTGGTTTGCTGAGTGAAGCCAACCATTCAGTGTACTAATCTCATTTAAAATTTTACTTTCTGTATGAAACAAATACCGTACTAGCCTTAAATCACAGGTATGTGCCTTTTTATAAGATAATATTTTCCATCAGTGTACATAATCCAAGAACCCTTTCATGTAATGTTTAGTCAGTTCCCAGTGAGGGGAAGGAGACTGTGTAAATGCTGTTTTGTTATACACTTCGAGCGAGTTAAAGCTCTGGTTAACCTTTATGGACAGATGTGATTTTGAGAGAGGACATCGGGCCAGTATGGTTTTTCTGTTTAGTTGAAATGCATACTTTGGTAATGGGATGGAGGATACTTTTTTAGTTTCTCCATTGATCGTGTAGTCCTTAAATGTAAAATTTTATGTCAGTTTTATCATAGACATTTTAAATTCAGTATATTGGAGTCCTCATTTGCACGTTATGTTGCTTTGTGTTCTGTTAAGTAAAATGAAATACTTCAAATACGTTAATTACAGCGGTGTGGATTGTATGATTTATGTACTGTATGTTCAAATGCCTTTCAGCTGACATTCTTAAAGTTTTCAGTGCTTAACACAACTGTAATGTAACTGTAAATCAAACTTTGTAATCATTCCTCATTAAATTCTGGGCCTGACAGAGCCTTCTTTATGTTTTTGTTCTGTCATAATCTCTTGTAATAGTTCATTTATGTTCCTCAGAATGTATATCTTATGTGAATTTTGTATTCATATTAAAGGTGTTTGCAGTCAAACTGCCTTGCCTTGTCATGGTTAAGAGTAGAGCTCAGCTTCTGCAGTGAAAGCTTAGTCCTATTTTTCTGAGTTACCACCTCTGCCCAAGAATTTTTGGTAAAAAGGTAGTAGGTGGTAACACTGCTGTTTTATTTTGGGATGATTAAATAGTGTGCAAGTTCAACCTGAATGGAAACTCACAGTGAAACTCACAGTGAAACAAGTCTTTTAGTATGTGTAATTCTTGACTTAAACTTTCAGAGAAATTTCATTATCTTTACAACTCTTACAGAGCCACTGAATTCCAGATCTTGGCATGCGTATGATATGATGGTGCAAGAAAGAAATTAGCTATAATAACTGTAGTTGAACTAGGAAATGCAGATAGCACCATTATAGCAGGGATGAAGAATGCAAACCTGCTGACTACAATTGAAATGCTAGCTTTCAGAATGCTTCAGGAAAAGGATACATACGGAACATGTGTTGTCAGTTTTTATCTCGAATTCACGCATCTCCTGCTGAGAGTAGTCCCTGCGCAGGAGGAGCCGATCTGTCAGAAATGGTAAGAGTGAATTTGAATCTGAAATTGCCTAATGCAGCAATGACCCATGTGGCATTGTGTAACCGTCAAGCTTTTGCAGTGGCTTAAAAGTGCTGGAGTCTCTTCACTGTGAAGAAAGGTGGGACAAAAGAGATGACCTGCTAAAATCTGTGTGTGTATTGTTTAATACCAAGGAGAATTACTTCCATTTTACTCACAGAAGCAGTTGTTCTAATTGATGGCCTCAGGGAGGAGGGTTCTGTGTTAAGCTGATCAATAGGATATTAAACTGATTGCCTTTTTGTTAGTTCGTTCTTTCTTTGCTGCCATTCAAATATATGTGCTTATGAAATAATTCAAACTCATGTCTTATATTCAAAGTTAGCCCTTTAGATCTCACCAAATTTAGAAACTTTTGCTTTTGGAGATCATGAGAGCAAGACACTTCTGAAGTCTCTAGTGGGAAGTAATTACAGTTGTCAGGCTTTCTGATACTAACACAAAAGCTGCATACATATCTTAAGGTCGTAATACTGGCATTTATCTAGGTAAGACAGTTGTCAGGATGGATTTTGTCTGAAGAGGGGGCCATACCCACTTAGTGTAGAGGCTTGTCTGTGAAAGATTTCATCTCTGTTACAAGTTATCAACATGAATGCTTCTAGTGTTCGGTGAGGTTTCTCAGGAAGAAGAATGTAAAGCAGTTTATAGTGTTTCAGATACACTGTTGTAGCTGCTCTACCAAGCAGAGATGCAGGGAGCTGTTTGTTTTCTTGGTGACCATACTGTAAGTTATCCACGCTTCTGGCTTGTTTGAAACATGTAGGTCCTGTTATTTTGTTGTTATGAATTCTACAAACAGCCCTTCTACTCTAAAAATGCTCTTTGGCATACTTCATGTTTTGTCAAGTCCTTACAAAGAACCTTTTTGGTTACAAAATGTATCTATGGTTATATTTGAAGGGAGGTCTATGCAAGTAGAGCACAGTAACACACCAGTATCATTAAACTTAACAGCTTGATTCCAATCTTCTGTCAACTGGTTTTCCCAGCAAGCTTATCTCTGTTCTGTCTCTGCTTCAAAAAATCATCAAAGTAATATAAAAGGAAAGCTAAATGTTCCCCTCTACCCCATTTTGAACTGAACAGGGGGCATATTCAGTTTGTATTCTCTGCTTATCTGCTCTTTTTCCTTGTTGTGGTATTACAAGAATAATAAGGTATTATAATTATTTAGCATTCCTCATCTGCAATTATCTTCAGGCTTTTTCTCTAGTCTGGTTATATCGTTTCATGCTGCATGCCTGATGTGGGGGTTGTACTAGTCACAGATCTTTTTAATCACTTGTGATTCTTTTCATGCTTTGTGATTGCTGCCCACCCCAAACTTACCAAACGACTGGCACCTAAGTTTGTGAAATTGAAAGTTTGGGGTTTTTTGATGAGAAGATCCACAGAGGAGTTGACTGTTGCTTGGTTTATGTTTTAATCTTCTATCCTTGTTACTTGGCCTTGTTAGCGGCTGTTTGACATCTTTGTGTTCTTTCAGGTTGTTTTGGTTAGTTTAATCTAGTGATGTGTAGAAAACACAGTTCTGTGTCTGTGACAGCAGCCTTGTTCACCTTACCATTTGCCTTTTTTCACCAAGGTTCTTCCTGTTTATTTCTGTCGGTCTTACATGGAAACCAGGTAGATGTGGTGCACTTACGCATTTTGTCATCATGGCAATATGTGTTAAGGAATTACAAGAGAGGCAAGTTAGGACGGTTTGTGGCTGCCTTGGAGCAGAAGGGCATATATTGGTAAAAGGAGCAGTGGGAAGGAAAAGCAATGTGTTGCTATTTCATCAGAGTCCCTATACCGAAATGCAGAGAAGCAGCGTATAACCTTTGCAGAGCAATGGCCTTGGGCATAAAAGCTCAATCTTTGGTTCACAGACCTTGTTTCCGATGGCTGGAAGTACTGGCACAAAAGCATTGCCTTTTACACTTCAGCTGCCTTTCTAGAAACAGTTGAATAATAATTTCAGAACAGGGCAGGAGCAGGGACAGTTCTGTGCTGCCCACTATTGGTAGTGTCCTTCTGGTAAGTACTCAGCAAAATGTGTGCTCAACTTTTTATAATTGCTGTAGGTAAAAGAAGTTTTCTCAGCAGATACACTCCATCTCATCTCTTCGTGAGAATGCATTTTAAAGGTAATAGCTATTAGAAGAATGGAAATATTTGATATTCCAGAAGAAGCAGAAAAAGAGATCAAAGAGTATCTTTGCAGAGTTCCCTTGCATGTTCCTGGTTGGTAGAACTTGGATGGGTACCGGTGTGGTTGGATGATAACATTTCTTAATTAAGTGCAGAGATCCGATACAGAACAGAGTTACCTGAAACAAATTTTTAGTTTGGGTTTACCCTGTTATTACTGTTCATGCCAGCATAAATCCATCGGTTCAGTCGGGAACAGTTCTGCTATCAGCAACGTGTTCCCAGTAAATGGTGCTTAACAAATGGTATGTCCTACTGGGCTAATTAAATAATTATACATCTCGCTGCCTTTCAAAGGCTACTGAAGGCTGTAAATTCAAGCACTTGAGAGTTAAATTATGCTAAAACCTGGTGTTGCCTGTTCGGTCTTGATTTGCCTTTCTTACATATGTGTATGCATCATGCTAGTTTTATGTGATAGAGGTAATTAATTGCAGGGTTGTGTTTTGGGAGGTTAACTACCACAATGCTTAATTTTGAAACCAAATTGGTTGTAATGTGACTGGAGTGCCACAATTAACTTTCTCTCCCGCCTTTGTCCGAACACTGTGGAGATGAGGGCTTGTAACAAAGATGAGGACACCTTTTGCTCAGGTGGTATAAGTTGCTTTGTTCATATTAGGTCTGTTCAGTCATTAAAGCCATGTTCAGCCTAAAGCACTGGAAGCTCTTTGTGCTCTAAAGAAAAGCAAAGTTTACAAAAACCTTTTTTTCCCCTTCTCTCATTGGAAAATGCATTAAAAGAGTAATAATCTTGAAACTGTCCCGAGCATTTAATTAACTAGAAACCTTGAAATACTGACGATAGGATTTGTTTCTGTAGCATACCAACTCACGTAAATGCTATCTGTTCTAGGGAGGTGCATTTGTTGCTTGTTATAGGTGGGGCTGCTGGATCTACCTATTATTAAAGTTGCTTAATAATTCCTACTGTAAAGACCTGTTTTCAGTTGTTTGTAACTCGGATTAATTTTAACCATGTGGGCAAAATCTTTGCCTGCTGAGTGTTCACCTTTTTTGGGGGTAGAGGGAAGAATCAGATAAAAACATAAAATTAATTTAACATTGTGTTTCCGAAAAGTTCTGCTGAAAAAAACCAACCCGCAGGGTGAGGGAAAGTTAAGAGTTTAACTTCATATCCGGGCTGGCTCCCGGTTCCTCTGCTGCCCTGTTCGGTTTTGAGGTTTTTTTAATACAATGCCATTATGCAAGTCTCCTGTTTGGCTTGCTCTTTCCGTGTTTTGGAGCGAACATTTGTGCTCATGACTGGCAGCAATGAAAACAAGCCTCCTTGGTTCCAACACAAGCAGCCACAGTCCAAGCGGCAGCGCGCTTCCTCGCGGGTGACCTCAGGGGCGACCCGACACTCTCGAGGAATGTCCACGCTGGCTCTGTGCTGAGGCTGCCCTCCCCAGCTGCCGCTAGCCGTGCCAAGCGGGGATGTGTGGCGTGACCGGAGCCTGCCGCTCACTGCAGCTGAACTGTTGGCTCAGTGAATCTGGAGCTTAAATGACCAGGTTCTGACATCGCACTTTGTAAATTTGTCTTTGTTCTAATGCATTTTTTCCTTTTAGACTGAGTGAGTCAAGCAGGCTGTCTTGCCAGACCAGCAGGTCCCATCTCTGGCTGCAGAACTGTAAGCTGGAAGGGTGTCACCTCAGGGACACAGGGCCTGGGCTCCAGGTCTGGGGACAGAGGAGGCTGCCTGCCCTCCTGCTCTTCCCCTGGTCCAGCCAGCTGACCCCCAGGCAGAGGCAGCAGCAGCCCAGGTTAGGCACTCCACACCAGATGAGACACGCTTGTCCTTCTGCACCTGCCCTCCCAGCCCTGGCCATGCCAAGGTGTTATTTTCTCTCTCGTGCTCAGCTCAGCAGTTCTGGTTGGTGATTGTGCAAGGCTGGAGGTGAGGCTTTTGTTTCTCCCTCCTTCCTCAGGAAAGGAAGCATTTCTAATTCTGCCTTGGAATCGGCCGCTTGTAAGAAGCAGTGTTGGGGGTGTGTGGTCTGTGTGTGTTCCTTGCAGCTGTGACTGCTTACTTACTTGAATGAAGTCCTTTGCCTTCACTCTTCTGGGAAAATGGTTTTATTTCTGAAATGTGGCTCAATCTCTCTGCAAAAATATTTTAGAACTATGTATTTGTTTGCTGGATCATCTGTGGATGGCACTTTGGCTTTCAGTGCCACAATCCTGGTGCCACATAACCCAGGGTGTGATGACCTCTTACATTTGACTTAAGTTCTCTCATGCTGTCTTCATTGGAGATGACCTTTGAGCTTGCTGCTGATGCGTGGGACTCCCACAGCCTGCTGGTGTGCCTGGCTTGCCACCTGTGGTGCTGAGCCAGCTGGCAGTGCCTGGTGCGGGAAGACGATGGAAAAGGGGATGTTTGCCTTGGGGGTGAGGGCAGAGGATGAAAGGCTTCAGCCACGGAAGGGAACCCTCTCCTTCTAACGGGCAGCGTGGTTGATACCACTGTTCTATTCCTACAGAAGCAGTTGCTGTGATTGATTTTGGTGACAGCATGTATATACGTATGTGATATATATATATATGTATGTATAGCTCTCACCCACCTCACCTGCAGCGCGCTCAGCCCAAGCCCCCCGCGGCCGCCACGCACACCCCCGGCAGCCCCGGCGCTGGGCAGCGGGCCGCCCTCCTCCCGCGCAGGGGTCCCGGTTCGGCGGTGCTGGTGCGGAGGAGCGCGGGGCTCCGCCGTCCCGCGGGGCGCTCCGCGGTGCCACCGCCGCTGTCACCTGCCGCGCCCGCGCCTGCGCGGTGCCCCGCCCCCGCCAGCCCCGGCGGCGCGGCCGCGGCGCGATGGGAGGAGGCGGTGGCGGCACCGGGCCCTGCTGCGCGCGGCACCGCGTGCTCCCGCGGGCGCGGAGGTGAGCGGCGGCGGCGGCGGGAGGGGCGCGGAGGAGATTGGGGGGGGGGGTGGTGATGGGCTGCGCGCGGGTCTCCTCCTGGCCGGGCGGGGGCTCCGCGCTGCCGGTGCGGGGGGGGGTCTGGGGAGAGCGGCCAGGGAGCGCAGCGGGTTCCCCGCCGCCTGCGCGGGTCTTTCTGCACCTTCCCGAGGCGGCGGAGCGCGGAGAGCGCTCCTGAGAAGCGCGTTCCCCCAGCCGGTCCGCGGGGTCCGGTGTCCCCCGGCGCCTCTCCAGCCGTCCCTGTCAACGGGCGGGAGCCGCCGCCGCTCCGCTCGCACAGCGGGCGTGTCCTCGGCGGAGACCCCCGGCGAGGCCGCTGCTGCCGGGGTGAGCGCGACCCTCACCCCTGCCCGGCCGCCTCCCGCGACGGGATCTCCGGCAGCTCCCGCCGCGGAGCAGCGGGCCCCATGGCGCCCCCTGCGGGCGGGGCGGGGCCCGTCCGCTGGGGCGGGGCGCTTGCGGGTGCCCGGGATCCGACGGCAGGCGGGATCCTGAGATGAGACGGCAGCGGCTGTACCCCGGGTCCGGCCGAGCTGCCCGCAGCCGCGGCGGCGCTTGAGGGGAGCTACTAGGTAAGGGTCTCCTCGGGCACCTGGGCGCGCTGCCCGCCTTCCGTGCGCACCCCGGCCACACATCCGCACCGGACGGAGAGCAGGACGGTGAGGTGAGGGCTGAGCCCTGGCGTCCCCTTTCCTACGGCAGGGAAGGGGAAATGGCTGGAACCGAGCTCACTGACCAAACCCTCACGGTGGTGGCCCGGGGTACTCTGCCCATGTGGCTCGTGTCGTAAGCCTGCCTGGGGTTCCCTTCCCAGCTTGGGACCTCGTGCCGCATGAGGGATTTATTGGATGAATTAAGTGGTTAAGCACTGAGTTGCAGCGATAGCGCGAGTTGTGTGTTCTTTGTAACCTACGTGCTTTGGCAAGGTGAGGGAGGTGATGGTAGCAATTTCTTTAGCTGGACTTTACCTTTTCTGTACGGCTGCTGTTGAGACCCAGACATCCAAATGCTGTGGTCGGGCTTTGGTGTCAAAATCGGTGTTGTTCTCGTGAGAATTTGGAGGGTGCCTGGAACAGAAACGTGGGCAGCAGAGAACATAAGGTGTGAGTGAAAGGCAGTAATATCTTGCAGTATGAATTATGAAATGCCCTTCAGCGCAACGCATTGCGCGTTTCACCTGCTCATTTGGGTATGCAAATATAATGTATGTCCATCTCGGTGGCAACACCATTTTTGCAAGAAGCAAATTATTTTAGAGCGTTCGTCGTCTTACCGGGGGAGAAAGTTGTCGCCACCCTCTAACTTTGAAATGCATTTCCAAGTATGATTAGGTTGGCTAAGACAATGAATGAGACAAAGAAATAAGGTATTTCTTTCATGCCGAATATGGACACAGTTAAAACGTGCAGCGAAGATGTTACTTTATGGCTCTTGCACTTCTGCTGTTTTGGATGATAAACATGCAATAATGAAGTGCAATTGAGACACCTTAAGCGTTTGTTCTTTTTTTCCCCTTTAATCCTTTGAAAAGTGCGGAGAGGCTCCTCAGGAGTTAAAATTTTCCTTGGCTTTTATTACGCATCCCATTCCCGCCGTGTCTCGGTAATCTGTAGTTCACAGTTGGAACGGCTGCGTTGCTCCCCACCTCCTCTTGCCGTACTTCCTGCTTGGAGGCACCTGCTGATAGCAGCGAGCGGCCCAGCGCCTGTCCCGGCTGCCAGCTTCTCTCCTCTCCCACCCACGGTAATGGCAGGGGCGCTGGGAATGTCTTGGAGCCGCTCCTCCAGGAGGCTGCAGGAGCAGGGAATTTTGACCGGTCTCCTGGTAACTGGAGCCTGCCATCCTCTTACAAGCCGGTGATCTCTGTCACCTGCATCGTGCTTACCTGTCAGAAGACAAAGCTGAATGTGCAGCCTTTACGCTGTGCCTTTCCTTTCATGCCTGCCTTCCAAATGCTGATTCTTCCCCTTTCCTGGTTCTGGGTGACGGTTACCTCATCCAAAGCGGTACAGGGCTCATTGGCTTGAAAACAGTTTTTCCTATCTATGTTTCTATCTTTACATCTTAGGCTGGGATGTTTTCTTCCCCTTGTGTTCTCCACTCCTTTTGTTAGGAGTGTTCCTCATCTAACTCGGAAGCGCTCAGGTCTAAGATCAGTCGTTTTTCACTCGTGTGTTAGCACTGGGACTCCGATGACTCATTGTCTACAACTTTGTTCCACTAGGATTTGATCCCATTTTTCTTAAAGCATCTAAATTTATTGGAAGTTTCAAAATGAGGTTCTTGCACGTTGCCCTGGGGGCATGGTCGGTCACTCTGTCTGTCTCTTATTTTCCTTCTTTCTTGAAATCTGTGGGAACCCAAGCGGGAAAATAATAACTGTTGGACGCTGCTTTGTGATGGTGGAAAATCAGCTAATGCATTTTTCATTTTTAAATAAGCGGTAGGGAGGGAAATCTTTTTTTCCTAGTTGAGTATTTCTTTAAATGAATGCAACACTTAATTGCTTTGAGTGGTTAATGTCTTTCCACCACCTTGCACCTGCTTTTTTTATGCCTCTCTGCTTCTATGATCATGAACCTGGGAGGAGAGGCACGAACATACAGAGCTCTGTAATAGCAGCTGGGTATTAATGCTGACTTAAATTGGAAACTCTCTGTCCCAACCCACTTTCTTTGTAGCTCTTCCCCTTCTCATCCTGCCATTAAAATATTTTCCATCATTCCCATGACTTAAACCTCATACAGGTTTTTATGTATGTTTTCTGTTCTTGTGAACACTTTGGTAATGTAGGATATGATGTTAGAAAATCTGAAGCAGGAAAAAGGAGTTTGTTGCTACCTATGCAAGCTTTTGAGAAGAAAAGGTAACAGTGGATCATTTTGGTTGGTTTCCATTGACTTCAGTGAAGCTGTGAGTGGCTGCATCCTTGCAGACCGAGAGAGAATTTGCCCTGAGGCTTGTTTCTGTGACTTGGGTCTGTTTGAGTACATCCTAATGATGGATCTCTGGCAAAAACAGTGAAGGTTTTTCATTACTATTGTACAATGTTAAATTGATCTGGGTTGCTATTAGCTCTGTGTGAACCCTGCTGAAGAGACAGACAACTAAATCAGTGCCAAATTTCTGATTTGATACTGCTCTTGTGCCAGTGCATTACTTCAGCTTTTTCTGTCGAGCTTTCCTGCGACTGGTTTTTGCTGAGGGACTGCCTGTCTTTATCTAAATTTCTGTTGTGTGCTACCTTTGATCTTTATTTGTGAATTCCCTGGGTTTTTTTTTTTTTTGAGGTAACCTACAAATGTCCATACAGCTGTGGGATTCTTCATTGATCCGTATTTGAAACACCTTGATTTGTTTTCTCAGAGACTTAGAAGGTGTACTTGTTCTAATGGATTGGTCTTACCAATCGTGGGGTTTGCTGAAGTCATCCTCTTACTTGAAGGTTTGCTGTCAACAACAGCATCTTCATTTAGGAGGTGACAGTATAGTAAAAATTCCTCAAAACTGTCTTGGTTCCTGTTGAGCTCCTTCATGAGGTAGTGTAGATCTAAAAGCTCTCCTAAATATGAAAGCTTTCAGTGTAGGTTACTGTTCTGTCAGCTCCTCTGTCCTTTCTCTGTCTCTTCCACTTATTGAACCAGCTGTGTTAACCTAGATACTGAAGTAAATTTTAAGGGGCAGCTTGAACTGTGGTCTTTGTTTTCTTAGTGCATTTTGGGAGTTAATGTAACCAGACCAAAAATGGTACAATGCAAATACTGTAAGTTTATTCTCAGTGAACATGGGTTGTTTAGGGACTGCTCACTGCTTTTCCCTTATTGACAGCTGTGTGAAAAATATGAAGGCAAAAAAGCAGTACATTGGCCTGGATTGTTAAATCATCAATATATTTATTGTTCGTTATTTTGATGCAGCTTGGATTTAAGCCATGAATTAAACGGATTCAAACAGGGTCTGTTTGATACAGCTAATCCACTACCCTAGTTAGTACTTATATTTTCTAACTGTGTGTAATCAGTGTGTGTAAAATTAGGAATGAAATGATATTTGTTTGGTTTAATAATTAGAGATATATTCTCTTACAGAATTGAACTAAACTGAGATTAACAGATGTTTTCAGTGTCTACTGTGGGTAATATGAGAGGTATTCTTATTTTTAGATGTGTTTTTGAAATCTAGGTACCCAAACCTATTTGAAGTCTTAGTATGGATAAATTTCATACAGTTGCTCTGGCAAACACTTTTGATTCACTGGATTTCCCTTCCGGATTAAACATTTGGTAACTGTTATACCTTAATTTTAGTGTCTTTTCAGCACAAGGGACAAGATCCAGTCTCTCTGATCTGAGTTTCCTATTGTGCTTTGTTGCAGGTTGCGAAGATGGTACAGTCCCCTCTTGCGTTGCAGCTGCTGGCAGACTAGAGTTTGAAAGTGCGTGAGATCGGTTGCTGCTGCACTCACTATTCAATGTTGCAAACCGATCCAAGGAAGTAACACTCTCCTCTTTGGAGAGGCCATAAAATGCATGTTATGAATTGTCTCTCCTTGGTCAATGATAAAGAAAATGGGGCTATTCCAGTCGCAACGGGATTAATGAACGAGGATACGACAACAGCACCTCAGCTTTCTCAGCCTGCAGCACCGCTGCCCCCTCCACCATGTCCCCTCGCAGGGGCACCCGCAGCCCCTCCGCTCCCCCCGGGGATGCCACCACCACCACCACCTCCTCCTCCACTGCCTGGGCCAAACGTACCTCTGCCTCCACAGCTGATAAACGGGCACGACAGCCACGGCAAAAAGAAACGGATGCGGAGCTTTTTCTGGAAAACCATCCCTGAGGAGCAAGTCCGTGGCAAAACCAATATCTGGACGATTGCTGCAAGACCGCAATATCAGATCGACACAAAGACAATTGAGGAGCTTTTTGGGCAGCAGGAAGAAACCAAGCCCCAGGACGTCCGGAGTCGGTCTTCAAAGTCTTCATTTAAAGAGACTAAAGAGGAGGTAAGAACTGAAGTCTAACCTCTCTTACATCGTGCTGTGGGAATTGGTGTGAATTCTGACTCGCATCTGTCTCCTCTCTGTCATGTTTCATCCGTATGGCAAATGTGTGTTGATTTGAAGGAGCGGAGAACCTCTTTATTCTTAGTGGCACAGATTTGTTGTTGAAGGAGCGTTTTATTATTTTAACTTGGTAAGTGCTGTGATTTGATCACCTGTTAATAAGTGAAGGGAGCCGAAAGCATTTGTATTTACTTATGTTGGATAGCTCTTGAATCTTCAGTGGAAACATGGGTGTATTGTAACTTTTCAGCTCTTCCACTGTGTCTGTTGTGCGAACAAAACGTTCTACCTGCAAACATGAAGCAGGCAAGAGGGAAGAGAAGCATATTGCAAGTGTTAATGCTGTATATACCCATGATGCCTTGGAGGCGTCAAGGAAGGGAAGTACCAGTGTGACAGCTTGGAAATAAAGCGTAATATAGTGGCTAAGGGAATTTATTATTTAATTGAGATAATTTTAAAGTTTCAACTTTCATAAATGTAGCTTTCCTGCTCATGAAAACTTTGTCATCTACCCTGCTTTTCTGAACACTAAAATAACCTTCCAGGAAGGTCTGAAGGTTGTTCCTGCTTTCTGTTCTGGTGGCAGGAAGGTCTATACCAAGCACTTTCAGCTTCAAACGCTTCCCAGTGAACTGATAAGTAGCTTGTCTGGTTCTTAGATCCTGGTTTATAGACAGCCTCTTTGTGAAGCCTGAATTGAATTGTCTCAAGTGATCATTCTGTGAAGTAATTGGAGGGTTGAAATGTAGATTTAATCACTGGTGTGCCTCTTCATACATGTTGGCTTGTAAACAAAATACAGAGGGCACAAAGTTAAGACTTGTAATGATGCATTAGTTTTTACTAAGAAAATAGGAGCTTGAAGTTGGTGCTGTCTTGCAGGACCCTGGAGATGATGTCAAAGTAAGATCGGCAGGGACTAGGTGAGAAACCAATGTACTGATAGTGTGCGTATTGTACATAGACTAAAATAAGGGGTTTAAAACAGGTGTGTGTATTGCAGACTCTGAAATGCTGACATTGGGAAGGAGTAATTGGGGCCATCGTCAGAGGTAGTCATTAACCTCTGTGCTGTTTTCAGGCTGTGTTCATCTTCAAATCAGGATGGCAGTGAGTGGACTTCCTGTGTGGCATACAGATGTACACAACTCCAGCCCCATGTGTTTCCTTAGAAGCTCCCTCTTTCAGGACTGATGTGTGGTGAAGATCTAGTTACAGTAAAAATGATGATCAGTTCATAAACTGAACGTGGCCCCTAGTACAGTAGCAGAGAAGACCCCAACATGCTCCCTCCAGAACTCACGCATTTTCATGTGGAGCTTGGAAATCGGCATCCTAAGAGTGATTTTGGGAAATGAAGATCACAGGCCTGCAAAATAAGGTTTTCTCCAGGATTCAGTGCCTTGGAAACAAAAACCTGCCTTGCTGCAAGTTCACGTTTTTGTGTATCTGCCTGGAGCTGATACGGTGGTCCAGTGCATCTCCACTGCTTGATGCTTGTCCACCCTGGCTCAGGGCGCACGCAGTTCCATAGCACGTGGCAGCAGTGAGGCAGCAGGACTTCCCTCCGAGTTATGCTACTTGAGTGACAAAATGTGCGACTCCGTTGCTAAGCTGTGCCGAGCATGCCGCAGCAGTGTGTCAGACAGCGGTGAGCCATTTCTGGTGTGTGTTAATGGTCTTTGCAGCACTAGCTGCTTAGCAAGGAGGGAAGGAGATAATCCGCAAGAGCTATGCGTTATTGGAAGTGCGGAAGCACAGATAAGCAACAGCTCACATGCTTAACGTTACTGCAGACCTCATTCAGCAGGAGTATGGACATTTGAAGCATAAGCAATGCTTGTGATTTCCGTCATCAGTGCTGTCAGGTGCAGCTCACTTACTTTAATGTATGACGGTTATACTCAGCTCACTGTACCTAAGGAGGTTGAAAGGAGTTTGGGGCGGGCTGAGGTACACAACATCTGTGTGACCTTGTGGAGAGCGTGTCACCATGGGACTGAGGAAGCTGTGGTTCTGCTCCTGGCTGTGTCATTGCCCTGGCTTCCCCCTTGTCCAGGTTCGGAAACTGGACAAGACACTTCGTGTGTCAGTATCTCTGTTCCTTTCGTGTAAAACACAGCTGACTTTAGAAAGCGCTTTGTGGTCTAGCGGTGAAAATTGTTCTTTGGAGTTCAAACAGTGGAATTGGACTCGTCGGTGTGATATGTTAACAGCAAATTTTCAAGGTAAATTCATGTGCATAAATTCAAGGCAATCACTTAGATCCAAATGTGAAAAAAGCCAGCACATGTCCAGAAGTGCGTGGCTGGAGAGTGTCTGCCCTGTTGGCTCAGCAGGGCTCCTGGGTGCGAGGGCATAGCTTCAGTGGAAGTGGTGAGGAGTGACCCTTTAGCCAGTGTTGAGGGCACTTCCCCAAAGACTGTGGTAGAGATAAGGGTTTAGCGATCTCCAGAAATCGCTGTTGATTATGCAATCGCAAAACTGTTCCCACCGAACAGTTTGGGGAATAGCTCTCACTTCATGTAGGAGCTTACAATACTCCATGTCCCTGTGATTTATACAGGGAATTTAGGTGCTCAGCTCAGGTTAGTTGCACTAAACATCATCATTATAACAGAAGTCCCTTTGGAGACCTGAGTCAAGCTCCTACAGCAAATGCTTTCCTTTCTGTAAACAACCCCTTGCCAAACCCTTAGGAGATTAATTAACATGTTTCCTTGACTAAAGGCTCAGTTTGCCCTATGTTTTCATCTAAGTTGAGCCTCTGAAAAATAAGGGGTATAGAGTTAAGTTTATGCACCGATTTACTTTCCCCATCCTTTAGTGGTGTCACAGTATAGCCCAACATGCGTTCACCCAGGCTATACCTGGCCTGGCAGCAGAGTGGGCAGAACAGCTTGTTGCCAGCCAAGGGAGCTGGTCTTGCTTTCTCCTTTGAGCTGCCCCTCTGCTCCTGTCCCTCACCTCCCCCCAGTCTGAGCGCTGGCCCTGGCAGACACTGGACCCTCTGTAAACAGATTTAAGTAGCTCAGCAGAATGCTTTTGGGGTGTTTTGTTTGTTTTCTACTGGAGTAGTTTTCCGGTGTTTTAGTGAGTTTTGATGGCTTGGGAAAGGGTGCAGCGAATTCCAGAGCACTGTGCAAGGAGCTAGTGACAGGAGGAGAGAGGAAGATGGAAGGGGGCGAATAGGATGTCTCTTTGGCCCTCTCCTAGCCATTCCCGCTCTCTTATTTTCCCTGTGCTGGCTCTGGTGCTCATTCCATCTTCTTGAGAGCTGATTCAACCTGTTAATCCAGCAAAGGACTAGCACAGCAAAAAACCAATGAGATGAGTACCAGTGCCTGCCTAAGGGAAAGAGCAGGCTAGGAATGTGACAACAGAGGATGACATGGAGCAGAATGGCCCTGTAGTAAGCTGCTGTGTTCGCGCTGCCACGCTGTGGAAGTGCACCTTTCCTCAACCACTCCAAGCAGTGTGTGTGGCTCTGAGAATAGAGGCCAAAGTGTTAAACTCTGCAACGAGGATGTGTTGTAAGTGAAGTGGCAGCTGAAGCAGGAAGGTGTTCATAGCCTTCCTAACCTCCAGCACTGAGCCTGTGCCACCAGGCTGTTCTATGCTTGCTGTAATTTTTACTCTATCGCACCATGTGAAACTCCATTGTTCTTATCCAAAGAATACACATAATGTTTTGCTTTCACAAAGCTGTCATCCACTTTGTCATGTTCTTGTTCCTCATTGACAATCTCATCGCAAGAAACTTCTATGGCATTTCTGCAGTCACCACAAAGTCAATATTGATGTGGGCCTTTATGTATCTCCCAAAGCACTCCTTGATCTTTCATGTTGATTGCAAGTTTGTGTCAGAGTTCAGGAGCGGCTTTCCTTTTACCGTCATAACAACTTCACCATAGTACTCTTGCTGAATTTCCCTGTCCCTTGATAGACCTGCAACAGTGAATGTTTCAGTGGTGGGTTAGCACTGGTCCAGCTGATGCTGTTATTACCCCACATGATCTGTGCCTGCTGCAGATTTCAGAAATAGGCTGAGTTGAATACTGTGGTGAGGAGAAGCAGATTCAGTGAGACTAGGAAAGTCTGTTCTCAATCTTTAATTACAGTCCAGTGTAACTTTTTGAGTCAAGAAGTCCAAGGGTATTATTGGTGGGCAGCACTTTAAAGATCTGCTTAGGTGGGAAACAGAGATTTGGAACATGCTGTATGGGCACCAGTGCTGAAAGTGTGCATGAATAGAACATAGGAGCAAGCTGAGCAGAATCTATAAGAAGCTGGGGTAATGTTTAAAGGGTAAAAAGCAACAGCTTGTTTGGAAGTCATGCAGACAGCTTTCTGCAAGGACAAAATCAAATGAAAGCTTGGTGAGAAAGAAGAGTAGACATTACAGACAGATGTTAAGGCCAAGATTATGAATCTGATATGCAACTGCATGTGAGATGGAGGATACTGTACTCTTGTGCAAGGAGTTGTAGTTATGGAGTATCTGCCAGGTTCCCCTTTTCTCCTCCTCATGCTCCTATCTAGAAACACCTTGAAGGTGGTTAAGTAATGACAGCTTTTTCAAACACTCCTGATAATCTTGAAGTGGGTGCCAAGCAGAGAGTGACCAAAAACCGAGCCATGTGTTTTGATTGTGTGCTTGAACAAGAAATCAGAGGGAAAAATAGAGTACAGTCATATACAGAGCAAGAAGTGTGTGTAAGGTTCTTGTACTTAAGAACAGCTATGACATTTTTATGTTGTACTGATAAGGCAGCTGCAGCTGGATCTGTAGCCATCTGTTGTTTTTCTGCAAGGGAAGATGTTAGAAAAATTCTCCAGTTTTGTCTGAGGTTGTACTGTAAATCTGAGTTGTGCCATGGAAACCGAAGGCTTACCCAGCTGATGACCAGTCTTATTGTGACAGTTGCTGTGCCTGAAAATAATAGGTACAGAAGGTTGAATACGCTTTAAAAAAACCGCAACAAACCAAAAGCAAACTCAAGATGGCAAAGCTTATAGTGCAGGGAAATCAGAGTTAGGAGTGACCAGAGCAATTGGAGACTGGAGCTGCAGTTTGAGAGGTCAGTGAGAGGTCCCTGCAGTAAAGCATTTGAAAAGATTAGATACTGCGGGAGGAGAGAGAGGCATAACCTGTCCTATGTTAAGGGGCTTTTCCTTAATGATCTGTTGGGGGCCTCTCAACTCCTGAGATAACAGGAGAATAAACCACAATCTGTCCGCTTATCTTGGCATATGCTAAAACTGAAGGGCTTCAGGCTAGCCGTCATCTAACTACAACTAATATGCTGATAGATAGATCCTGTGTTTTCCAGTTTTTTGCTGGTTTCAGAAGAGAGGAAAGTCCAAAATTTCAGAAAACTCCTGAATTTGGTTCTCTCTTTTCAGTAGCTGAGGAGGCTGTCTCCTGGGTGCATGTTGAGGATAGCGCATTAATCACTGTCACCAGCTAACTGCAGACTAAGTCAATTCTGTGACAATGCTAACATTGTGTTTATATATGTATTTCTAATTTGTGTGCTGCCACAGAGGTCAAGACACCTTTCCAGCTGCCAAAACCTCAAACATTAGGAGTCCAACAGCAGTCTTGAACATCTGTGTGTACCAACTTGTTTTATTGTAGCAGTTGGGTGGCATTGTTCATGTGAAACAATTCTCTTGTCCTTGTAAATCTCATGAGTGTTGTAGCCGTTATCACCAAAATAGCTGTGGTAAAATTGTAACCCTTAGGATGCGATTCACCGAAACAGAGCAAACGTCTCAGGTTTGAGCTTGCGTGCTGTTACAGGAACAAAAACCCAAAAACTGGTATAAAAGGTATTATTTTCCAAAATTAATTAGGGGGAAAAAATTAGTGTTGTGGGGGTTTTTTTGTCTCTTAACCTCCAGAATTGTACACTCAAGATGATGCAGCAAATCAGCTTTAACATATAAAGTGTGGGGAGACTATTATTATTATGGGTTTCTGTTTGCGAGCAAGTGGATTTGAGCATTATCTGTCTCAGGTTTCGATTCAAGATCGACTTACCTTCCTGTGGATCAGCGTGGCTGTTAGTTTGCATGTCTGAAGTCAGTGGTGCATACTGACCTCTGCTTAGAACACCCATCCACCTTTGTTACAAACCCTCTGAAATAAGTGGGGTTTGAAGTGGGGTGCTCACTAACCATGTGGCCTTCAAATGCAATACAGTGGATTGACAAGCAACATTTTGCAGATGCAGCATTGTCACATAAGCAAGAAGAATGTTTTTACTTTGTGATGAAATAAAACTTATCTTGATTCCTTCCTTCTGTGAATGTTGCTATGGTTTTTGTTCTTCACTTGGAAAAGGCTTTTGTGGGCGTGCTGCGTATTTCCCTGGTAAAAAATAGTTCTGTAATATATGATTGTTGATAAGAAGTGACTGTGTATTCATTTGGCCTGTGATTTGGTGGCAACTGCTAACAATTATCTGTAACAATTTAAGAAATGATACCTGCATTATATGCTATTTTGTTAGGTACTGGTACATTAATCGCTCTTGCTTTCTCTCTCAGGTTTCTATTTTGGATGCAAAAAGAAGTATGAACATTGGGATATTTCTCAAACAGTTCAAAAAGTAAGTTTCGTTTTTTCCACGCAGCTAGTGCAAGCTATGGATGTATAAAATTATAGTAGTAGTTCTTATGTTCTCATTATAGATGTTCTCATTAAATTTATTGTATATTGTGCTCTGTTCCTTGTGGAGTTTATAGTTCTGTGCAGGGTTGTCATAAGTAACTTGTCATAATTTGTTTTCTAAGATGTTTAATTTTGAGTGCCATTATGACTTAGCTCCAAACATTTAGAGTTTGCTGCTGAAGTGTTTGAAGTGAATTTTCAGGTATAGTTAAGGGGAATCCTTATATCTCATGTAATACTGTGTGAGAGCTGCTTTTCACTGGCTTCCTTTTTTTATAAAGAATTAATAGAAAGGAGTGAGGTGGGGAATTCCTTTTTAAGAGCTAGCAGCTTCAGTGTTATCTTTATTCACTGATAATGTTGCCCTTCAGTAAAGGCATCACTGAAAGTGGTACTAGAACAGTCCTGCTGTGGACAACGATACATAACCTCATTTCAATTCTTTTGAGTAGCCCTGGCATGGGTTTTTGGTTCTTTTTAACTATTCACGCTGCAAGTGTTAGAAATATGTATGCTCAATTGTTTTTTCAAGGTCTGCTGAATCCATCATTGAAGATATTTATCATGGAAGAAGTGAGCCCTATGGTTCTGAACTGCTGCATGAATTTCTTAAATTATTACCAGAAGCAGAAGAGGTAAACAATGGTTTTACATGGAACTTGTGTTTTGTAGGGTTCTCCTGCCTGGGATTCCCAAAGCCTTCCTGAGGCCAGGGGTAGGAAACCACTGAGTGCAAGGGTTTCATCTTCATTTGATATGTGGTATTGAGGTCACAATCTAGTCATTCCCTTCACATCAAGTAGTTTCACTTACTTGTAAGGTGCTTCTTAATGAAAGTAGTGATAAAGGTATTCTTGTTTCTCTGATGTTCCTTACAATGTACCTTTTGTCCCATAAACATTTTAATAAGACCTGGAACCCTCCTGTGTGCAGATAACTCTGCTGGGTGGGCTGGTGGTGTTGTCAGAGAACTCAGAATCAAAGTACATCCTAATGCAAATTAAGTTTCACTTCTTGGCACCTGCCTCATGCTTTCCCATTGCAGTGCCTGCAAATTGAGTATTGGTAGTCCTATGCTACTGTCTTTTCTCCCTTCTGGCATGCTGTCTACTTGTTGATCTGGGATCTGCCCGCTCCTTCGCCTGGGCTGTTGGGTTCCAACAGGGAGGAAAGATTGCTCCACTGTGCAGCACCCATAGAATTTGCTAACATGGCTTAGTGTTCCAAACAAGATGTGTTAGGAGGCACAGAATTACCAGCAGCACCTTCTGCAACATCTCCATACTCACCATATGAGCAACATGCAAGTGCTGCTTTCTCCCCTTCCAGCTCCAACCTTCAAGTCCATTCGCATGACTAAAGATGTGAAGCTTCATTGACCTGAGAGCCCTGCTTAATGATGCAAAGTTCCTTGTCTGCTCACATACTTGCACTGACCCATTTGTATGTACTTGAGAGAAATGTATACCACAAACTTGACAAAATTAGCATTAGAATTGCTTGAGTGCTTCACATCAAAGTGATGGCTGAAACCTGGGAAATTGCTAGTTAATGTCCACATAGAGATCAACCTCAACACACGTTGCTTTACCACTTCAAGGTCATACTGTCAAAGCACTCTGTTTCCTCTGTGTCTGTTTCCTCTGTGCAGCTGCAAACCTCAGATCCAGTCAACAGCAAAACATGTATCATGTTGCTGTCAAATATATAATCCTAAATCGGGCTGCTTTTGCAGGGAATGTTGTAAAAGCGATGTTGTGTTATTATATTTGATTAATACACTTTCTGAGGTTGGACAATATCAACAAGCTGAAATGTAATTAATCTAAAGAAAAAAAAAAGATGACAGTTCTGGGAGCTTAGAACTATTCCCCCTTATGTCTTTATTTGACTTTCAGTACATATTCATCTATTTGAATGGAATTTATCTCCTTCCTCTGAAAGAGTCATATGGAGGAGAACAGTAAAAGGAAGTGGCTCCTAGCTAGCTTTGTGTAAATTCAGCAAATTAGACTAGAAGTAAAGGTATTTTTTCTTCTTTTCCTCTTTCTCTTTTAGATCTTGGTTGATATTTTGCAACAAGTAGAAAATCTTTCCAATAGAGTACTTGTGTGTGATATAAACGGAATTCAGCTAGCATGGGAAGTTGCTGAATTTTGTCAGAATTTTATCTGCAATACTTGGCTAGATGCTTTAGATATCCAGTAGTTTCTGCTAAGAGTCAAAAGTATTTTATTAAATAAAAATATTTATTTCCCATTAGATGATTTGACATCAGGGTCCCCCCTCAAGTGGAGCCAGAGCACTTAAGAAACGTTTTTAAGAAGGTACTTGAGAAATTAATAGAATAAATCTTATGGTGCAGAGGAGTATTAGAAATTAAGGTACATTAGATGTTAGATTTGTTGGTGTGCCCAAGAGAAGGCTGGAAAGAGGCTTGTTCCTAGTGTACAGGTATTTGTATGTATATAATTAGTTCCGTGCTTCAGAGATCTCATTGCTCACTGTCAGGAAAGGGAGAGAACCCCTTTCCCTATGTTATTCTCCCCGTAATTGTTTAACTTCTTGAGCTTTCTTCTCAAGAGCTGGGGTGGAGGGGCAGGACAGGGAGAAGACCCTGAGCGTTAAGTACTGATGCTTCAGCAGGTATGGAAAAACAGGTCAGTGCCTTCATGTCCTCCATGCTTCAAAGAATAAGTGGGTCCAATAACCCATTTACTGCTGTGGCTCCTAAGATTTTAGTTTAGTCAGGTAGAATCGCTCATTCTCCTTAGGAGCTTCAGAACTTTTGTTGTTCATCTTTCCCAGCATTTTTTTGACCTAAATGTATGTTCATTGTTCTCTTTTCTTTTTTGTTAGTTTATTGTCTGTCTCCTAGTCTGAATACCTGTCTCCTGGAATAGCGATTCACTATTTACTAAGGGGAAGCCACCAGAACTATACAGTCCCTCTCCACAGATAAATAATCCAAAATCACTAGAGATGTCAGATGAGGTGGTGTTATTTGTTCTGCTGTTCCCTATTCTGTTTAATAGTCTCTAATGTCTTTCCGATGTGGTGGTTGTATCACGAGAGATAACTGGCAAAGTGTTACTGCATTGGCCTGTCCCTACAGAACATTGTACCTGTCCTCAGCAAGGATTCCCTGGGATTACCTTTGGATACTTACCGTTTTCCTGAAGACCTGCTTTGTTTTTGTAGGGGTTGAGAATTACTCTGAGCAGAGACTTGAGCAGTCAGATGCTAAAAGGTTAATTGTTATTCAGTTACCAGAGCTAACTCGTGGTGTGACCATGGGTGGGCTTCTGCAGTGTGTCTTTGTATACACTTCTTTTCAGCAGCTCCGGTATTTACAGTCACATTTCCCAATGGCATAGTTGTCTTGCAGGTTGGAATGAGAGCCAAGTACCCCCTGCCAGGCACGGGCCCCACCCCAGTGTTTGGAAATGTCATCTACTTTCTCTTTTATACAGTACCATAAATCCTTAGGCTGTGAAAGTTAAAGGATGGGAAGAGAGGAGCACCATTCCTGGTCATAGCTTTAGAAAGGGCAACTGGGCCATCATGTTTCTTCTTTCTTTACAGGCAACCTTTTCCGTTTGTCTAGTGTGAGTAAACACTGGCTTTATACTCCAGTGTTATCTTATCAAGAAGTGTGATACATAGTCACGTTACCTGAATGTGCCCCGGTCACCAGTTTGATGTATGTGACATATTTTACATAATTTCAGCCTATATTATTTCAGGCTTCTGATGGATGTTAGAACACCTTTGAAATGGATCAGCTTTTTAACAGCAGAGGCTAAGTCCCAGGCTAACAAATAGATGTAAAATCCGTTGTCTTTAAAACTACCTTTTTGGAGTACTGTAACGTGGCGACTTTATATGCAGGAATAGGTCTCAGTGCTAGTAATTTTCTAGCTGTGTTCTATGAAAAACCCCAGCAGCTGTTAAAGCTGTTGGGATTTTTGTGTATAAATGGCAAATGCTGGCTCTTTGGATGTTTTTGCCGGAGTGAATGAGACCGTTATCGAAATACTGGCACCGCTGCGAAGTCTTTTGTCAACCGAAAATGTCTGAGTATTTTTAAATGTTTCATTGGAGAAACTTGACAAGGTCCTGACGCTGGCAAACCTGGAGCTTGCTGCAGGGTTCCACTCAATGTTTTGTTTAGGGCTGTGAGTGTGGCACCAGCCCAGCCGTGATACAGTGGTTAAAGAAAACAGACCAAGGAAAGGTATAAAAATTCTCCATACATTAATAAGTAAGATACGATCACTGGTTTAGTGTAAGCCTTGCTAGAAGTCCTGCTCTTTGTGCCTTACTGTGGTTGGCAGTTTTGTAAGAGGAAGAAAAGCCTCCTTGGGATCTCCTCTGCCTCGTCCCTTTTGAAGCTCATGTTTTTTTGTCAGGGAGCCTTTGTCTTTACTGAAGCAATGACCTTCTCTGCTGTAGCACTTCTGAAAAGATTCCTAGGTGTTTCTTAATGATACCCTGTTAAAATGGCTGACAGCTGTCATTTACTGACATCCTGACCAAAGCAGAGAAGCTTTATTTTGCTTTTATGTGTATATCATTGCACTCTTGAGCAGGCCCGGACTGGTAAAAGTTGAGAGAGTCCAGTGTTTAATGAGCTAGAATAGCTAGAATTTGTACTTTAAATACATACAGAAAGGAGCATATCACACTGCTAATCAGCTCACCCACACACATGTACGCCCAGGTTATCAACACAGTGTTTTAACTTCCTTTATAATGTCTCATGCCTGTCCTTTGCTCATATACTCTGTTCTAAAACCCTAGTCATCTGTCACCTGCTTTACTGGAATTGTTTCTGTCTGTCAGCTCTACCCTTATCAAACCGTGTTTTTGTAGTTAACTGCCCCCTCCTTTCCTTAGCTAGCGCTGTATGTGGCTGAGCATCTGTCTCAGCTTTCATCTCCTGCTTCCTTCTTCACCCCTTTGGTAGCTGCAGGTTTTTCTCCTTTCCTTCATATCATTTGCTGATGGAGGTTTGCCACCGCTCAGGCATGTGCTCCATGGTGCCTCCCCACCTGATGTTCTAGCTGCTTTCCCACATGCTCTTGTAGTTGGATTCCACTGTGAAATCTTTTGGGATTTTGATATTTTTTAACTTTTTCTTTAGTGTGAATTCTCCCAGAATGTTTGCAGTGGTGTGGAAATAGTGGAAAAACCAAACCAAACACCAAAACACAGTGATGTTTATTCCTCTGGACTACTGCACTTGGCTTTACTTATTCATTTATAACGAAGGGAATACTTGACTTAACCAGAATGCAGGGAAATACTTAGTTACTAGCATATATAAGGATGAGTAGTGTAGGGATTTATACTCTTCAAAGATCCTGCACAGTAGTGCAACATACCTGTTTGATGCCATAACGTAAAATCCCACTAGTTGTAAGAAAGTGCTACTGGTAGCTCAAAAATAACTGAGAACTGGCGTGGCAGGAATGCAGTAGCTTTCCTGTCTGTGGGGAATAACAAGATACTTGCAATAGGCATATCTACTCCAATTGTTCACAAACCAAATCAAAGATATTTCTCTGTTTCATAGCTGTTTTTAAAATGAAGCAAATTACATATGTGAGAACCTTCTGTATCTAAAATGTGATTTAGTGTGCATGGGCATGCATGGGCAGTGCCAGTGCATATTCCATATACAAATATAATGAAAAATTAAATTAGTAGCTCTGTGCCCAATTCGAGTAATACAGAACTAAGTGTATGATGTAATTATGCTCTCTTGCATCTACACATTACACTGCCATATCTTGGTACGTGGCTGTGTACTGTTGTGGAAAAGGTTTTGTTGTGCTTGAGGAGAGGAGGTCAAGGCCTTATTGTGATTTTAAAATAAAGCACAATTTTTAGCTCTTTTGTTCTCAGACTAATTATAAACCTATCTACTCTATCTGTTAACATGATTAATCATGAGCATTATTGTCAATCCCCATGGTTTCTTTGCAGTTCCTGGCTGCTTTTGGTGTTTGAATTTGACCCCACATCTAGGAGCCATCAGAGAATCTTAGTTCTCTTTGGGAAGACCTGGACAACTTGGCTGCAGAGGGAGGAGGCCAATCCCACCAGCTTTTGATTAGCCTCCCTTGGAATGCGTAGGGGCAGCCACCCAAAATGTGTTTCAGTAATTTCTAGCTTTGGGATTCAGAAGCAGTTTTAGTTTGCAGGTAGTGTCAGTTAAGTCAAATAATTCCTTTTTTTCTGCTTCATGGTGAGATATCTGGTATTTTCCAATGATGAAGTCTGTAAGAAAGAGGGAACCAAAATAAATTGTTGTCCCAACTTTACATTAGCTATTCCCCAGACCATTTAGTATTTTAAGGCCAAGTTAACAGAGGATTTAGTCTCCTGTGCCAAAAACATATGACACATTTGAAGAACCAGGCAATGTTCTCTTGAATTCCAGGATGAAAAGGACCTTATAAGTCTTTTGTGTTCTGTTTTGTCCATTTGTGGAATGGGTCACTATCCTTCTCCTTGCTTGGGTTTGAGGCTAGTCAGGTGCTACTTCTTTTGGACACCTGAGGCAAAGACAGTGGGGGTAAGATGGCTAATACGGGCTGGTACGACGTAACCAGATGACAGTGACTACATCTTTGTTTTAAGGCTGATTACACTGGCTGTCTTTTGGGTTGACTGCTGCCCAAAGCTTTTTGCATTGTGACATTCACACCCCATCCTACCCACCAGAAGGCAGCCCCATCAGTGTCTTCTGTTGTGTGTATATAGGAAAGTTCCTCCTCTGGATGAATTCTGGGATTTAGTACTCCCTTGTACCACTCCAGGCATTTTTCCTAATATAATAGCATAGGAGAAAGAGGATTTCATCCAGTGTCTGTGAAAGTAACATTCCATATAGATAACATTGATTGCTACTTACTGTCAAAAGTGTATTTAAGAGTAGTACAGGTAGCACAAGTAAGTTAATATTCCTGTGAGTATCTCAGGATCTCTTGTTTTGTGCATTTAAATCTTAAAATCGCATCTTCCTGTGGTTTATATGATCTTAATTTTGGTAACTTGGGGTGGCTTTTTTGGTGAGCTGCTTTCCTTTTTTTTTTCCCTCCTCCCCCCACCCCAAATGTGAATGCCTCTCTCCTGTTCAGGCAAACTTTGATACTGAAAACATACTACAATGAGGTTGGAAAGCTTGCCATTTTTGTTGTTTAGGTTGTAGACCACTATTTTTTGGAAGCTAGGTTAAAGAACACCTGCAAAGACAGATAGTAGGCATCTCCCCCTGCCCTCTTCACGATGTATGGAGAAGTGCTTGGTCTTGGTTTGCTCTTTGGTCATTTAACATTTTAGAAATACCAGAAATGTCAAGTCTGGTCTTTCCTGTTTTTTTGTTGGCAGATGTCTTGAATGACTCTAAATTAGGAGTTTTCTCAGGCCTCAAAAAATGGGTATGCTGTTTATCTTTAGAAGCAGCTTTTGTCTGAGTGTCGTGAGTTAAAAGAGGGTGTGTGTGCCTGTTAGGAAAAGGAGTTAGATAGCCTGAATAAAGATTGCTCTTTGATATAGAATTCTCTTTCTGGGTCATAAGGTGAGTTGTTGGTTTTGGTGGGTTCTTTTGTTTGCTTGTTTGTTTGTTTGGTTTTGAAAAGCAAGTTTATTTCTATTGTAGGTTTTATTTTTAATTTTGGTTTCTCTTAATGTGCTCTCAACATGTCTGGTTTTTTATAAGGAAAAGAATCCTTTTCTTCTGCTAGTCCAGAATTTATTTTAAGTCCCTGATTTAGCATAGCATTTGTTGTTTTCCTCTACAGAACAGTTCTTTTTCTGCTTTCACAGTAAAAAAGTGATGAATTTAGAGCCTGATACTTTTAAAAACCTCTGGATATCCTGCTAAATCGTGGCAACCTCGTAACTGTTGATGCTCTGATGTAGTGTGGCTCTTTCCAAGATAGCTTAATATGCTTTCTAAAATTGACGGCTGTAGAAGTGGTTGCAAATGGGTTTTAAGTGTAGCATTACAAAAAGGAAGGATAATAACTGGTGTGTAAGTCAGTGGAAACATACAACTGGTACTGGGTGTGAACTTGTTGGTTGAATGAAGAAATACTGTAATTGAGAGTGAGTGCTGCTTTTGGACACAGTTGCTGTGTTGGAAGATGTGGAAGAAATTCCAGTTACACTTAAACATATGTGCATGTATTTTCCAGTTCTTCTGTATAAACAAATAGTAAGTATGTGGGCAGATCAGTGGCTTCCAGATCATGCAAATACATGGATTTTGGTGGAGCTGGGAAGGAAGACTGTGAAAATTAATGCAGTGATATTTTCTTTGCATGTAAATGGCTTTCTCAAAGTACTGAAAATAGGTAATTTAAAGGCAAGGTTGCATTTATCTTTAAAATATTTTGTATGAATGAAAATACAAACTCAAGATCATGAAGTTTGCCCCTTAAGAGAGGTTTAGAGGAAATGGTTGATGCAAGTATCTGGAAGACCCGTAACTTAAACCTTAGCTGCATTGTGCCAGAGAGATCTAGGCAGTCCTATGCTGGAAATGCTGAACACACAGAAAGCTATGCCCAAGTGTATATCACAGTTTTGAAGAGTCGAGGATCATTTGTGCAGATCATCATTTAAGCAGCTATTTACTGGGCAAACAGCTAGAGAATACCAGATCAACCAGTCAGAAAGAAGAGTTCTCGTGGGGAAACTGAAACAACAGTGTCCTAAACATAGTGATGAGACCAATCATTGATCATGAATCAGAATGATGAATCAGAAATCAGAAAACATTGATCAGAATCACCAATCAGAACGACGGCATTGTATTTTTTCCACTGGGATGTGTAGCTAGGTTTTTGGGAGAAAAGTGATGTTACTGTTCTTACTTTTTTGTGATTGGGGTGTGCACAAATTACAGGAGCTTGGACAGTGAAGCCATCCAACTGGTTACTGAGGGCACTCTCTAATGCCTCCTGTTAAATTCACTGCTCGTCAAGATGTATTTCCTTCTGAAGTCAAGTTAATCTTGACCTTTGATAAAATTCTTTTCATGTGTTTTTTTCTCTTTTCCAGGTAAAGAAATTAAAAGCCTTTGGTGGAGATGTATCAAAACTGTCTCAAGCTGATTCCTTCATGTATTTACTAATCCAGGTGCCAAAGTAAGGAGATAGGTTTATTCTGTTAGCAATAATTGTTCTGTTTTGGCTGTCAGTTCTAAACTGTTCTAAACAGTTCTAAACGTGTTTGTTTGTTTGCTCCAGCTACGCTCTTAGGATTGAAGCCATGGTGCTAGAGAGGGAGTTCTCACCCTCCTGTGCTTCTCTACAGGATGACATGAAAATTATAAGACGGGCAACAAACGGTAATTAAGCATGTTGAGACACGCATAATACTCTTGTTTTTGTTAGCATGTTAATTAGTCTGCATTATGAAGACTAGAGCTTGAATTTCAGGTACCTTAGCTATTAAAAAGAAGCTAACTCCCCTCTGACAGAGGCCATCAGGGTGTGCCTGGCAAATCTTTGCTTCCACAGTCAAAAATCTGGAGACTTTGGACACACTAGCAACGAGTTCATGACCAAGGCCTACACGCAGCTTATCCAAACCTGACAGAAGCAAAGGTGTCCATGGCCAAATTAGGATAAATCATCTTTTGAGTACAGTTTGCTCATTCATGCATTGCTGTGTCTGTGATTGAATGCAGTTGTTACACCCCTCTGTTCAGTCTGTCTGAGATCCATACAGAAAATCACTGTATGTCATTCCCAGTTCCTCTGTATGCCGTTGCCTTTTGAGGTGGCAGTGTTGTTGGGCAGAAATCTTCGTTGTGGAGACCTAGTGCTATTCCTTTGTTTTCTGTTTTTGTTATCTGTGTTTCTCTACGTTTCTTTCTTGTCTCTAAATCTCACAAGTTTTGAAATGCTGCAGCTGATTATTCATAAGGTAATCTGGTGTCTTTTACTCCGCAGGAAAACAGTTCATTCCTGGTTTCAGTTAAACATTAATGCTGGCTTTTTCAAATGCTCTGAGCGCACATTTGTCCTGTTCCTCAAAATGAAATTCCTATTAATGCTGGCAGGTTTTTTGGCAGGCTCCTAGAGCACTGTTTAAACTGTTTCTGGTGGTATAAAAAGATACAGTAGTAAAAATATTCCACTGTGAGTGCTGGTGCTTAGGACAGTCCTTTCTAGTGAAAGGAAAGGGCGAAAAGCCTGGTGTGTTTTTCCCACCAGTGGGGACTGAGCTGGTCCTTCTGGACTTAGAAAAATGTGCCTTAGCTTAGGCTGAGGTTTTGAGTTTGGCCTTTATTGAGATCTCTTTCAAATCGTCGTTCTTTGTGTTTTGAGCAACAGACATAGGTGAGGGGATCTGTTATGTATGAAAGCAACCGCGCCCTGTTGTCCTTCATGTCCTTCACTCAGGACATCTGTGAACTGATGAATTCATTCCATCCAGAGGAGACACTTTGGTCTCCAGCTCCTGCATCAGGCCAGTCATGCAAATCAGACTGACTGAGCTTCCCTGTTTTCAGTCCACTTGTGTCATGTGCTCTTCTCCATTTGGTGTTTCCACTTCAGGGTTTGTTGATAGCCCGAAGTTGTTTAGGAATTATGTCTACTTTTCTATTCCCGTCTCCTGTGTTTCTTTCCTTGTAATTAAGCTGAGAGAATATTTACTTAAATTCTAAAGCTGATAATCACTAGGGGTTAGGATGGTCTAAATCACCTGATGGATTCTCATCTAGCCTGGGAATGGAGGTATCTCCTAGTGACGCTGAGCAGGCTTTCACTATGCAAAATATTTAGAAGTTGCCCTCTTGGCCTTGTGGAAGCTGGTGTTCCCTTGTGTACTCTTTTTCTTTCTTGCTTCCTCACTTACAGCTTGTTAGATCAAAGGTTATTTAATTAGTTGTATGTTTTTAGGCTGATAATACTGAAATCCGAAGATACAAGGGCTGTCTGCTTCCAGAATGATAGGTTAGCATATTGTGCTGCTGAACAGTCAAATGCAGGATAGATTATAGAATGTGAATTTCGAAGCAAAATAGCTTTTAAAAGAACTTACACTGCAATCAAAAGGATTTCACCTTTTATCATTAGTGTAAACTATAGTACCTGTCGTGGTTTAAGCCCCGGCTGTAAATTAGATTACATTAAAACCAGCTCATGTTATTTTTCTTGCTCTATGAGCACTTGCAAGTTTGGAGTTATTTGGTTTGCTCTGCCACTTGTGTAATGCCAATTCATTAATGCTTTACAGTTCTGCGTTTCTGTATCTTATTCCTAAGGCAATCCATCTGGTGACTTTTAAGCACATGTATTGGTTTGTGTTCAGATGCGGCTGGGTGAGAAGGTGTATGAATTCAGATAGAGCACTACTGTGCATTTTGGAAAAAAATGGAAATATGTACAAAAACAGGCTTCTGTGACGGAAAAGCTTTCAAAGGTAGTTTTGTTCCATTGGACTGCTAGCATCACACTGAATGCAACTGTGCTAAATCACCTGTGACGCGATTGAGGTGAAATAAACGTTGCTCTGAGCTGGTGAGCATACAGAAATAAAATTATGATTCATAGTTGGAGTGGCATAAGCAAGGAAAATTTAGACATTGCCTGTTATCTTTTCAGGACTGATGGCTAAGTCTCCCAAAAAGAGAATAATTGCTCAAAAGCCCAGTCCTGGCAGATGGCAAATGGATCCTGCAGGGTGCAGAACGCTTACCTCACACTGCAGTTAGTAGGTGATGAGCATACTTAACCACTTGCATAAGACACGTTGCACATGACAGCGTTAGGCCCAAAATGTTTGTTAGCGGTTGTCTGCTACTGTTAGGGGGTTGCCTTGGAAATATTACACTTGCTAAGTTGAAGTCTGAACCTGTACTTGAGGTTTATCAACTGTGCCTGTGAATTTGAATTTTATAGTACCATTTTTTTTCCCCATGACCTTTTCCATTTGTTGTAGTTTCCTGTTAAAATGAAAGTTTTCACCTTTAAGAGCTGAAGATGAAGAGGAGTTGGTAACTGACTGTGTATATTTCTAAACAAACAATTGTTAGACAGTAGTTTTCTTGTTCCTTACAGAGTTAATGACTTGTGAGGAACTGCATTCCATATTGCACTTGGTCCTTCAGGCTGGGAATATTATGAATGCGGTAAGTGACATCCAGAATGGACATAGCTGGTTGACCAAACTTCCTTGTTAGTACTGCAGTCCATTGATGTCACACCTCAGCTGTTTGCCCTTTTCTTTTTAGGGAGGTTATGCTGGCAACGCTGTTGGATTTAAACTCTCGTCACTGCTCAAGCTGGCGGACACAAAAGCAAACAAACCTGGGATGAGTCTGCTCCATTTTGTTGCTCTGGTATAGAAAAGCTATTTTGTTGGTATAAGTGTCTGCTACAATTGTAGGGCCATAGGTGATAGACAGTAGAAGGGGCCATGTGCCTCAGAAAAAGCAGCTTTTTTACAGCTTTGATCCAAGTCTTCACCTTTTTTCTCCTGCCATGAAATTCACCAGTTCACCTATGTCTGGTCATCTTACCCAGGAGCATATGGAAAACTTAAGCTTTTTATATCATGTAAAAACTTGCCTTCATCTGACTTCCTCATTATAGTTTTTATTGTCCTGAATTCTTAAACCATGGAAGTGGCTTATTTTGGTAAATACTCATTCAGGTGTCCTTTTGAGTCTTTTGAGCAGCATTACTGGTAGAGGGGTGGGTGTTTTTCCTCTCTCTCGGTGACTGACTTTTTTCTTTTTAAAGCTGCTGCAGACAAGTTTCAAGTTATTTTTCCTTCCTTTCAAACTTTCAGAATTTCATCGTTCTCAAGGAAAATTTAAACAAGGGGATTTCAGAAGGGAGAGAATTTAAATGCCTCTATCTGTGACTTGGTTATCTGTGTACAAACTGGCTTAACAGATTTCCAGTCATCTAACAATAGGGTTTTAATTGATGTTTGTGCAGGAAACATAGTATTGGCTGAAACAATGGACATCACTAAATTGTTCTTTCCCTAACATTCCCTATTAATACATGACTTGTATTCACTGGCAGAATCAGCTATTATTGTACACTGGAAGTGGAAGCTGTTGTTTAAAGTTTCCAGTTCTGATCCTTCCCTCTTGTTAAGTGATGTCGTCTGCTCAATTGTGTTAGGATTGGATGGGAAGGAAAACAGTGCAGGAGAGAAACTTTTAAGTGCTCTTCCAGAGGCTTTAGAATTGTTGGGCTTAGGGACTTCGGCATGGTGGTGGAATGTTAATGGATTGTGTGTGTTTTGGTTTTGTTCTGTTTGTTTCAGGAAGCCCAAAAGAAAGATGCTGCTCTTCTCAACTTCTCAGAAAAAATTAGGGATGTTCATGATGCTGCCAGGTAAGTCAAAAGAAAACTGAGAACTTGGGGTAAAACTGACTTATTTGTGTTCTTATTTGTGAAGCAGTGAGGCTTATTCAGAGAAATCTTGGCACAAAACCCGAGATCTTTACCGAGGTTTACTATAGCTTTGAGGGCTTCATTTCCATTTGCTAGCAGAAGTATGCCTGCAATGTGCCTTCAGGTATGAGGGATTTTATGAAATGATCTCCATGGTTTATTGGTAGTTTTGTCTCTGTCAAATACATGTACATGTGTGCTATTTTTAAGGGATTGAAATAAAAGCATGTTACTGTTTTTCTTTATACCAATTTTCATGTGTCTCTGAGCAGGCTGCAGTACTTTCCCAGATCTGGTACCAGGTACAGGTACTGACCCTGGCTTCTGTTAGAACTGGAACCTAGCAGTGCTGAAGTTCTGTTCCCATTTTTGCTACTTCCTTAACTCTTGAGCTTTGGGCAATCTATTTACATTCTTCTCCCAGCTGTTAAATGGATCCAATCTCTTAGATCCGATGCAGGGCTAAGTAATGTCTGCAAAGGAGACTGAAATCTTCTGAGGGAAGGAGTGGTCATGGAGTTAATCAGAAGACTTTTGAGGGACCACCTGTGTGGCTCTCTGCCATCCAGCCCACACACCTTTCTGGCAGTCTGCCTTGTGGCCTGCTGGGGAATGTGGCTTCCCTCAGCACGCAAGCCCCCTGGCAAACAGCAGGGGAACAGGCAGAATCCCAAACCTGGCCATATTTTTGCTAGCCACTTTGTTCTTTGATCACATTTGTTAATGCTGAACAACTTCTGTTGTAAATCACGCTGAAATCTGTTCAGGGAATGCACTCTGTACAGGAAAACGAAACAAAATTAAATGCTTGTCTTACCATTGGGCATGAGGAAGATCTTTATTAGAGACAACTGTCATACACAAGTTGCTCATAAATCCTTCCAATTAGATCATGTTAAAACAACCACCATTATGTGCTTTATTTTCTTACTGTCTTGCCTTCTTTACTTGTAGGCTATCTTCTTTCTCCTTCACAGGCAGAAAAACATAGCATGTATCTTCTACTGCTTTTCTTATTTGCAAAACCACCCATGATCTGTCCTGAACAGGGAACTAACTTGCAGATGAAGTAAGCAGAGAAGAAAACAGCCCACATTATATTCTTTTGTGTGTGCACTGACCATGCTGTCACCATCCACTGCTATGTGCGCTTTGTTAGTCTGCCACTTATTATTCAGCTTCACTGTTTTAAGTCATGTTGCTGGTAAAATGACCTGAGTTAGGAGCATGGTTTTAGTTTTTATCATTTTAGAAGCTGTAGTTCTTCAACTCCTAGGCAAAGCTCATTTGCTTTGTGAAGGAAGTGCCATAGATTTAGAAGCGTTTAACCCTCAGACTGAGAGATTTGGGTGGGAGCTCCTGTTGTACGGCATGTGGATCTCACAGGATAAAGCTTAGATTATGTCAGGTCAGAGCTCTTTCCTGTGGTCTTCGATTTCCAAGTTAACTCTCCACAGGAGCAGCTCTGCTGCTGGTATGTGGTACAAGGATGAATGTTACAGCTCCTGGGTTGAGACTGTGTAGGCTGCCTAGAAGAACATAACATGCAATTTCATGATGCCAGACACTGCTTCCAAAATGGGTAGTCCTGGCTGGCAATCCCTTGTGACCCCCTTTTTATGCCAACTCCTGCACTTGAACAGTCATGTAATCAGCTGGACCAAGCAAATGATCCACCTGGGAGCAAATTGTTTTTTCCCTTTCCTACGTTGATTTTCAGTGTACAGATATGGCTGGCTGTCTAGAAATGAGTGCTAACAGAAGCACCAGGGAGAGAAAAGGAACACCTGGTCAGAGGCAGAGCAGCATTCCCCTTTCTCATGGTAAAGGGGTAGGACTGGCTGGACTTAATGGTGAAACCACACCCCATGGGAATCTTTTCAGGTTGCAAATAAGAAGAAATCTGCTTATCTCTCTCTTAACTTTCAGTGTCTACTCTGGAAAGATGTCCTGAACAAGCAGGTCTTGTTTGATAGTCAGGTTGCACCTCATGTTAAACATCCATTTTTTGAAGCATATTGTGGATAACCTGTAGGCAGCTCCTTCCCCCTTGATAAACATTCTCTGTATGTGCTATTTTTAGGTTATCCATTGATAATATAGAAGCAGAGCTCCACTCACTGTCTTTCAAGGCAAGATCTGTTAAAGACAGCATTCGGAGAGACCCAAAACTCTTTCACCAGATGGAAAGCTTTCTCCAGGTTTGTGGGATATCTGTGTTAATGTGTTATATTGTTGCCTGAATACAGGAGTATTCCTCAGCTGAATATAATTTCTGTGGGCATAGTAATAAACATGTGGGCATAGTAATAAACAGAAGCATTGTTTTAATATGTCTACCCTATCAGTTGTACAAAGGTGTTCCAGCTACGCGCTGTTTGTCAAGTAAGTGTTGGAAGGACTATGTTTTTACAGGGAGGGATATTGAGCGTACATTGCCCAAGGCTTGTTAGGCAAGTGTGTTTAATGCCTATGAAATGACTGATGAACATCAGTGGTTAAAATAGAAGACAATTTGGACTGGTCACTGGTTTTGTACTTCACAGCTGCCCAAAACACAGTGTCTGCCTGTTACGTTATACTGGAACATGCCAGTTTTAGCTGAGGCTGTGCTATGCGTAAGAATCCTGATGTTGGGTGACTGAAGAAATATTGTTAGAAGCTGGAAGGTTAAGGGGCTATTTTCTCTACTTACTTACCTTTAGCACAGAGTGCAGTATTCTGAGCCATATCATTAGTTCTGGGTGGGTTCTCCTTTTCTTTTTTAGTACTGCAGTGGCTTTATAGACGTGAATGTGTATAGCACTTAACTTTGAAGCAGAGTTCTTGGTATTCTCTGAGTGTGTGGCGATGCCTGAAGAAATACATATTATACTTCAGTTACATGATTTTTCTGTTTCACACTATAGATAATTATTAACAGTAAGAAAGCAGGTGTTGGAATTTAACCCGCCCTGATTTTCAACTTGCAAATGTAGTTAATAGCCCCTGCAGTTTTTCAGGAGATGAGAAGTTGATGAAGAAAGGGGCAGGTTAAGATTGAAATACCTGTCCTCACGCACTCCAAATTGTTGGCTTTCATCCCTTGCACCCAGACTCTTTAATGTTCTGTTCTAACATGTTTTGGGTTTTTTTCAATTCGATAGCTGGTTTTATGTAACACTACAATCTTGTTCAGGCCACATTCCAAAAGAAGCATTGGGGAAAAAATCATTTTACAAATGCATACCTTACATAAACACTTCCGGTTTTTGCTTCTAAATTACAGGTGATAACCAAGCTGATTTAAAAGTCAGCTTTCATTATCTCAACCTTGTGAATAAATTACTGAAATAAGTGGGAGGGACTAATTTTCTATGGATGCTTTTATCAATTTTCCAGTTTATCTTCAGTCCATCTTTTTATTGGGCATTTCTTTTTAAGACTAACAAGATTTGTTTCTATCTTCCTGCCATCATTTGCCAAGTAACTTAAGCAAGATTGGCTTAAATGGTCACCAGTGCCTCCAGCTGCATATTCCCACCCTGGTGCTGCAGTGACAAACGTATTTAGGTGATCATGAGTTAGACGTTGTCAGAGAACAGATTAACTTTTCTCCCTGGGTTACTTTGAGCTACAGGTGGTCTCACCTCTGGGATTGTGCAGGAGTGAATGGCTGGTGGTGCAGATAGGGGAGACAGAGGGGCAGCTGCTGAAAGTGCTTTAAGCAGTTCTGCTGCTTGAAGTCTAACCACAGCCTTATTCTCTTCCTTGTGAGTCTTTTTCCACTGATCTACTCTAACCATGACTGTATAGCTCTACACTTACGATTCAAAGTGCTACCTTATGAGATGTTTTCTGGATGTCTTAAAATACACGTTGCCATCTGACTGTCCTGTAATGACACATTTTCTTTTGTTAGTAGGAGTTATCCTTCAAATTGTTAATTTCTTGGGCTGTGAAACAGACCCTAGGTTGGAACATGAATTTTACAAGTTCCTAATATATACATGGACTGTTGTGACTTTAATTTTTATGTCTGGTTCATGTCATGTATGTTGTTTTGTTGGTTTTTTTTTTTTTTGCTACAGTTTGCTGTAAGACATCTAAAGGAGCTTGAACACCAGAAACTAGAATTACAAAAGGAAGGAAATGCTCTTATTGACTTTTTCTGTGAAGACAAAGAAACTATGAAGTTGGATGAATGTTTCCAGATATTCAGGGATTTCTGCATAAGATTCAACAAGGCTGTTAAGGTAAGAGCACTGAATGAGATTCTCACACATTGCTCGCATGAATTAAGTTGTTTTCCTGCTTTAAGGGACATTTTATATGTGATATTTGACATACGTGCTCAAATGGCTACAGCAAACTGCCCTCTTGTAGGCATTTCTTGCCATAAACCAGGTGGGAAATGATCACAGTGCCCAGCACTCTGTGGAGCCTCACTGCTCTGCATCTTCTGCTGCAGGAAACTAGACCACTGAGATGATACTTCAGGGTAGTCTATTGGCTGGCTTGTAACTGGGCTTCTTCCTCTTCTTCTGGTGAGGAGGCTGGTGACTGCTTAGCTGAGCAGTGAGACAGATTGCACAGACTTCCTGACTAGTGCTTGCTGTTCAGCCCTTGGACTTGTAGTGTTAGATCACTGGAAAGACCTTAAGATGTGGCACCCCATTGCATGGGCATACCAGCCTGAATCAGCAGTAGCTCGAGCTCTCCCCTGCCCTCCTTTACATGACTAGATACACTTGGCCATGTAAAGTCAGGACTGAATATTCTACTTTGTTCTTTCAAATGCTTATTGTGGGTGAAAACTTAAGAAATTAAACAGGCATACAGAAGCAAGATACCTCTTCCCCAGTATCACCATTCATTTGCAATATACCCTGAATTGGTCCCAGATATTGCAAAATATATTAAGATGAAGGAGCAGTATTGGCATTGGCAACAGTTTTGGCTCAGCAAAGTCTGCCTATTGTTACAGATATTTTTTATGCCTTTATAAAAAGCATGAATTAGATTGATCCACGTCTTCATTTTTCCTCCTTATGCAATCTGCATTTGACAGCACTTTGTGTAAGAGCTTTAGTTCAGAAAAGAGAGAACAATCCTGATTTATAGCAAGCTGACAGGATGTTCAGCTAACATGCTTGTTGTACCCTTAGCTTGCCTAACCTCTACCACCCAAGACAGCACATAGTTATGCATCTGTGTGAACATTATACAAACATATAAAATACAAATAGTGGTAACTATTGCAGGCATTTTAATGAGAGATGACTTCGTGCATATATGTTCAATTATTTAGGATTGGGGATTTAATTCATAGTCACACATTACAATTGGTTGTCGGATAGATACTACTTTAAGGTCCAATGGGAATTTTTCTTCCTCTTCCTGTAGTAAGTAGTTACAATAAAAATGACAAATTAGTCTCTTATTTGCAAATACTGAGAGGTTTGGCTTACTATGTATTTTGTGGGGTTAAATTCTGTCCCTACATATTAACAGAACAATTCACACTAAAGATTACAGTTCTGACAAACGACTGAGATGTGTGGACTGCGCAGCCAGCAGTCAAATGATGGTTTATAACGCAGTGGCCATGTGCATGTATTTCAAATGCTTAAACATGTCTTTATATACTTAAAATAGATTTTTTTCATTTGACTAAGATCTCCCAAAACATGTTTTGGGTGAGGTTAAAATGTTCTGTGTCTCATATGGTATATAAGAATAATATCTACAACTATTTTTATCCATTTCTCTTCACAATGGGATATTTAAAGTTGAGCTTTAGCATTTGGCAAGAATTCATTCTGTAATTCCATACCTGAAAGAAAGCTCTCTGCCACAGCCATTTTTCCTGCAAGCTTTTGTCTTTATCCTTTCTTAGGTGTTCAGGTTTCTTGGGTATCTTAATGCATGTTGTCTTTCAGAGACCAGTGTAGTCTCAAATCCACTTTAAGAGGTATAGATTAACCCATTCATCAAGAAGAGCTTCAGCATTAGGCTTTTGTTTACTGAAAGCTTTTAGGCAACTTTTCCTAGTTGTGCACTCTTCTGTTGTCACAACAATGGGAAGATCAAGCTAGACAGTGCTTCAAACAAATATAGGTGTGGGGTTTTTAAACAGCCTGTCATTGCTCTGAACAGATTAAATAACATGCTGGGAAATAATGTGATTTTTGAATCCTCTGTCAAGACTGGTCTCCCTCCTCTTTCTTTTGCTACAGCTTATACTGGCTTTAGAAAACCAGGCTCTCCATTTCAGACAAGAACCTGGAAAGTTCAACCAAAGGTTCAGCTAGATTAAATCTGAAGCCTAGAGGTGACAGTTAAAAGGTTGATATTTGCAGTAATCTACTGTTAATGATTTTAGTAAACAGGTGTTATACTGTGTTGTCTTTCAAACACAAACTACCTCTTCCTATGGCATCCTGAACCAAACTCCTTAGCCTGGCTGCCAAAAACTCCAGCTTGCCCTGGGCAACTTCTACGCAATAGTTGCCAGTTTTTGAAGCCAACAGTGAATACGAGATCCAAAACTGGAATGAAGTATTGATTAATGGTCCTTGAAGGGTTCACTTGCAGTCTAAGTAATGATTGTAAGGCATTGTGTAAACTTCTGTTTGCTTTCATATGCAATTAAGTAATGTCTTTTCACAACATTTCCAACCCATAATGTTCAAGTCAGAGATAAGTAGCGCCCTGTAGACACTGCACTTGCTGAGGAACAATTGCAATTGTAATAAGGGAGGGTGGAAGGAACATATTGGCTGTGTGCTCGTCAGACAAGTTTGTCTTAAAATATGAATGTAATGATTAGGTAGAGCTTTACTCACCTGATAAAACTGCTAACTTTAAACTTGTTGGGGGCTTGAAACTCTCCATTTTATAACAGGAACTCTGTCTGGACTTGCCATCTGCTTGGGTTTGATAGGTCACGTTCTTGGTCTCTGCAGGCACTTGCACATTTTTTTCTGACGCTGACCAGGCTGATGTGTTGCCAGCGTTACTTACACAGGGAACTGCTCTCCATACAATTAATGGTTGTGGGCTGTGGGTGCCACTGCAGTTTCATCTGTGTATGTGTTAGGGATTGGGGCAGTGTGATAGCAATAAGAGCTAACATTGATGGGAAGAAATAAAAAGGAAGATGAAGGAGCGTGACTTGTTCTCATGCATGGGACACTTCTTCTGAGATGTGTTTATGCTTTTCCTCATCAGGAAAATAGGGAACGAGAGATCCAGGAACTTCATAATCTGCAGAGGCGAAAGGAGCTGGAGGAGAAGCGTCGATCCTGGGCAGCTGGAGAGCTTGGGAGCTTTGGGAGGAGCAGCAGTGAAAATGATGTGGAGATGCTGGCCAAAAAAGGACTTGAAGAATTTCTTCCCTTCCTGCAACAGAGATCGCAAAGCCCTTCGTACAGAAACCCCAATTCTAGACGCTCTCGACTTTCTTTGGGGATTACTGCAGACAGGGAGTTGCAGAGTTTCCTGGAAATCTCAAAAGATGAGGATCCAAACAAGTTTAACAGCCTTCCCCGTGCAAATACCCGACAAGCAAGACCAAATGTAGCCTGGACTGAATCCAAAGAAACAAGAGATCTCAACCTAAATACATTGCACTTAGACCAACAGTCTGAAATCAAAGTGAAAAGTGGTGGCCTACTGCAGGTGCCTCCTGCTCAGCCCAGTCACTTCAGTGGCTCAACCGGTCCTGGTACCCGTTACTCACAAAGAAGCACCGACTACAGTGTGCACACTGCCAATGTGTCCTGTGAGGAGTCCACAGATATAAATGCTCTGGCTCTTGCAATTGAGGAGCGTGAACTTGTTAAAGGATTACATAAGTTTGATATTCAAGGAGCAAAGCCTGCAGAGGAAACACCTTTAATCTATTTGGAGGATGCTGGTGGAACAGACCTGGAGACTCTAGATGATCTAAGCTTTCATTCCCTTAGCACTGCTGATGATGACCTGCTTCCAGCTTGCAGAAGTTCCAGAGAGGCTCATGACCATAAAGCCAAAGCAGTGGGTTGCAAGAGTGAAGCTTCAGAGCCCAGCAGTAGCAGCCCCGTATCTATGGATACAAGCATTTCAGGAAGTAGGGAAGATGGGCCAATGTTCTATGTGTCAGACACAACAACTGATTGTTCTTTGACACTGGATTCTGAAGAGGGAAATGACTTTAAATCTGCAGGCAATGAAATAAGAAGTGGGGCTGGCAAAGCACGCTCTCCTGGGAATAACGCTCAATGCAGGGCTAGAACACTCTTCTCAAACCTGAATTCTGCTTCTGCCAAGGATCTTCACACTTCGGCAAATGATGATACCAATAGCAAGCATGCGCTTCCTAAAGAAAAGCCCATAAGAAACAGAGACTCAGCAGGACCGAAGAGAAACTCTCTGAAAGACAGATCTCCAAGCTCCTCAAAATCCAGTGGCACTCGCTCTAACCACACAGCTCCTTCCAGGCCTGTAAGAACTTTGAATGCCTCTGAGAATGAAAGTATGAGGAAAGTGGTGCCCATTTCTCGGTCAAACAGGGCACCGAGCAGTGTGAAAAAGCCAGAAGCCAAGCCAGCACCTCGTGAAACTAGCACGGTGGAAAGCCGGCTCTCGCACCGCAGCTCTGTCCGAGGCACAACAGACACACTGCCGAGAAGTCCTTACAGGCACAGCATGTCAGTAGAAGAGCCAAGGTTACAGAGAGGCACTTTCACCTCGAGCAGTGCCCATTTTGAGAGGGACAGAGTCTCTCTTAAGAAGCCAAGCTCTAAACCTGTTAGGAGTAATGTCAAATCAAAGACAGATGAAATGAAGATGTGTCGCTCCAGTGTAAAACCCCAGACCCCTACAGATGACACCAAGGTTGCCACAGTCAGTGTTCCCAAAACACCATCTGCTGTCCCAAACTTTGCAAGGAATACGGTGGCTTCTTCTTCAAAGCGTGCAAAAGTGGATCTATCCACCTCATCCAGACCTCCAACCATCACAAGGTCTGTGTCCCAGAGGCTGCCTAAAGCAAAGCCAGCAACGACCTCTGATGATCCAAGTCCAAAAGAGAACAGTGTGAGTACCTTAAAGAGAGCAAGTAGTGCCAGAGTGGTTGGAAGAAGCATCCTGCAGGGAGAAGCCGTCAGCACTAAAGTAGAGCCTGCACCAAAGGAGCAAGGAGCAGGGGAGAAGGCCTCTCTTAAACTGAAAGATGCAAACCGGACTGCAATTGGTAAAATATTGAAGCCATTACTGAAATAAGGGAGAGGGTTTTTTTGACTCTTGGAATGTGAACACTTGTTCAAGCACTGGATGTCTGTATGGTGAAATTCCTTGAAACAGTAACACTGTTGCTAAGCATCATCATGTGCTCATTGAAATTCAGCACACCGTTGGAAAAGGGCAAATAGTTGTGTTCTGGTCTAAATCCTTTTTTATGAATTTGAATGTATTTGAAGCTACTGTGATGGAACGCGAGCGTACCAGCAAATCTGTGCATATTTGTCATACAGAAGGTCACCAAAAGCCAAAATTTTTAAGAAGTTACACTACAAGATGAAACGCTTTGTGACAGGAAACATGGATAAAGGCCAGTTTTTGTGTACATAAGATTATTGCTAGGACTCAAGCTTTTGTGCGGGTTGGTTCCTTATTCGATGTCAAAGTGAATCCTGTGGAACAGTACTGAAAACGAACTTAGGTGATTGTGCTTTCCTTTGCTTTTCAGTTCCTTGGATTCAGGAACTCTTTTTGCCTGTTGCAAAGTCCATTGCTGGCAATTGGACAGACTGAGAACTGCTGGCCAAAAAATAGTAAAACAAAACATTTGCTGTTTGTGGCTGTCTTTAACCTCACTGAAGAATTTATAGCATGTTGTATGAATGTATGTGTGTCTGGAGAAGGCTTTCTGCTGGACAGGAGGCTTATTCTCCAAGAATGTGGCAGCATTGTCTTGCATGCACAAGTAGATACGGCTGGTGCTGCATCAAGTAGCACGGCTGGAAGCTGTGCCTATTGCAGGGCCATCAGTAACCATTGGGATGATGACTACTCCTGACCTGTTTTGGTCACAAGCAAACTCGCCAGCTTTTGGTCATACAGAAGTGCCATATATTTATGATACATATCAAGGATGTTTGCAGTTCAACTCTGGAAGGCTGCGATGTAGTGCTGAGCACTTTCTTACCGTTCCATGTTTCCACTGGTTTATCTACTACCAAATTACTTGAATGTTGCAATGGCTCTGATTGGGCCATGAGTTTCCCTGCCTCCTCATCCTCCTCTCCCTCTCCCTGTCAACATGAATATTTAGCATGAAACACAGAGCTTATGCATGACTATGTTTTTGTAGACTTCCTTGGTTGCTTTGAATGTGGTTTTTAATGTTTTAAAGACTCTAAGGGATGAATTAAGCTAGTATTTGATAAGCTTTTTACAAAATAAAAGCACCTCTTTTTTCCTGCAGATACAAATTTTAACTCCAGTCAGACTAAGGTACAGAGAATGAGGGAAAACTTGTTCAGCATGCCGTGCATCTTCCCAGGAGAAATATATGTAGGCGGGGAAACTGATTGCTGTTCTCCCAAGCATCCTACTTAAAGAGTTGCTTTTTTATTCACTTATGAATGAAGCCTCATTTAAGAATAAAATAGAAAATAAAAGGAAAATCTCTTCGGACAAGTGGCGTTGACTTACTAGTGGGTGATCTGTCCAGGAGAGCGTAATTCAGTGAGAATGAGCCATTTAATTGCTCACATGTTTCTCATGGACTGGTATCAGGCCCAGCTAACTCTGTGTTTTGAATTTGTTAAGGGGCCTTTAGCTTTTCCCACATACCAGCAAATTTGGATGCAGACGTCATACCCAAACCCTGTTAAGAATTGCACAGGGCCTCTTCTTTGAGTCTGTCCCACAAGGAAAACTTACATAGCCCACTTTTCGGCAAGAGCAAATCTTTGCTTGAAACCCTATCAGCTTTTTGGATACTGCCTCCCCTGTGGCTTAGATACAAAAGCATCTCCCTTATTTGTATCTGTGTGTATGTATGCACGTCTGCAAGAGCAGATGATTGACTTTTTTCCCTTTTTTTTTTTTAAGAAAAAAAACCAACAAAAAAAGTTTATTGGTAGCAAGCTTGAAAAATAATTTAAATGTGTTTGGAACATGTAAATAAATTTCTATAAATCTGTGTAAAAGAGAACTGAATGTATTTAATGGAGCATTTATACATTTCGGAGTAACTCGGTAGTTTAATAAAGTTCCCATTTACTGGGTACGAGGTTTGTATTTTCTCTTTCCTGTTATGCTCTTGGCTTTAATCCTGGAGATCTCACACAACTGGAGTCTGGGTGTAGGTCACTGTGGTAAAGTCCCAAAAGGAAGGACTTTACAGCAGAAATCCTGGCTCTTCAAATGCTAGGTTTGAGGTTTGGTTTTATACTAAGACATGCAGTTTAACTTCAGTTTCCAAACATTTCTGAGCGGGACTTTCTGTGCAGGTTTGGGTAAAACATGGAAGGTATTATACTGGTAGATGCAGCACGCTGTGTACACATTGTATGTTGTGGCCAAGACAAATGTTCATGGCACTAACAAGTCTGGATCTGTCGCTATCTTCATGCCTTTTAGCTTAGCACACTTGATTGAGAAATCTGGGTTTACAACTCCCAGGACTTTGGAAATAAAGAATAGCCTGTTTTGCAGGAGCAGGTGGTGACTTTTACACTGCAATTCTGAATTTCTCATTTTCACCCAATTCTCCCATTAGTTTTCCTTCTTTACTGTGTACAAAAGAACATCTATTCAGCAGGAAAAAAGCGAAAGCCAGCCCAGCCTCCTTGTCCTCAGGGAGCACTTCCTCCCCTCTGCTATGGAAATGATTTTTGGACTGGAATTGCTGCTATTGCAAGCTTGTTTAGCTCCTGACTTTTCTTGTTTGGTGAGTGTGTGTCTCCCCGTATGGAGTGGCAAGCACCTGCTGTCTGCCAGTGCTGAGTGATGGCTGCTGGTGGAATCTACGTGGGAAAACCCTTCACCATCAAAAGGTGTGTCTCAGGAGTTTATGTTTTTTTAAACTTCATTTTTATTTCAAAAGGGTTTATAATTACCAATTCATTATTTAAACTACCAGCTGTCAGAGGCAGCGATGCCCTCTAGGTTTAATTTCCCATGTCATGCAAGTTTCTCAAACACTAAGAGGCCACAGGGCTAGCCCAGTTGCAGTCAGTTTTCAGGAAGCAACAGAGGACTTTTCTCCAGCTTTGTTCTGCCATGTGGCTGATGCTTCTGACTGTCACTGGGGGCAGATGGGGCGCATCTCTCTCCTTTGGTGGCTGTTGAGGTTGCAGTGAAGTAGGGGGGTCCAGGGGACCACGAGGGGATCTGGAGCTGTGGAGCTTGGGGAGATTGAGAGATAGGCGAAAGAACTGTGGGAGTAAGAGGTGCTGATTCATACTTAGAGGAATTTAATATTCACATCTCATGTGGGAACTGCATACAAATGAGGGGCTCAATGTATCCCTCATTACAACAGCTCATTAAATTATCAAGAAAGACAGAAAGAGTTCTCATCACACCTCCTACAGTGTACAAGTCTGGACTATGTCATTCAAAATAACCCATCTGTATCTTTCTAATCTTAGGGTATGTCTGCGTGGACGGATGCAGACAGCCACACGTTGGCTCCGACCTAACCAGACCTGGGCCAGCTCTATGCTGGAGGTGTGCGGCACGTTAGCTGGGTGCTGACCCTGAGCTCATATACTGTGACTGTAACTGCACACCCTCAGCCAGGCTTGCTGCCTCCAGCTCAGCACACACCGACCCCAAGAAAGACCTGCCCTCCAAAAGCTATCACTGCTGCTGCTGCTACACATGAGAATGTAATCCCTGCAAGAGAAGCCCAGCTAAACACGGCTCCTTTCAGATTTGGCTGCTCAGTGTTTTCCATTAAGCTGATCCATGCTGTTTACATCCTACTGCCGCCAGTGCCAGAGATAACTGCCTTGGGAACAGCTCCCTACAGGTATTGTTAACAGCTGCTGAAAACAAAGGAGTTTGTTTTAGCCACATCACTGTCCAAATAGCCAGAAATACATTACCTTTTCATTACTCGTAAGCCAGTATTAAAAAACATGTCATGTTCTCCTGGCTGAAAGATGCATTCTGGAAATCTTGTACACTGTCAAAACTGGCATCTGCACAAATATCCTTGCAACTGTGGAAGAAAGTGGCACTGAGGCAATGAACGTGTGAAGGTTCTTGTTAAAGGACAGCGTGTTTATCTTCCCACCGTTTGGTCACCACCACCAGCGTCAACTACCTGCACTTGGAGAAAGCTGTTTCCAGCCAGTGGTTGCTCCTTGCCATGGGGTTGGTTTCTGTGTGTTTTCAGGCTGAAGGCCGAGGGTGCAGTCGCAGCTTGCAGCTTGCGCTGATTAACAAAAAAAAAGGGAAAGAAAAATCCTCATTACTCTCCAGCTGCCGATGTCCTTTCTGCTGGCACTGAACCATTAAGGAGCACCGAGGGGACCTGAGCATATTGGTTTTAGTGGTGGTGTTCAGGGTGAGGTTTGCAGTGGCCAAGCAAATGCTCAGCAAGGGTGGCTTTGTCTGCACAGAGGGGAGAGGGTTACATGTGTTTCTGAGACTGTTGACCCCATCTGAAGCAGAGGCTGTGGACAGGCTCCCTTTGAACAGGGATATGTCTCTTTGCTTTTGATCAGGTCTGAACAATAGCTCCTTTTTATCCTATTCCATCCTTATTTATTGGGAAGAGGAGAAAAAAAGAAAGGCAAAACACTTTGATGCCTCCTCTTGGGTCAAGTGGAGGAAATACATGAACTCTTCTTTTCTTTTTAAACAATAGGATTTTGACTGATAAATGGAGGTGGTAGCTTCAAATATCCCTCTGCTGCCCAGAGGCACCACATATTTTCAGTGGCTGCAGTGATCCAGAATTAAAAAGCATGCACAAGAGCAAAAGCTCTGTTTAGTTCCAGAGCACATCCAAATGACTGTTTCCTCTTTACTTTGAAATATAAATCCTATCAACTGAGCACAGGTGATGTTCATTCAGGCACCCAAAAGGGGCCGGCTAGAAAATATTGATACCACTTCTGAATTACTGTTTACAATGAATTTTATTTCCCATTACTTATCCCATTGCATTGTCATTAGGAGTAAAAGCTGCCTTCAACAGAGAGCAGTAAAGCAGGGCTGATGGGTGTAAACACACTCCACAGCTACCTTGCTTCTCCTGATGCTTAGCCCTCAGGGCCCTGCCCTGTAGCCTTAGGGAAACAAATGAACTTCCTAGGTGCATGTTTGATAGTTTCTTCAACAGAGTAAGGTTTTCCTTGTTTCTGGTGGGCTAGCACAACTTCTGGGAAGGAACTGAATACCATAAGATGGATACAGGCATGACAGGTGTTACGAATTACTGAAGCCTGGTAGCTGATGGTGCCTATGGAAATTAGGGATGTGTGCTTATGGGGAAATGTGATGGTGACAAATAGATAAGCACAACTGGAGACAAGTTTTCAAAAGCCATATGGGTACTTTTCTCTCTGACATTAGCATCCTCATGCTTCCCTGAGTGTCTGCTGTTTCTGGTAAGCCCGGGTTTAAACCTTATTCTCCAGGAGAAATCAGGATTCTTCTGAATCACTGCAAGAAAGCATCTGACTGAGAACTGCTGGAATCACTTCAGTTCTGGGGCTAAGAACAGGACATGCTGCTAGCTTTGTGTTTTGGTTTCTGGTGTCTCTCACGCAGCATTTTAAACTGATTCAGACGTATTCCCTATGCAAATCTTTAATCTCCTTTTTTGGGATGAAAAATGGGTGTAAATGTGGTTTTGATTTTCCCCACCCTTTTACAGCTGTATTTGCCCCTTTACTTCCCATGATTGCTTCCTCCCACTCCTATTTCCTCTATTATAATTTTCCATCATCCTCTTAAATATTACAACCTCCGCTAATAACTCATCCTTCTCCTTTATCTCCTTTTCACATGGCAGGTTTTCTGCGCTCTTCCATTCACTTCATCCCCCTTTCTGTCCGTTTCTTGACTCCAGTGGCCGTTTTGCTCCATCCCTTGCTTGCTTCTTTTTGCCAATGCGAGTCTTTCCCCAAAAGCCCGTCTGCAAAATCTGCAAGCTGAGTCTTTTTGCTGCCAGCTTCCAGTGAGATGTGGGAAGAGAGCAACAAAATGGACTCAGTTTTTAAGGTTTACGTGTCTGTACTTCGCAGCTTTGCCTTGTCACTGCGAGCGAGTAGCTGGGGGAGGCTATCACCAAGCAGAAGTGCATCTTTGCACCTTTTCTCTGTGAACGTCTCTCACCCCCTACGCCAAGCAGCCTTCGCAGGGGCAGGGGGAAGAGCTGGAGAGCTGAGCGCATGGGGTGATTTTGCAGAGGTGGGTGAGAAAGTCTGTTCAAATAAAGGTGTGAGTAATTTAGCTTTGCGGTGTCTAAAAAGCCCTAATGAAAGAGTCTCGACGACAGCTTAAACAGCCGTTTGGCGAAGTGATTCCTGACCCCGCCCGTCATCATGGTACCACAAGCAAAATAGATTTGTGCAGTCAGTTCAGTGCTGATTCCTGTGCATCAGAGCAAAATAATTGTATTATTGTTTCTTAACTTAGCACGTAGCTTTTCATGGTACAGGTTAAGGCTTCCATAGAGTTTGGTTTCCTCTTACAGGGTAAGGACCATGACCTTTTTACAACAAGAGATAGCACTTGGAAGCCCAGAGTTGGTTCTTGTAGAATATGTACTCAATTTTCTTTCTGCTGGAAGTGACTGGCCACTGGATAAACTGGACAGCACTTAGAATGTGTGCATAGTGTATTAGTAGAGGGTATGCACTGTTCATATGTGTTCTTTCTAACAAGAACTGAATCCTGTTTAAGACAGTCTTTCCTCTCAGGAGGTTATAGCCTAAGCCATTGACTAGTTGAGCTGAGAAGGAAGTTACCCAGCCCAGCCTCCTGCTCCAAGAAAGGCTAACTTCACACCTAGGTTGCTTTGATGAGGTCTGTAGGGTGTTGTTCTTAGCACAAAGTGGTTATGAGAGGGAGATGTGATTTTGCTACTGAAATAAGGGTACTGAAGATGGAAAACCACTAAGGAAACACTGGTCCTCTGTAGGCTATGGCTTGAAAAATGTTCAAGACTTAGTCCAAGGAATATATTGCAGTTTTTAATGCTGGTCTGCCTTAGGTGGCCGATGGTGATGTCAAGTCAGTAAAGTAAGTAAAGGCAGGAGTCAGGAAAGAAATTTGAGAGAAACCTCAAAAGCAGGAGGGAACCTGCTGGGTGCAAGAAAGGAGGAAGTTTGGCTTAAGAGAAACCAGAGGGGAAAAAACCACTTCAGGTTGCAGAGGCTTGTGGGAAAGGGTGCAGTTTGGGAAAGGCCATCTGCAGTTTGGATGAAGAGAAAAAAGAGGTGAGAGATGTTCATCAGCCAGGCTGTGAATTGGCCCAGCACTGTTCACCTGAGCACAGATTGTTTATGGTGCTGGAGGTGCCATCATTGATCTGTGGGACACTGAGGAATGACCTGCATAAGCTCAACAGCTCAGCCCTTCCTGGAGGATGTTTGTTTACCCTCTTCTTAAGGGAATTAAGGGCCAGATAGAATAGTAAATTACTGTAAGTATTCCCGATGACTGGCTTGTGTCCCTCAGGATGGAGTGCCTGCTTATGTGGATGCAGCTAAGCAGCAAGTCTGATAAATCTGATACTTCTGATGCATGTCTTCTCTTGCAACGTGACTTTACTAAAGAAGCCAGCACCCCCACACTTCCAGTAGCACCACTGTGGTCCTCCCAAGTAATACAACTGCTCATACAGAGTGTGTAAAGCAGGACCTAACTGCTAAGCCTACAAATCTAGCAAATATTTTTTCATTGCACCAAAATGCTGCCTGGCTTGCTCTGAAGGATTCAATGCAATCTGTTACTTGTAACTCAACTGGATGGAGTGTGGGCTGGACCACATGGCAGCACCTTTTGGTGCTTTTAGTGGCCTCTGCAATATCTGAGACCATTTCATGCCCCCATGGAGGTAGTCCCTGCGGAGATCAGAGCTCATGCTCCCAAGGTCCTCATACTGAGCAAGGAAAGCATGAATGCTCAAGCCAAATCTTAACCAGTGCCCTCCCTGCGTGCACCTTGCAGTAGAGGTGTAACCAATTTTTGCCAGCCACTTGGACACACAACTAAATAAAACAACCAGCCAAACCAAAACCTCTGCAAGCCTACAGATGAGTTTCCATCTGAAGATCCAGCACAGAGGGAGGGATGAGCGGCCGGGAGCAGGGAGTTAGCAGTGGGAGCTCCTAATGGTGAGAAATATCCCTGAAATCATGGGCTGCTCTTCACCTGTGCAGCAAGAAAAGGAGTGAGGCCACCACATGCAGCCATGTGCCTTAGGAGTCCCAGCGGCTATAGTGTCCTCAGCCTGCACAAAGTCAGTATCTGAAGTAGTGTGAAACGTGGCATAAGCAACACGTGGGAGAAGGGCATGTGGAAGTACAGCAGGAGACATTTTGTAACTGTAGAAGCAACCAACAGTATTATAAAAGACTATAAAGCAGAGATTTGCAAGAATGCGTAGCTTGAAAATTCAGCATGAATTGGCAAAGTGGGTCCATGACTAATCACAGAGGTCCATTGTATGATCAAGTCTAATCTCTTGTTTAATGAAAATACTTCTCTGAATAAGTCTCATTTAAAGTACAGTAAATATCTGTGAATAAAATTTCCAGCCTCAATATACGACATTTTCAATGACAAAGTCACCCCAACCTTTGGTAAATACTTTGAACAGATAATCAAGCTCTCTGTTTAAAACTGTCATAGTATTTCTAGCACAAATTAATCGGGGTGGAGTGTCTAATTGCTGGTAACTGGATCTGTTACAATGCTATGTGCCAAACTGGCAAGCTCTTATTATCGGATTTCTGCTTCTTGGATTAAGCCTTTGCAGGAAAGGAGCTGTGATTTCCCCTAGTGAAGACCCGTAGCAGCTCTGGGGCCAGCCAGTGTTGTAGGGGCAGCATGGGGTGTAGAAATAAATACATGGCACCATGGGAGAGGGTGTCCCAGTGTGCTCCCACTGCTAGGTGGGGACAGGGGGTACCTTGTTCTTAGTGGACCATGGTGACTGCTGGCATTGGGGGCAGTTTTCCTGCCCACAGGTGCTGGCTCTTGGCCTCTGGCCTGTCCATCTGTAGATATACAATCTGTACCGCCAGGAGTGATCCAGAAACCTGTTCAGAGTTTATTGTGACACAGAGTGGAAGCTCTGGAAGGCTGGACCTGTGTTGGCTGCAGTGGTTTCCCAAAACCACCCTTGCTAACCCAAGTTTAGCCTCTGTCACATTAAAAATGGGACTAACAAAAGGGACTTGTTTCAGAACTACACGGCGGTTGTGTTTAAATGTTTATTTTTAACATCCAATATCTGGCCAATTACAGAGCCCTAATGCTGCTGGAAATCACTAGGACTCTTTGGTCACACCCGTTCTACTGGCTGTTCCTTTCTCCCTGATGGAGACAATGTGGATGCTGACAAACCCTATTGACTCACCCCTTGTTGTGTTCTGCAGCTGGCCTGCAGCTCTTTGGCCTTGCCCTGCTGTCCCTTAAGCTAGGAATATGCATTTTTTTTAGTAAACTTCTCTTCCTTCCCCCTTGGGTCTGTGTTGAGCATTCTGTAATTAAGCAAACAGCGATAACATCAAATGATTCATTTACTGACATCCTTTAAAAAGGGAGCTCTGAGACTGTCACCTCTTCTGGGTTTCCTTCCCTCCTTCCCTTACCCAAGGCTGGTGATGAGCCTGGAGCTATTCTACAGATTAAATGGTGACGATGCCATTTACTTCTCAGTTGACCATTTTTTGACATTGTTGACCATTTTCTCTATGTAAAAACTTCCTTTTAGAAAGAGGAGACTCTTATTTCTTTTTCAGTTTTTTTCCCAGGCTTTTCCTTTCTGAGCCTGCACGAGCTGCACCACTCCCCAGTCGCTCGTGCTTGCTGTGCTGTGGAAGCAAAACGCCTCTCTCCATTGAGTGCAACACCTTTGCTGCAATGTCTCGAGGGGGCTATAAAACAGATGGCCTCCTCCTGGGTCATATTTCTTTATTGATGTTATTGTGGAGCCCTGTGCTATGGCAACCAAAGGAGCTGTAGCCTTCGGAGCTGGAGCAGGGCGGAGGGAGGAAGGACTCTGCAGTTGCAGTGTAGGACCAGCCCTACTCCAGCACCCTGTCAGCTTGCTGTGATGCAGGTGTTTATCCAGCACGGCGGCAGTGAGTCACGGAAGGGTGCCATGCTCCACCAAAGTCACCTCCGGCAGCTTCCACGTGAATCACTGCAGCCTGAGAAGACTTGCAGCAATTCCTGGGCCACCAGAAGGATGATCTCATTGCCTGCTGGGGTGAATAAGGATAAAGTCACGTGGAGCTCTGCTCTCAGAGCCGGGGAAAATGGCATCACAGCAAAGAGCTTGTAGGTGACCTAACCAGGCATGCGATTCAGTGTTATGGTACCAGACCATGCAAAAATCCTTTTTGCAGGGAAGGAAGGAATAGACTGCAAGATACACACAAATAATCTGAGGTGGCTTTCATAACAAAACCTGTAAGGGAAGGAGGAATGATACGGCACAAGGTCCACAAAAGACTTAGTTTTAGTATATCTCTTTGCATTGCCTGTTTTCATTTACTTTTATGATTTTCTGAGTGGCATTGCCTATCCTGAGTGATCACAACGTGAAGTCTGATGATGTAATCTTTGCATAACGTGCCCTGCCCATGGAGCTCAGTTACTGCAATAATGGTTCAAACTGACTCGCCAAACCCAGCTGAAGGATTGACAGAGGTTACCTCCCGCTGAAATCAAGGGCTTTTGCCTCTGCTAAAAAATAAATTCACAACTGTTTTCTGTGTCCATTGGATTTGTCATTATTTCGAAGAGGTTGCCAGTTTCTGAACAGGCATCAAGTGGTCTTTTCACTTCTCCTAAGACAAATCTGCAAATGCTACGAAAAGTGCTAGTTACTTATTTAATATATGTGACCTTGTAAAATCAAGACCAGTGCAGATATCTGTAGATTTTTTTTTTTTACTGTCTTGAAATTGTACCAAACTGAGAATTTTACAGACATGAAAAGTTAGCTCATGGTTTGTTAAGAAAGGCTGGTGGGGTGGACCTGATGAAGCTGGAACTTGTGTCTGTGACAGTGAAGCACCTCAAAGCTGTTCCTTGCCCCTGTTGCTGGCAGCTAGAGCTCAGACCTCAGGAGAAAGAGGAGAAAACTTAATCCCAGAGCTCCCTGAGGCTTCAAGGTGCTGCAGCTGCTGGCTCTGAGGCACGCACCCTGGCTGCAGGAAGCCAGTGGGCTGCAGTGAGGAGCAGTCAGTGGGGACCAACTCCTGCATGCACTTGCTCCTTGAGCTGTGAGTGCAATAGCCACTATACTTCTTCCTGGGCAAGGCATCCCCATGTGTCAGTGCTGATTGCATAGTGCTGACAATATCTAAAGTAATATTTTGTCAGCTGCTTTCAATTCTTTGGCTCTGTTAGGTGTATGTTGGTGGCTAACCACATTTAACAGCACTGGTTAGAAAATGAAATCACTGGGCTACGTGCTGATAGGAGAGAAGAAGCTGAAGAAACTGATCCCAGATGGGACTTCTTCACCACAGACCATCAGACCGTGCCACCAAGCCCACCTCCAGTTACATCCACGAATTTTCCCTTCCCCAGGCCCAATGTTGCCATGTGTCACTGAAAATCCTTGTGAAAATCTCAACTGAGTTTAAATGTGGTGGTTCGCAGCACCACACTAGTTCAAAGGTATCAGGCTCCATATTGAAAGTACCTGGGAAAACTGGCCTGGTATGTTTTCCTCATTCCGTTCAGCTTTCCAGTCTGTTTATAACATTTGTTCCTCCTGGGGCAGCCTGACTGCTTCCCTGGTAAAAGCAAAGGGCTGCTAAACTGCAGCAAAGGATCCCTCTGCACTTGCAGGATGCACTGCGTGACCTGGGAAGCTCTGTAATAATTTTGCAGGTAAGATGGAAACTATCAGATAAAAGGCTTTTTGCCTTTTCCAGACCAGCTGCTTTGTTAGTGCAAGCGTGGATCCGAGCACGGCCCAAGCCAGAGCCGAAGCACCAAGGGCACTATTTGCATGGCCTCCATGAATACTAGCTGTTCTGGCTTGCAGGTCTTTAAGGAAGTGAGCTGCAACCATGATGACATCAGGCACTAACACCAAATTCGGGCTCGGTGAACTCTGTGCCCACTCCTTGGAGGTGAATCTGGAGCCTTTTGAAAGGACTTTAGCTGCTGCACTGTTCTCTTGAGTCATACCCGCAGTGTGCGTGGTGCTGCCCGGGTGCAGCAAATGATACAAGGTTTGCTCTTTGAGAGAGGTGTCTCAACAGATTGCAGTGCAGTGGGTTAGGTAATCTTGGAAATACAGATATGTTCCTATTGAGCAGGTTTTAAAAAGCCAGAGCACCTGTGCATGGGAAGAGGCACAGAGTGAATGCTGCTCTCTCTCCATGCCACACTCCTATGGGAGCCAGAAGTGTGGTACCTGTGACTGGCCCTTGCTCTCTGAAAGCTTTAGAGATGAGGTGGGCAAAGGAGCTAAAATCTTAGAATCATGGCTATAAATGGAAGAGGGTTTTATGAGATGTTCTTCAGTGAACTGACTGAAAAGCAAAAGTGTTTGGAAATGTTCTGACTGCAGAGGAAACAAGTTGTTTATTGTCCCACAGCTCTCTCTCAGGCCTGCTTTATGCACAAATATGGCCAAAAATGATTTTTGAAGAGCTACATAGTGATGGGAAGGACAAAGAAGCAAGATCTGTTGGTTGGTTGCCCTGCTCGCCAGAGGGGAAAGGGGGTCCCAAGGGCCTTGTGACGGGGAGGGGATGTTCATGGGGGACTGTAGGCAGATAGATGTGAAGCACAGCTCATGTATCTCTGATATTCACCCTAATACAGCCAAAGGAGCCTGCTCTTACTCCTTCCAGATGCCTGAATTTCACCTGTAACCTCTGTGCTGCCTGTTGTGCCACCAGGAGCTAGTGTGTTAGCAAGCGACCAAGCCGAGGCCGTGGTCCCAGCGGGCATAGGAGGTGGTGCAGCTCCTGCCTCTGCTTCCCACAGCCCTGTGTGCACCCTGTTTTCTTGAATGGGAAAGCTCAGCGTGTCCCAACGTTTTTTTTCTCTCCCATTTATTCATCATAATAGGATTATGATCATGTTCATCTTGGCCTAACCCCAGGGGAGACTTGTATCTGCTAGAAACAACCAACAGCCACAGCCAAGTCTTCCTGTTTCAGGACAGATATGTAGGGCTGTGAGAATTGCACACCTTAAAATTAACTGTATGACTCCAGGATTCCTCACTGCCTGAATGATGTCTTAATTGCTGTGACCTCAGCATAGCCCAACATCTGAACATGGCTTCCTTTTGGTATGCGTCTGGATTTAACTAGTGAATTGTATTTTGTATGCCTCATGGTACAAATCAGAGGTCTCCACAAAGCACTTTACAAGCACTTTGGATGAAGGAAACGTGCCGCATGGATAGGGCATCTAATAGAATATATTCTAAAGACTCCTTTCTTTAGAGTGTCTTACAGCATCTGCTGTACTCAGAGCTGTGCTGCTTCCCTGGCAATTCTTGATATTCCAGCCTTTGAAAAGTAGGATGCTGATGCTTTCTGGTGAGGAGTCTGGCCCTACTGCCACTCATTGAAAATGAAGCTTTGCCATATATTGATTTTAAAGAAAGAGAGAAAGGAAGAGCCCAGGGGGAAGAGCGTGCGGTGTGAGATGAGTGAGACAAGCAGAGCCAAAGGCGTCAGCGGGTAGTGACCAAGAAGTGTGAAATGTCAGCAGGTAGAAGCAGGTGCCCAGTGTGATTCCTTGCAGAGGAAGCTGCTCCAGGAGCAGTCAGGTTGAGGCATGCACCATGTATGTGGTGAGCTGTTCGTCATTACTCAGGGGAGCAAGACAAATGAGAAATCAATTGAACATCAAACCATTGTTGCTGATTGCCTATGTTGAAAATAAATGATTCACGGAGTGCTTTAATTGATTCATATACGTGGCAAGGAATTCTAGTCTTGATTTATGGACCTCTCCACCAGTCAGGCTGGAAAGTCTTGCTCCCACTCACTTTATTTGTGCAACAAACATCCTTTCCTCCTGGCATGGATTAAGCCAACCCATTTACAAAGTCTTTTTCTCTCTGATTGTTTACTTTGCCCTCAAGTGATTGGTGATTCCACTCACTTACATAGTGCTTTTTTTTATTATTTATTTTTATTTTATAGCAGAGGAGCCCGGAAGGGATGGGGATGGCTGTGTGCGGAGTGCTGGGCTCTGTGCCCAGCAGGGCAAGCAGATGACCCTATCCTCGGAGAGCTGCAGTCTGTAGTGTACCATGGTTTTACAGTGGCCACTGTAGAAAGGGAAAGGAGACATTTGGTGACTTAAAAGCCTCTTGTAATTCTTCACACAATATACTGTGGAGTACTTTGTGTCTTCAAATCTGTATCCCCTCTGCAAACATAAGCAATTGCTCACAGGGTTTGAAGGAGACTGTGCCTCCTCCCTGCTGCTGTGTTTCTGTTTACCCACCAGCCTGAGGAGGAGGTGTTGGAGATCTGCCTCTGCTTTTCCATGGCAGTTTGATAGAGTCGTCAAAACAGAAGGGAAACAACAAGGTGGTATTTGCTGTAGGTGAGGGAAAGGGATGGGGAGGGAGATGTATCCTGGCTTGTGTAACTGGTGGGTGGGTACCATGGTGGGGAAAGGCATGAGGAGAGCTGCAGGGACAGGGACAGGGAGGTTCCCCCTGGCTGATTTGGGAGGCAGGTCTCTGGCAGTGCTGGTGGGGGAAACACAAGTGGGAGAAGGGGGAACAGAAATTTGATAGTTGTAGGTAAGGCAAAGACAGCCTCTCCTCACCCTGTGTGTCCCCAGCTGCACGAAGAGGAAACAACCTGCCAGCCCCTTCACCACCAAAGCCTTTGACCCCTGCTGCCATTGGGTTGTATGGTTTGGCCTAGGTTTCTCTACATGCCCTGAGGCCAGGCAGCAGAGAAGCAAATTATCTTCTCCAGTCGATAATACCATAATCAAAGAATGGTTTGGAAGGGACCTTAATGCCACCAAGATCCTTGATCTACCACAGACACAAGAGAGAGCAATCAGCAAACTGGGGCTGAAACAGCAAGAGAAGAAAAAAGCCCAAACAACAACAAAACAATGTCAGCCTCTTGCAATTATCTGCCACCAAGTAGAAGAGTCATAACTCAGTTGCCCAGGGGCCGATTAAGGATGGAGCCTGTTGACACAGCCCATAGGTGCTGTTATAGGATGAACTTGATTGCAGAATTTACCTGGCTAAGAAAAAATACTTTTCACCTGGCTCTTTTTCAGCTGGATCACCTTTTTCCATGCAGCTTTTTGCACCAGTGTTTGGGCCAGTGGAGTGGGAGAGGCAGCACAAGAGATGGAGCAGCAGGGTGGGCAGGAGCTGCTTTTTTTCCTGTAACTTCACTCCATACCATGGTTACTAACAGTACCTTCATCAGCCTGGTGTAAAGGGTCTGTACACACAGGACTTCTTTGTGATTTGTGATTGACAGAGCCTTGGGCAACATGGTCTAGTGTGAGATGCCCCTGCCCAACCCCCTAGGGATTGGAACTAGACAATCTTAAAGACCTTTCCAACCCTAACCATTCTATGATTTTATGTTTTGATTGACTGACTTGTCTTGGTCTATTTGGCAGTGAAATGGCTAACAATGCCGTCATGTATATTTGTCTGCTTTTTGAATGATACATTTTTGCACTGTACTGGAAAGAGTTCATATCCTGTGTCAGTCTGCTCAAGGGAGCCTTCACACATGAGAAGAGTGAGCCTAGAAAGATCTCCTGGTCTGCACCCAAGCTGCCTCTGGTGATTGTGAGCCTGACAGTACAGCAGGAGCAGGTTATCTGCTTTCCTGTTTCCTTAATGAAATAATGAGTTCTGCAATATTTAGACATTTTGAGAGCCTGTAAGGGAAGGGTCCAAGCCCTTTGCCCCCCCCACAGAGAAGCTGTGCAGGCAGGTGCTGGTGGGATGGACCCTGTACTGCATCTTGGTGCACGCTGGCTCTCCGGCTGCAGAAGCTGAGGTGACAGCGAGCTCTGTTGAAGCTGGGTCTAGTCGTTCCTCACTTTGGTGTGCAACCTTTCTCACTCTAATGTTTCAAAGAAGACAGCATGGATTGGGTACAGCGAGTAAGAGAAGGAATAAGGATTGAGAATGTTTACTTCAAAATAGTGGGGTTTTGGGGGGGGGGGAAGTAGCTTGAGAGTTCAGAAAAAGCAGTCTGCGGAGAACAGGAGTTGCTAAGGATGGTGTCTGGCAGACAGACATTGTGATCATATAGCCATGGACAGGACCAAAACATGGAAGGAGGCTGGTATGCTTGTGCTGCTTGTCATTTCTTTTCTCCTTACTGGTTAAAAGACAACAGAGTAAATCTGTGGAGGATTCAGTGTTCCCCATCTGAAGGACATATGTTAGCAGGGAAGTGCCTCTGTAAGCATTGTTTCAGTGACGGCTCTGCAAAGAGGTTGCAGGAGCTCATTATTCATGATTTTATCTCGCTACCTGAAATACATAAATAGCCTAAAGGTTCCTCTGATGGACTTCTTCCAGCTCTTTGATGTGCCAAAGATAATTTCTGTACATACTCCCTCAACCTGTCCCCACTCCCTACCTAAGGTTTAATGTTTCTACTTGTTATGTTTACCTGTCTGTACTAGACTGTAAGCTCTCCAAGGCAGGGACCTTGCCATCTTTCATGCTGGAGTATCTTGAAGGAGTTGTAATATCAACATCAGCTATAAAATGTGATATAAATTATCAAGGCACCATCAGCTAATACAGTTCAACTCTTTGGCCTCTTCTGTGCCAGGGGAGCTCCTGTGGGGCTGCCGGCTGCTCCTGACACTGACTTGGCGTGATTGGTGCCAGCAGCGCCGGCAGCCCAGCCCCAACAGTCAGTGAGAGCACGTGGTGCCCTGCCAGTGAGTCCCGTGGCTGATGAGTAGGGTGATAAAGGCTGTGACCGCCTGTAACCACGCTCTTTATGAGGTCCCAGCAGCAGTGAAGCTTTTTGGAGAGCCTTCACCTGAAAGAAATCACATTGCCAGCAGCAGGATCCCATACACCCCTTTGTTTAAAAGCTCAGGGCTATACTCCGTAACTCATGGCACTCTGGATTTAAGTTCCTTTATGTGAGACTCTAACAACAGAAGCAGACAGATGCATCCCTGACTAGAGGAGCTAATGAGAGAAATAGAAATAGGCAGACGTTTCCTGACACAGCTCTGACATGATCTCTAGAACATCTTTGGGGCTGTAGCCACCATCCCACAGTGTTTCTGGGAGCTTGCCACTTGGACTCACAGTCCACAATGCACTTGCAGCCAGGTCTCTCTTTCCTTTTTTTTTTTGGAGCCAGTTTCTCTTTGCAGCCTGGGATGTGTCAGGGAGAGACCTTGTTTTTATAACCTCCTGCTATGGCTGGAGGTGATGCCTCTGTGGTGACAGCTGGGGAGCAGACTTTGATCTGGTGCATTGATGCCTCCCCTGGGAATTTAGGCCTCTGAGACTTATTTGCCCTGGGCAATAGTCAAGAGGATTTCCCTTAAGTAAAGAGCCATCAAACCTTATCAGCTGTCTAGCTATTCTTGTGTCACTGCCCCTTGAAGAGAGCATCTGCCATAGAGAGGTCAGGCAGAGAAATCTCTGGGTAAAAGCCCAGTGCGTGGCCCAAAGCAGTGCGGAACTGGGGGGACACATCCTGGGACTGGGCCAGCCCCATGGCACCCCCAGCAGCTCAGGGACTAGCAGCCAGCAGGCCAAAATCCCAAGTCTCAGCTAACTCCCCTGCAGAGCACATGGCCTCTCTGTCCTCCTATAGTTCGTGGTACATGTGACAGGGGTCTCACCAGCATTGGATGGATCCCACACACCTAGGAAAAAACACACGCAGGGCCTCCTAAGCCCTGGCCAGCAGGCGAGGGGGCAAGCTGGGCTGAGGCTCTTATGAGGCAAGTGTTTGGTCCTGCACATGGTCCCCAGCATCCAGTGGTAACAATCTGAGGCTGTGCTGTGCTGCTCTGGCATGAACAGGGCTTGCATTTGGATTTTGCAGCTCTCATCACTACAGCATCCCGGAAATGAGAGGAACGGGGCTGGTGGAGGAGTGGGGTCAAAATTAGGGATGGGAAACTAGGACATTCAAGTTCTGCTTCTGGCTTTACTACACACCATCACTTTCCCTACCTGTAAAACCACTAATGCCTTCATGTTTTTTAATGCCAGTTTATTTTCTGAAGATTGACCATGATGTTTGGAGGTAAATTGCTGGGCTATAGTGCTATTGCACATACAGGTTGCTGTTCTTCTTCAGAGAAGTTTGTTTCCAAAGCCAGGGGAGTGGTGTGCTATTAAAGGCCTCGTAAACTGGTTCATGCAGGGAGCTGCAGACCCTATGCCCTTGCTCAGACTGCCTTGCTCAAAGCTGGCGCTACCTTAGACCTCAGAAGTGCCTGCAGTTCTGATTACTTCTTTTGCACATCTGCTTCTGCAGACTGTTCAAGGCTCTTCCATATTTCTTTCAAACAGGGCTATTATTCCACTCACCCAGGCCTGCTATTCACTGATGAATTGGTTGCTGTTCATGGCAGCTTGAAACACTATTTTGCTGCTCTTAATGCTTGCCATTCATTTTCTGCGGCGAACGGATTCATAACAGCAGTTATGCAGCTTTCATTGATACTTGATGCAGCAGCAATACCCTCAGCAAAGCCTTTTTTGTACATAGGGCTCCAAACCTTTCAACCACGCTATCATGGAAAGCCATAATGTCCCTTTTCTGCAATGCCCCGAGCCACCTGCAGCCCCTGAAAGAGCACATTGTTTCCCCCATTAAAGAAACAACACGGGCAGTGTCTGCACTGGATACAAGGAAGGATTCTGGGTAATCCCTTTTTCCCCTGCCCCCAACCTTCGTCCCCCTCAGATCCCCATTTCTGTTTGAGGCCAAATTTTGGCCCCATTGCTGTTTAAAACTAAATGGAAGAATATTTGCAGGGTGGGTTATTTCAGGTGCTAAACGAGCCTCCTGACGTCACGCTGCCAGGTGGGGCTGACCCTCCCAGGATGGCAATCCTGCCAGGAGCAATGCCTGGTGCTGGAGTTCTACATGAACAGCCACAGTTTGCTGCTTCTTTCTATCTGGAAAACCATATGGCTCTAAATGACCAGTGGGGGGTGAGGGTGTTTTTAATGTTCCATTTTATTTTCATAAAAAAGTGCTTGTGTGGGGAGAAGATGCTGTACTACCTTTTGCTCAGAGAGTCTGACAGCTTAGCACTGCTCAGAGACAGGGAAATTACTTTGTCTAGTGAATATTCTAAAGAGATGAAATAACAGGGCACAATCAAAATCCTCTGTTTAAAAAAGGAGCTGACTCTCCTGCTAAGCCAACAGTTTCACTGTTGGGCTCAACTTCCTTAGAGAAGGAAAGGTGGAAATGTCTCCAAATGTTTTTTTGCTAAGGAAAAGGAAGATTCAGGCTGTAACCCATGTTGGCAACCAGAGGAGAAATCTCTGTCCCAACAGATAAGTGTTGCTTTATTATGGGCACATCCTTGCTGACACTTGCCTGTTTTACCTACTAAAAAGGAGTTGTCACCCGCAGCTCTGTGCTGTCAAGCGCCACCCAGCAGCAGCACGTCTGCCATTTGGCGTGGTGCGATACCAACCCTCGCTTGTTTTCAATAAACAGAGCTATGTTTTGAAGGGAATGGCAATGTTGTTCGAGAAAAACATAGACTGCTTAAAGGAAGATGGATTGTATGCTGAGCTAGGAAAGTGCCAGAGATGGCAAAGATAATCTCCAAGCTGGCACGCTGCAGCCCCCTCTGCTTTTGTGGCACTGGGAGAAGTGGCTGGCAGGTGGTTATCCCGCAGCTGAAGGATATGGGGAGGTGCACATAGTATTTTGAATCACGACTTTTTCTCTGTTCCATATTTTGTCTTTCCTTCTTTTGGCTATCTTGGAGAGGATGGAAAGCTGGAATCACCTCTGCATCTCAGGATCAAGAGAAAGTCACCTTCCATGCCAAGCACTTGTACATATCCCCTCCTCCTTACAAAGCCTGTGTCTCTGTTTTTGTCCTACTGTGCTTCAAAGCAAATGGTGACATGGAGCAGGCACAAGCCTGGTGTGCTGGGCTTGGGTAAAGGGCTCCATGTAACCAGGGGTCCAGTGGCATTGCCCTGCCGGCAGGGCTGCTGTGGGAGGGCGGGCAGGGAGGAGACCATCCCAGCCTCTCTGGCACTGCTCCTACTAAAGCCGTGCAGAACAAACCTGGCACAGGAATAGCTCACCAGGATTCCCCTTTCCTGCTGTTCCCCTCGAGGGCTGAGCCACTTGTTTATCTTGTGGGAGAAGTCTGCAGCCACAGTTAGCTTTGCATATTTGATCCTGTCTGAGGTAATTTCTTTTCCTATCTGCAATATTTCTATTGCAAGTGTCTATAATGGTTTCATTGAAGTAATGCTTACAATTGCTCAATGAACATATTGCCTCCATTGTCCCCATGATCTCAAATACAAATGTTGTGGCAGTCACCTATTGTTTGTGGGCTTAGTGACAGAGGCTCCAATAAACAAGTGCCAGAGCAGCCATGGGTGGCACGCCAGAGCCGCTGCCTGCAGGAGCCCTGGGAGCCAGGTTTGGTGCCACCAGCCCTCCACTGAAGGCAGGGTTAGCACCCAGCATCTCCAGGACAGCTGCTGAGATGGCTGCAGTCAGTTTTGATGCACAACCAACAGCAGCAAATTTGATGTTTTGAAGGATACAGTACCTAATGCCTTTGGTTCTTACTGAACAACCTTGAGGTTGTGGGTGTGTGGCACTCCTGAAATTCAGGCTCTACCTGAAAGGGAAAAGGCAGAGAGATGTATGACGGGAATGATCAGAGATGCATCATCCTGGCTGTATGAGATCTGAATGAACCAACTTCAGCCTAGAAGAGAGAGGACTCTGGGCGAAAGCAAAGGTCTACAACATGACAAATAGCAGGAAGAATGGCAGCAGTTGCTCATAAAACATGAGCTGAGGGATGTGAAATGAAATCATCAAACAGATATTTTTTAATGTAGAGAGGAGGAAGTCTTTGTTTCACACAACCATAATTAACCGATGGAGCTCATTGCCATGGGACGCTTCAGGTGCTAAAACTATACATGGATTCAAAAAGCAATTAGGCAAATTAATGGGACAGAGGTCTATGGAGGCCTGTTAGAGCTGCTGCTGCAGACGCAGCCTGTGGCTTGGGAAGTCCCTGGGTTGCCAAGTAGTGGGGTTTGCAGGGTTGCGCCAGGCTTATCCTGCTCTTTCCACCATAACCTCTATGGGCCAGAGCCACAGAACAGCTGTAGTGTGCCTTCCCTTCCTGGAGTTCACTGTGCCAGACTAGAAGTACTCCCTCTGTAAGGGTTTTTCTCAAATATAAAAAATCAAAGGACTGGAGGACTGGAAGGGAGTCTCCCAGTACCTCACTATGATACCTGAGAGAGCTTGGTAGCTCTCATTTCTCTGAGGTGCATTACTATGGGAGCATAAGCAGGCCCAATTTAGAGAGCTGTGTTTTTGCCTTCTTCCCCCTCCCTGGCTTCATGCTGGCAGTGGTGTTGCCTGACCAAGAGCCCCTGGGAAAGGCAAGAGGGTGGGTGCTGACTTGGGAATGCGAGAGTGTGGGGGCAGCAGGACAGAGAGGGGAGATAGGATCACGTTAGCTGCTCTGGCTGCACCCTCAGCCTCACATGCATTCACCTGGGCACTTTGTCCTTCACCCTGGCACACTCTGTTTAATTGTAGAATGTGCAAGTGCCACTTGATGCAGGTGTAACATCAAGAAATTGTGAGGAAAACAGCCCCCACATATATACAGATGGAGAGAGAGAGTAGGGTAGTCTGCAGGCTGTGATTAAAGCTCAGTGTGTTTACATTTTAAATGCTTCAGTACTCAGTTTAGATAGCTTAATCTTTGAGAATTAGATAGCTTAATCAGACAGAAATAGAAGCTGCACAAAGAAGGCTCTGTAAAACCCCAGGACTCTGGGTATGGGAGCCCCAAGCTCAACCTCATTTTTGTTTAATGCAGCAGCTTGCGAGGCACTTTGGACAAGTATAAAGACAAAGTGCCGGAAAGAGATTTCATGTGCAGAGGTATGTAAAACAAGACTTGTGATTTGTTTATTATACTAAAGAACACAGCCAGAGCTTTAGGATAAAAGCGTATAAAATACATGGCATGGGAACCCAAACAGCAGCATTTTTTGCCTGGCAAAGAGAGAGTTAGGATGTGGATGGATTGTGTCAGGTCGCCTCTTCTGCGCCTGCCTGGGATTAAAGTGTTGCTAATGTTGTCCCTAGATCTGCTCTACCCTAGATCTGTACTCTGGTGCTGTACAACGCGTCACAGTTTTGAGGTGGGCTTTTGTATGTGGCTATGCAGACCCACTGTGCATGTAGGACATGGGAAACCTGATGGTGTGTTCACAGTGGCTCAGTGGGCATCCCTCAGGGGCTATAAGCTTGGGGTCATAAGGACATCAACTATCTGGATAAGGGGCCAATTAATGGATGTGATCTAGAGAGAATAAATCCAGAGAGACTCCAAGGCTGTTTACTGTAAACCAAAAATTATTTTTGGAAATCGGCCTTGGAAAATAACAGAGGTGACAGCAGTGCTTACTTGTGTCACAGCATTCCTGGGCTCCCATGGAAATTCATGAGCCCTGGTGTGTAATCTGGCCTCTTACTCCTGGTTATCCTATCTTGATCACTTGGAAAAACTGTATTCACCTGGGAAAAATGTACTTGCCCCAAGGTGTGCAAGCGTGGCATTATTTGTCAGTGCAGTGGAAGGGCACAGCTACTCCACTCAGGGGTGGGCAGTATGAGCCCTGCAGGGAAACCCTGCATGGGATGTGGAGAGGCCATGCTCAGCCTTTCCACCACCAGACACCAGGCACTTATTTCACAGAACTTAGAGTAGTTGTAAGGAAACACTGGAAGGATCTGTAAGGTACAGGGGAATCTCCTATGCCCTTCATTCATCTTTTGGGTTTTTTTATTTAACCTCTGCATCCAGTTAATATGATACTTCTTCCTTCATTGTTTCTTCCCTCTGTTTATTCTCCTTTTTATCTCTTTTTTCTTTAGTGATGCTTGAGAAATACCAGAGAAACATTCATTTCAGGCAGTCTCTTCCCCCTTGTCTTTCCTTGCTCCCTCCAAGTGCACTCAACCAGGCTCCCTCTCCTTTCGCTTTGCCTGTTTTGTGCTTTGAGGGTGGCCTCAGGGTTTGTCTCTGCAAACAAGCCACCTCTGGCAGGGTGATGGAAGCAACTTGGGATGCAAGACTGCATTTATCACCCCCCTGTCCTCTCCTTGAAGCTGCACTTTAAGGCCTGAAGCAAAGCAAAAATCTCTGCAGTTTCAATCCCCAGCCAGATAGCACAAGGCAGTGAGGAGGGAGAGGCTAATCTATTCAGGTCATTAAGACGTGGGCAGAACTCAGCCTGTCCTAATGATCCCCTTTGAAATCCTATATGTATATAATTCATCTTGTGTTCCAGTGGATCCTGCCTGAAACTGGTATTGCAATTCTGTTTCTACGCATCTGCTTTTGTATTCAGTGCTTTGAGGTAGTTTACATAAATGGGTGGCTTTAATTTGCATTCCCATTGTAAGTGCCTCGAAGCTGTGTGGGGCTAGGTCCCCTCCACCCAGTTTTTGACAGGGGCAGAATTACTGAGGGCGTAAGGGGCTGTGGTTCTTGGCCCAAGGCCTCCAGGAGGTACCAGCAGGCACGTGCTCTGCACAGGGGATGGGGCAGCCCTGTGGTGCCCTCACTGCCATTCAGAGGGGTCTGTGCCGCCGTCAGCATGCAGAGTGGGGCCACAGAGGTGATGATGGTCTGTGTCAGCCCATGAGAGACAGCGAGAGCTGACTGGAATAGCTTTCAAAGCTAACTGGCTCTATTTGTACAAAGGTTTGTTTGATTTCCTTTATGTGTGAGTTTGAAAGATCAGACTGTTCCCAGAACATGCCTTCAAGTCTCGTTGCACTGCCATTAGGCATTACCTTTCTTGCAACCAGTTGTTGGCTCCCCTGGTCTGTTCCACATCAGGTTGGAAATGGTTTGTGGCAGTGTGTGGGACTTCCTACACCAGCATATCACTTCACAGCATCTACCACAGCCCTACTCCAATCTTGATTTGGGGTCTTTCGATGTGACCACAACATACACACTGGGAGAGGCAAGGCAGGCCACTATTAGGCATGATCATTCCTGCTGTCAAGAGGCACCAGCTTTATTTTGGCAAAGCAAATTACATGCAAAGGCAGGACAGCAAGAGGCTTCCCTGACAGATGTCCTTTCATCCTTACCTAGGCAAAAGGGACCTAGGAAAAAGACACTATCCTGCTGCCTGCAGGGTGTTTCACATCGCTCTAACCAGCATTTATTTCAGCAGCTTAGCATAACTCTGTGTGTGTATGTCTTTCATGTCTCCCTTTGCAGTCCAGCTCTGGAGGCTTTGCTGGAGTTTGGGTCTAAAGCCTGAGTGCACAGCAGATGAAAATGAACAATGACAGGAATAATTTTGATAATTGAACACTTCATCCAACACTTAAAGCAACTGCATTGATCTCAGCTCAAAGCTGAAGCTTTCACTGCGAACAATAAATAACAGATGCTAGATTTAAAAACAATCTCTTGTCCATCCTGAGAGGACACACAACTCCTTTGTAAGTGCAAGAACCAGTCCTGGGGATTACAAAACAGAGAAGAGGAGGAAGGGAGGAAGAATCATCACCACCATGTTTAGTATTGAACCCGTGATGAACAGTGTCAACAGGCATATACACCCAGAGAAAAATACCTTTCATTCCGCTTACTGTGGTGGGGGACATGTCCTGTACTCAGCTGTACTGTGCTATGTCAGTGAGGGTCTCTGTGTGGAAACAGAGATACCAGCTCCCCGCATGCTGCAACTCACCAGCTCTCCTCTCTCATTCACCACCAGAAGTGCAAGACAAAACCCATGAACAGCAAAACTGATTTATGCTTGCTTTTTTATTATTGCAAGCAAGGTGTTGCAGCTCATAGGCAGGAATGCCTTTTAAATGAAAGCTGATCTGAAACTGGCTGTCAGAAATCCTCCAACTGCTCCCTACCATGTCCCCAGTGCAGGTGCCAATCCCCTCTCCATTCCCTTTTTATCTCTCTCCCTCTTCTTCCATTTCTCGCACTTTAATCCTTGGCCACACCACACTGTATGGACTTGTAGTAGGATTAATGTCAGTTGAAGCCCGAGGCTATATTCAGCTCAGATTTATGTCAAAAGGCACAGAGTCTGTGGTGCTGGAAAGGAAGCTGGTTGGCAGTGGCTAAAAGTGCTAGTGGTCACTACTGTAGCATGGATGTATGGAAGATAACGTCAGGCTTGAGGAGCTGGGAACTGGAGATACCCTGGACAGCACACACACATGGGTCTTTCTCTGGGTCAGTGCCATGCTTGCCACCGTCCCTTGTGTCAGTGAGGATGAGGGAAGATCTTCATGCGCACCACGACCTGCGGCTGAACTGAGCTTTTGGGTTCCAAGCCCCCATAAAACTGAGGCATGCAGGAGCCAGAGATAGCCCCCAGAAGCACAAAGCTATTATGCGTTTCTAACAGGGCAGAGGCAAAGCTCGCAACCCTCCTTGGGCCACGCCTGTACTTGGGGCAGACTTCAGCATGCTTAGCCCTGTGACCTGCATGCTCTTGCAGAGTCATTTGGGCTGCCTGCTGCTCGGCTTGCTGCCACACATGTCCGGCTCCCCCGGCACTGCAGACTTGATGGGCTAGGCTTGCATGAGGGTATCTGAGTTTTCCCTCTCCAAAAGGTGCCCCAGGGGAGCTGGAAGTCCTGACTGGAGGCTGATGTGCAAGCGCGCTGGGTGGCTGACAAGTCTCAGCAGGTCTGGATCAAGCTTCCCTGGTGGCGTGGGCAATGGTGCAATGCGGGACCTGGGAAATGGAGCACCTCTGCACCTTCTAGAGGACAGCCAAGGAGGCTTCAGCAAGACAGTGCAACATCAGGGTACCATCTGCCTAAGTCAGGTAGCACAGCTGAAGTCAAAGCCTGAATTAGCCCTGGCTAAGGATGCCGTTGAAGTTTGCCTAAAGCCCAATAGGGCAGAAAAAAGAGTTCTATTTTCCAGCTTCCCAGCATCAAATTTCAATTACAGTAGATACTGATTTGCTTTCCAAAGACAAAGTTAATTATCAAATTAGATTAGAAATCATTAAAAAGCTATTTCTGTTCATTACAGTGGGCTAATATATGGCTAGACTCTTGAAAATTATCAGTCTCCTCAAAATTGTTCACCAGGCAGAGAGGGCCCATTTTTCTGTGGCTATAATCCTACAGCTTCAGTCCTGTGTGCTTCTTGAAGCTTTCTGTAAGGCATCAGACAGTCACATCACACTTCAGTGCCTGCATGTAGCATGGCCCGCTCATACTTCTGTTTAGTAATAATGCAGCTACCAAATGTCACCTGTCACAGGCAGCTGAGCTATGTGACATTGGTGACTCACCCCATGTTCCTGGGAACACCTTGGCCACAGACACACTTTTGTGAGCTCACCACACCTTTTCCTGCAGCCTTCAGCACACCTTGACTGAAACATCTTAGTGTTGTTGGTTTGAGAAAAGTGGTCCTCGGACAGGTTAGCCACTTGGCTACCATTATAGAAACTTACTGCTGCATGACCTGCTTTGCAAAACATACCGTTAAAACATCTTAGTGGGATTTGCCTGCAGACATTTGCCACTTAAACAGCTGGGATGCAGAAAGCATTCATTTTATAATGGTCTAAAGCTGAGGTTACCACAATATGACACACACATGGAATAAAGAAAGTGAGACATGATCTGTACTGTATCTCTGTAGATACATTCCTTGATTAGGCAGATACAAAGCCAGCCTTGTTTAGGATAATATATTTAGGCTTGTACAGAAACGGCATTTTTTGATTCACCCAATGATTTATTAATGTTTGGGGTTTTTTTCCCCCACATGAACATGTAATCTGTATAAGTGCTTTGCAAAGTTTAAAATCTGATTCTATTTTCACATTAGTTTCTCTGAAGTTTATATTAGACCCACCATAGCTCAAATTTGACTAACCCCTATTTTCATTTCAACACATAACCTAAATAATGTTAAATGTTACCAGCTGTGGTTCTGTTTGAAGTTTGCTCCCAGCTCACAGCAGTCTATGATATTTGTTAACAGATATAATTCAAATTTAGCCTGACAATCTGCATCCAAACAAATTTCTAGATGTTGCCATTACCTGATTTGCTAAAATGTTTTATTTCTACTTTTTCCCAATTTTGTTGCCACATTTGTTTATCTCCTCTGCTTGTAACAGCTTTAAGTAGTTATAAGCAGATTTCCTGCCACCATACTTGTTTAGATACAGAAGTGTTTATAGGTAAGATAGTATACAAAATAAATGGGCTGGTTTTAACCACCTTTATGGTGGGCTAATCCCTTCTCCTGTGGGGAGCTGAGCACACTTAACTTTGCCTGCCTCTGAAGAGATGGAGACAGATTACTGCCAATGCTGTGTGTAAACAAGACCTGGCAATGTCACTTCTCTTAGGTGGGGCATCCCAGGGCGGTGCATTTCCACAGCACCAGTTTTCAACTTCTTGGCACCACTATCTGTGCGAGATGAGAGTGACAGCTGTCTTGCTACCAGATGCACCTGCATTTTTATTGTTTCTCTGAAATTTCTGCTCTGTCCAGACCATGAGGCTTGTTTTTTATTTTACTACTGCTTTTCCCTGCCTTTTTCTCTCTCTGTTGCAGTAGCCCTCACCAAGGAAGACAGTTAGCTTTGTGTCCAGTTTGCTGTCATTGGATCATTTGAAAGGCTGGAGGGGCAACCATGGGGAAGCAGACATGCTTCCCGCCTGTCTCTCAGGCTCTTTGGATGCTGCTGATGAGCACAAGTGTTTCAATCCCATGGCAAGAGCTGTGAGAGCCCCTGTTCCCTAGATAACCAAAAGAAGCTATCCTAGAGGAGGCTTTTCCATCCCACAAACTGTGGGGCATGGAGAAGTCCTTCCTTTTATTTTCCAAACTCATTTTTGGCTGCCAAGTCTACCCGGACTGACATCATCCTCTGCTAAGGGTGAATCAGCGGAGTTGCAGAGTACGGTTTTGCAATCTCTTAATGACAATTCACCACTGCCTGTCCCTGTATCAACTGGCCAGGGAAACAACATTAGTGCCCAGTAAGCAAGAAACATGTTTAAACCCGCGGCTTGGGCAACGCGGCTGATGCTGTGCACAGCTGTGCACAGGGCCTGGAGGAGGAATTTTGTTGCTCAGCTCCACCTAGTGGCACCGCCTCTGGGAAGAGGGCTGTTGCCATGGGAGGGTACACGGCCCGTGGGGACAGTGGGTGTCCATCAGGCGTATTTAATTGCAACTTTTACTCCTTTTGGATAGATGCATGAGTAAGCGTGCATTTTGGTGTGGATCTCTATAATAATACATACACAAAACGGTGCAGAAGTGTTGGAATGATGCAGAACCACCCAAATTAGGCACAAAGCTGCTCCATGTAAACCCTTGTTCTCCTGTAAAGTGTCTGCTTTCTTTAGGGAATGCTTTGCTTGGCTGCTGCATCTTGTCTCAGTCAGATGAGCTCTGGGACCACCACTGGGTGTGCTTGGGCAGCGCTTCATGATACAGGTCCTTAATCCTGAACTAGGGTGCTCCCTGCTCTTGAAGTACAGTAACTAATAATCCAAAAGAGGTGGTGAGGTATGAGAGCAACTAAAGTAAGCATGATCCTAAGTAGCGTTTGGGCTGGGTCTCGGCTCTGGCCCCAGAAAGGACCTGGCCAACAAGCCTGCATATGGAGTCACAAAATGCTCTTTATTCCTGGCTGGGGATCAGCTGGGCTTCAGTGAACCTTGGAAAGTCAGTTCAGGTCCAGGAGCCAGAATGGATAAGATTCATGTCAATCTGTTGGCAGCCTGTAACACTTTTTCTTTCAATACTTGCATTTCCCATGGCAACTTAACATAGGAGAACCAGAAAGCAAGAGTGACTCAAAGCAATGGAGAAGAGATAATGCCAAAATCAGCAGGATTGTGAAAAGCCTATTTGCATTTTTCCCCAGGGATGCTCGTTTTTAATACCTAATTTTTGCTTGTTTTTAATATAGAGAGGTGCTAAAAGTAAGGATATTTGCTTATAATGACATGGGTTTTCCTAGTGACATCCTCGAATAGGAATTTCTTGGACATACTATTCCATTCGGAGATCAGTGTGTAGCAGGGATTCGCATTCTGCACTTTGCTGAGTAGAGGCATGTTTTGTATGGCTTCGTAAGTCTTCAAGGTCAACAAATCCATATGAAAGTAATGCTCAGCTTTTACGTGCTGCAGAACCTTTCAACTTCAAAGTGCTTTTCACACATTAACTCATCTGAGATGCGTTCCGTCATGAAACTGTTATGCCTTTGTTTTTTTGTACCACACTATTATTATACATATTAACCTGATGCCTAGAGGCCCAACTGAGCTCAGGGCTCTGCCGTGCAAAGATGTAACAAGAAAACAGCTTCTCTCCAGATGAGTTCACCATCTACAAAAGTAGCAATGGGTGGGAAAGGAGAGCAAGGCATGGGGAAGCGAAGTATGCCTTGTGTCACTCAGCCAACTGCTTGTGGGGTTCAGGCTTCCTGAGTCTGAGGCCGGCACACAATTCCTTGGCTTCCCTGTCTCCTGGTAATGTCGCAGTTGGCAAGAAAGCTCAACAGCCATTTTGTCTCCAGCTCAGCACAGGCTAATACAGACAAAATTGTATGCGACACCCTCCCACTGCTCTTTTGCATAGGTTGTTTCTTTCTAGTCCCTTAATCCAAACTAAGGGTTATTCTCTTTGAAATCACTCTTTACATATATATATATATATATATACACCCCACACACACACCAAACCCTCAGTTATAGTGTCCACTGTCTGTGACCTCAGCGGAATGACTCGCACATCTAACTTGCAGGGTTGTGTATATATACATGTCCTGTAGCGGAGATTATGCCAGGTCTGAAATTTTCTTGCTGTATTCTTCGTACTTGCACCACAGTGTCTTGAGAGCTTGGGCACAGAGCAAATGGATGGGTTTGTGAAATCTGAAATGCTGCTTGAAAAGCTTTTCTAGCAACTTAGATACTTAATTTGTTCAATGCTTTGAAGATACATAAGAACAGAAAAATAACAAATGTTATTATTACTAGCATTACTTAGCACAAAGAAGAGAAGGAAAGAGAAGGAAAAGGAGAAGAAAGAGATAGGATAGGAAAGGAAAAGAAAGGGAAGGGATCTGCAAGTAAAAATAAGTTGTTTGCAACCCATGTGTTGCAAGTAATATCCTGGGAGACGATAGGTACAAAAGTGTATGTCCAGATATTGGGTATAAAGCTACCAGGACCCTTGAAGCAGGGGGACCATTAGCTTCCCAAGAGTCATTCTGTTGAAATCAGCCCTGAGGATCAGACAGGTCCAAGAGTTTACTACAGACTGGTGAGCTTCCTGTGGGAGTTAACACTGGCTTCTAGTTCTATAGCAGATCTCTGGAGGCCGGCACTGGAGCAGTATGTAAATGCTGGCATTTCAGACTACCCAAGTAGACACTTTCCTTTTGGGAGAATTTCCAGTGTGGTTCAGAGTATTATCTTAACCTCACTTCCACAGCTACTTCATTTATCTTATATTTTATCCTCCTCCCTCCTGCCTTGTACAAGGACAGTATAAGTCTTTTGGGGGCATAGACTTGTTCTGCTTTTACATGCCTAACAAAATAAGGCCCCACCTTCAGAAGCCCTAAGCCCTGTCCTAATAAATAAAATTAATTAATTGCATGATCATCTCCTTTAACCATGTGGGAGGAATAATGTTAGTGGACCTTTTTCTTCTTCTGTTAGTTTTCCAAAGTTTGCTTTGGACGTTCATGGCAATTCAGGCATGTGCCATAGAACTTGCCCATGCAATCTATCCTGGTGAAGAGCCCCACTCCTACAGCTCGTATCTTCTCTGGGGATTGACACAATTTTTCTTCTAAAATAATCATCTGCTCTAGTAATTCAGTTCCTTCTGATGGCTCTCTGTCCCGCTGACCAATTTGACACTGGCTTGTCAATGGCAGTCAGGAACAGGCAAACAGCAAAACCACAAATTCTCTAAATTGTGGAGAAACAAATAAATGCGTGTAACTATTTTGCTTCATTTGCACTTTGCCTTTATGTAATTTAATGTCTTTCAATGTCTTGCCTTCACTTTTTAATTACTGCAACCCTTCCATCATTTTTGTAATTTAAAAAAAAGCCAATTATATGACTATCTTGATTGCTTAATAGTCGTAGTAAAATGTGCATAGGTATAAGTAAGGATGATTGTTCTTTCTTGTTTGTTGTTGTACTATTCACCCTTCAGATTTCTCAGTTATATAATTGTTCCCTTTGGCTTGTAATCAAGTTTTCAGATTAAGGATGTCTCTGCTGTAGTGCACTGGGGAGTTGACATATGGCTAATCCACCTGACAGGCTCTGGCTCCTCATTCCTTAAAAGCATGTGGATTTTGCTGTTAAAATGACACTGCCAGTCATTTATGAAGTGAAACCAAGGTCCCGATCTCCATCTTTAAACCAGTGCTAAGAACAACAAGTTCCATGCTGGAATACAGTGCTATTACTCCTCTTGCAGATGGGCTTGTAGATATGTAAGAGTCTCAGCTCCTGCTGGCTATTGGGGGATTATACATGCTTACCAGTTCTGTAAATCAGACATATAAAACCCAAACCCACCTTTGTTTTCCACAAAGCAACCATAATCAGAAGTCATCCTTTCAGGCCCTTCTCTTACATAAGTAGGACATATGATATTTTGTGTCCTACCTCCAGAGAAACCTTATCGGTAAGGTTTCTATGCCTCAATTTATTACTTGTTGTTACTTATGTATATTGGCATAGTATCTGGCAGTCTTATGTACATTGGCATAGTATCTGGCAGCCCTTTCAGCAGGCTGTGACACCAAATTGGCAAGCACTGAATAAGCAGAAATGACAAGATGGTCCATACCCTTTAAGGAGTGTGAAACTGAGACAAAAAAATCACTCAAAATGTACACTTATCTTCAGCATATCTGAAGACAACACTAAAATGTAAGGATATGACTAGGTTGTGCCCACAGGTATTTGCAGGAATGCAGGCCTAGGTCCACCCACACAGCCCACCAAACAAGGTTTAGTGTGGGTATAAGGTATGTGTGCCCATTAACAGCAATTTGCAAGGGAGAGACTTGACAAACAGCTCCTTTGATGGATCATTGGCACAACAAGCTAACAGAAAAATAGCTTTTTAAAAAATGCTTCTTAGATACCCAGGTGGTTCCCGTTCAGACAGAGAAGGACAGACTGTTCTGGAATATGTATTTGCATTCCACTCTTCAGAGGAAAGATGCTTGCAGAGTTCAAAAGAGAAGTATTAAACAGCAATGCTATGAAAAATGCCATTTTCAGGACTTGGGGACCCAAAAAAGCCCTGTCATAAAAATTACGAGATGTACAAAACAAAACAACACAACTGGGAAACACAGAGATACTGTCTTCTCTGTCAATAATGATCAGTATGTTGGTATCAAAACAAAACATAAAGCTATGCCAAAGTGATCCTATAGCATATGAAGATAGAAGTGTACAGTAGTGAGAAAAAATAAAGGGAGGAAGGAAGAATTTTGGCTTGCTTGGTGCGGGTGGTGGGGAAACAGCATGAGGGCAGAGGATACTCCAGGAAGAGACAGGAGAAGGATTGAAAAAGACAGAGAACAGGAGCAAATTCAGACCAGGTTTGAAGTCTGCAGGTTAGCCATCATTAGATTTTATAGCTTAGTTCCTGAACATGTTGAAAGTCAAGATAAAGGGTTGAGACATTACATTAAAATTGAATTAGTTCACCTACTGTAAGCAGCAGCTCTGTCATATAAAAAAACCCATATGCTTTCATTTAGCTCATTATATCAGTTAAGTGGTTGAAGGAGGCAATGCATTCAAGGACATCTGAAGATATTATTGTATATCTTGGTTGCACCCACTTCAGTGTGGTCCTACCACTAAGCTTTGGCAGCAATTCTTAGAATAAAACTGCATTTTTTTAAAATTATATAGCAAATTTGCAGGCCTAGATCTCACAGCTGGGGGCAGAGGAGGGGCTGCCTTTGACTTTTTCATCAAAGTTGGGTTGGGTGCTAGAACTGAACCCTAAATGAAATTTTCAGTCTGCTTTGACAGAAGGGGAAAATCTCAGAAAACCCAGGTTGGCCGTTTTATGCTTAGCAATGGGCAAACTTCGAAACCTTCATCCTTCACAGATACAACCCCGCATAAATACAAGCAGCTTTTCTTATGTAAAAGCCCCTCTGCAACCCCCCAAAAACCTATAAATATGTGCACATGCATATTCCTCATTATTTGCCCCCTCTCTGCATAGGTCTCTGAAAGCTCTGAAGGACTTCCAGCCCAGTGCAGCTGTGTGCTATGTGGAAGAGCTCCATCCCGATGCTTCATCCCAAATTCTCTTTTCCCAAGTAACAAGTGATAGAACAAGAGGTAATGGCCTCAGTTTGTGCCAGGGGAGGTTCAGACTGGACACTGGGAAAAATCTCTTCACTGAAAGGGTGCTCAGGCATTGGAACAGGCTGCCCAGGGGAGTGGTGGAGTCACTGTCCCTGGAACTGTTAAAAAACCATGTAGATGAGGCCCTCAGTGACATGGTTTAGTGGTGGTCTTGGCAGTCCTGGGGTAAAGGTTGGACTTAATGATCTTAAATGTCTTTTCCAACCTAGCTGATTCTATGATAGAGTAGAGCATTAACTTAGCAGTAGTTAATGTATTGTAATGTAAGCTACTATTGCTGCTGCTAAGGGCTCTGGAGGGGCATGGGGAAGCCCATGCTCATTGCTGCCCCAGCAATGCCGTGAAGAGCCCATGATCAATGACTGTGGCCTCAGCAATGAGAAAGGTCACAAAAAGCCAGCAGAGGTGGCCATTTCATATTGCTTCCTGTTGACAGATGGCACTTACAGTGCTCTTTATAGCACCTGAGTGCTTTTTCTCTTCCTGCTCGTTAATGGTTTAATTAACAAAGGGTGTGGGTGGCTGCAGCTGAGCTCTATTCCTGCTGGCCCAGGGCGGTGAGTGGGGCTTTGCTCCTGTGGTAAATCCCCACAAATGGGTCCTTGTCTGCTCTGTGGGGAGATGCTGCCTCATATAAACGGTGAGGATATAATCTCTGCAAAGAAAATACTGCTTATCGGGGGGGGGGGGGGGGCGAGAAAATAGAATGGAATAGGAGAAGTATAGTGGCTCTGCTAACGGGAAAGCCGATTTCCTCTTTTCCTCAGGGTCTAAGGGAGGAGGTGGAGGACTTAATCCGTTCCACGGCTTTGCCCTGCTCTCTGGCTCCAGGCTGGTGCCCCGGATGGAAAGGCCGTGGCCGGCGGAGGGTTCCCTCCTCACACTGGGGCTGGCAGCGACGGCACACGGCACCCGCTGGGTGGCGCCAGAGGCCTCCAACGGCCGCGCCGGCAGCTGAGGTGGAGGCAGCCATTTCGTTGCTGCGTGGCCGCGGAGGTGCGCGAAGTAACGCGGTGTCCTGCGGCAAGGGGCACCCGGTTGTCGTTTAAAGCGAGCGGCCTCCCCTTGGCGAGTGTCGGAGTGGGGTTTGCACCTACGTGTGGTGATTTAATCTTGCAGCTGTAGGGTGAGACTTAGGGGGAGGCTGTGTGTTGTCACAAAGTGCTGAAAGAGTATGTCGTGAGGCATGTTTTGGCCTTGTGTTTCCGAATTGGCATAAGTTGCTTTACAGGAAGAAATCTGTCTGTCAATAAGGGATTTGCAGGGTGTGTTTCTGAAGGCTTTCTTGCCTGCTGGGGCACAGATAATGGCCAAGTTATGAGGGAGGATATGATATAATAATAATAAAAAAAAATTTAAAAAACTCGTTTTAGTGTGATCCTGGGGTTTATCTTAAGATTAAAAAAGGAAAAAAGTAATCTGTTACACCCATGTTATTTGGAGGGAGGGAGTGTGGGACACGTGTATTGGTCTGGTATGAGCTATGCATCTTTTAGCAGTAGAGGAAGAGATGAGGTCAGGATTGAAAGCAGTTAAAAGTGTGTGTCAGGGATGTCTCACAACTATTCATCATGTAGATGACGTGTATTTTACCGAGTTTTTAGATACCTGCTTGAAAATGTTACTTTCATAAGTTAAAAATGGTTATGCCTACTCTCCATCCTGCTTAAAGATACGTGTGGTATGTGTAAAGAAGCCTGAGACGTGGTAGTGGGAAAAGATGAATCTTAGCTAAGTGTAGGTGACTGATAAAAGACATGGATCTCAGCACTGTGAGAGGGATCATTCAACTTCTGAAGTAAACCATGGGCAAGCTCCACAGGCTGAAAGCTGGTGCTTTTGGCAGAGTTTCAATTTTGTTTTCCCCTTGATCTGAAGAGTGAGACTAAAGCTTCTGTTCTCCGTGAAGGCATCCAGTCTTGGTTTGGAAACACCAAGCAAAGATGAGAAAAATCTTCCCCCAGGTGCTTTGATCCTCTGGTTAATCACCTTGCAGATTACAGCTTTGTCTGATTTCACAAATTAATTCTTGTGGCTTGAATCACTGGGGTTTTGAGTGTGTGTGTGTTCTCTGCTGCATGAAACATCTCTTTAATAATGTTAATTTTCTCTTTTTGAAGGATTCATACACTGTAACCAAGTCATCCTTTTTTTTCTTCCTTATGGTAGCCTGAACAGCTGGAGCTCTATAGGCTTCTCCTGCAAAGCGTCTTATTGAGCTCTCACCTCTTCTTTGTGTCTCTTTCTGCCTCTTTCCCGGTTCTTAATCAGCGACCTGAGAAGCAAGCTCCTGCACAGTACAAACACAAGAGATGGTACTCACTCATTTTGCTTCCTCAGATGTGTCTGTAATCTCTTAATTTTGTGTAAACCTTAATTCTTTCCAAGATCCTTGTTTTCTTGAATACAGTCTTGTCCTGTGAGACCCATTCTTGCTATTCTTACCTTTATTGCATTGCTTTTGCTTGAGTACTATGTGTTACTGAGCTGAATATGCTTATGATCAAGTCATTTTACTCATCGTCAGTCTCAGTATAATAAACGTACATGTGTAGGTATCACACATACAGCGATCTACATGTTATGTTATACATTTGTGTCTTACAAGAGGGAGGTAAACCCCCACCTTTATGGGCTGTGTACCTAGAATAAAAGCCTGCAGAGCCCCACTACCAAATTCTTCAACTGATCATGTTTCCCCACTGTGTCTGTGAGTTCACCAGTTAGCCAATTGTTAACCCATTTATTGTGCTTTCATTGGTGTAGGATAATAGCTACCTTTTAAAGTAGTGTTCCCAGCAGCTCTGTGTGGAGTACTCTACTGAAGTTGTCACATTTTCACAATTATCACTAGTAGTCAATCCCATGGTCTCAGAGAATGCAATCAGGTTTGTGAGTCAGTGTCTATTTTCCATATAATCAGGTAGACCAGCCCTACTTATGTTCCCATCCATTCATTCTTTATTGATTGCATTGCATAGTTTTTGCCATTATCTTGCCTTGCACTGAGGGTTACAATTATTGAGGTCAACCCGTTCTCCTCTTCAGTGGGGAGACTATGTATTATCAGTACAATGCTCCAGTCTTCTGGCACGTTCCCAGTTTTTTGAAGGGAAATCTCTTCTCAGCATGATCAGAAGAGGTATGAAATTAGATACCACTGCAGCCCCTAAGTCTCATGAGCAGCTTGATGCCAAAAGCCTGGATAAACAAAAAGTAGTCATGACACTGATCAAATACCCTAGAGTTTGTCCTCATGAATGCCTTGTCTCTCTAAATCTCCATTTGACCTTCATGTTCCAGTATATTTTATACTCTTTAAACCTGTAGTCTGGAAGAGCAAATACTGTAGAGCAATGTGTTTTGCACAATCCTTAGCATGTACTGAAACTTGGATTTCATTCTTAGGAATGTATTTTAGTCTCTTCTCATAGATTGTGAAGACTAACTGGAGGACTGTCTGTATCATTTTACCAGGCTGTAATCTTTAACTGGGTTGTAACCAATTAATCTGACTAGGAACAGACGCAGTTATCAGAGCAAACAGCCATCTGTTCGTATCCTCCCTTTTAGCCACTGTATGAAGTAGTCTGAAAGATGCAGAGCAGGAGAGAATAGGCAGAAAAATTGGCCTCCAGAATGATCCTCCAAAGCACTTTATCTTTCTTTCCAGCAAGAAGGGGATATGGATTGAATCCTCAAATCGCATTTGTAAAGAGGAGTTTCATAATTAATTTCTTTGTGCTTTGCCTGATTCAGTACAGTTGGAGCTGTGCCTTTTGCTAACTGGGAAACTTGCATTTTGGTGGTGTGCACTGTTTCCTATTCCCAGACCTTGTGGATAGGTGCAGGCAGCCATCTTGGGTTCCACAGTACAGTTAAGCCTTATCCATTAATACCTGTAAAAATAACTTGAGAGTTTTGGAAGACAGATGATTCTCACATGCAGAAATCTATTTAAAAACAGAGGAGGTGTTTTGTTGTGCTTTTTTTTTTTTTTTAATTGGATCAGTTGTGTTGCTAAACTGAAGAGACTACACCTACACTGAGTCTCCTGAGGTGTGCACCAGTGTGATGTGTGTGAGGGGGTGCCTCGCCAGTTATGGTTTTTAGTGATGAATGTACTTGTGGATATACCTCAGAGTCTGGAACAGGAGCTAAAACCTTACTGACTGTGGACAGCTATTTCATATTGATTGAAATACAAAATCACTTAACCATTGATCTGCATAATGTGTTCAGTGAACAAGAGCAGAGGGGCCTGATTTCAGTCGTATTAGTAATTTTGACCTTTTTCATTTAATTTGTAATATACCGTGTGATTTTTTTCTGGTGTTCATGAAAGGAAGAAGTGTTTTGTATGCAGGTGATTTGTGAACTTAAAAGAATAAGCTTATTCTTCACCCTCCTCTGATTTTCCTGTTATTCCAGTCCTAGCTTTAAGTCCTTCCCTGAAGCACAGACTCAGCAGCGTTGCAGATGCGGGGTTGTATGGTGACGTCAGATAATTATCTGTGCATCAGAGCCTTGAAATGCAATATTAGCTATTAAGTAAGGCTCTTGGCTAAACTCAATCTGTAGAACTGCAGTTGTTTCCTGCAGTGGTGATGTCCCTTTGGTCTTGTACCCATATGGGCCCACTTCTGGCACTGCTCTGCATGCAGTGCCTGTGGTGATGGTTCTGCTCTGTCACTCAGAAAAGCCCAGAGGTGCACAATGAGAGGGTAAGGGGCAACAGTGAAATGTTACAACAAGGGACACAGGGGGAAAAATTTCTTCCCTGTGAGAGTGGCAGAGCACTGAACCACTGCCAGAAACATGGTATCTCAATCCGCATTGAACCTTGAGTGGACAAGGCACAGGATCTCAATATTGAATGTGAAGTTAACCCTTTGTAGAAAAGGTATTTGGACTAAGTTACCTCCGCCTGTGTTCCTCATACCAAAGTTCACTCTGGTTGTGTATAATAGAAGTCAGTTTTTCACCACAAGATGATTCAGAAGTGTTGTTATGTTTCTCCCCTGAATTTACCTTTTTTTTTTTTTTTTTCTTTCGCTCATCTTCATGTCCCCATCTCAGAATTCCCAAAATAGCTCGATTCTTGTCTGTTTTCCCAAGTGTGGTGATCTGAACTCATGGGCTTGTTCTTCACCAATGTGTATCTCCCATTTGCTTACAGTAGTTTAGGATCCAAACAGTATATGTTTCTTTAAGGTAGTTGAAGCAGTAGCTGTATTTCTAGCTTTCTTACTGGGACTTAGTGGCTTAGGTAATTTTGTTCCTTGCTATTTGGAGCATAATCAGCAAGCATTCATTCCCCATACAGCCAGCATATAAAATTTGCAAGAGCTGCATACTGTGCGTTCTCAATCAATGTAAATCATTTAGCAGCCCACGTAATAGATGTCTGGCTATTGGACTAAAAAATCCACTTGGTAACACAGGCAGATGAGTCATGACCGAATTTTCCAGTTATATGTAAAATGATTATATTCACAAGAGACTCTGAAAAGCTGAACAGGCTTTAGTTTCCAGCCAATAGAAGGGAAGATGAAATACCATTGCAGTATTTTCATGTGTTCTGAATGTATATTCAGTGCCAAGATGTCATTTTGCTGCACTTAATAATTATTACTGACATAGCCTAGCTGTAAATGCTTGAGGGACTGGGTGATTCTTTTCTGTTCACTGCGGGCTCATGGTAGTGGTGAACACATGTTAACAGATCAGTCTTGAAAGTAAGTTTGAACTTTGCACCAGGGTTTAATAGTTCCAGAATCTTCCGTTCCTGAATCAGAAGGTAGGGAATCTTCTCTGTGCTTGAGGAGCAGTGTGCAGTTGTTGTGGAAGTCAGAGCCTCAGCTGATAGTTCAGCAGAGATTTCCTGGGATTAAACTATCAGTTAGAGTATGGCCCTCATTTAGACCACTGACATCAGCGTGGGAGTGTGTTGGCTGAGTATCAGAAGCTGCAAGGGATGCAGATGATGATGATTTTTTTTCTTTGCCAATATATGTTGAATCCCTAAACCTTTTCACTCATTCATTATTTATTTGCTAGTCAGCAAATACTATGAACAGCAAAGTATAGATTTGAGCTCAGTTTTTTTCCTTTTTTGAATAGCTCCTTTGTATCAGGAGAGTAAACGTTGCCCCTTTACATTGCATGTCCCTACTCTTCCTTTCAATGTCACAACTTTACAGCTTATTTGCAATGAGAACTTATTTAGCCCCTCTTTATAAGACAAGAACTCTCCTCCTTTCAATTGTCTTACCTCGGTTTTGCCTAGATTCTTGCAAAATAATAGTCTCATGACTGCATCTTTCCATCCTCTCTCTTGTGCTTGTTTGTGCACCCGTATCACAGATGGAATGGACAGATCTTTGTGAGCATGACCTTTAGCTGGTTTGTTGCAGAGAGTAGAATGCCATGGGTCAAACTCAGTGTTTCTTAGCATTTGCTTGATTTACCTTATTAAGCAGGACTTGGCCCCATAACTCCTAAACAAATAGTGGTTAGTTTTTGTGTGATATTTTTGTTGCAGGTGTGCTTTGTTTTACTTTGGGGGCCTCTGTGGTAACTTTAAAGCAAAAGGCACTGATCAGAGGTTTTGAGTTATGCTTGAAGAGCCTGGGAAACTCTGTAACTTACATTAATTATTAAAGAGAAGATGGTCTCTTGGGTTCTAAAATGTGTGTACTGATACTGTGCACTTGAATATCCAAGTGCTCCTTAATGATAGTTAGTGGGCAATGTTTGCTGCTTGAGAGATCCTGCTCCCACAGAAAAATGCAGTCATGGAAAGCTCTCTGTCTTTTTAATGCTGTCACAAAAGGGCAGAACACTTTACAAGGATCTGGTCTGCTCAGACTCACAGCTCTAGCTCCAAGTAAGATAAAGGTTAACAATTGCTTGTGGATGTAAGAGGAGGATGAGGAATAAGAGAGCATGGATTATAGATCAAAGCTGTAACATTTTATAAATGATAATGTGAGAACCTCCTATGGGCCATGGATCCTTTTCGTGCAATTTATCTTTCCATCCTGACTGGCAAATGAGGCTCTTCATGCATATTCTGTTTCTCCGTTTGTCCCCTCCCTCTTCTCTGTTGCCTAGAAAACCTTGTTGCAGATCAGGGTGGTGTGTGAGCTGGCTGCTTAGCTGCTGTACAGTCAGGAAGAAAAGGGCCCTCCCTGAAAGGGCTGATGGGTGATTTGTGTGAATCTCACTAAGTCCAGCATCTAGTTCAGTTGTTCTTCAACACTAATGGAAGTAACTTCTCATTTACATGGACAGAATGAAGATGACAATCAGACTCAAAGTTGCCTTTTGAAAACATGTAGGGTTTGTCCCTACATGTCACATTTGGACATGATGTGTAGCTAGCTGCTAAGGAAAGTCTTCCTTGGGTGTTCCTGGCTACTGACCTAGGCTGGTTGTGGAAGCAGTTCATACTGAGGTGACTCCAGCATCTCTGCCCTTTCTTGTATTGTGCAACAGCTTCAAAGCACCTAGTAACAACAAACCTGGAAGTCTCTAGAGAACTAGTGAAATTAAACAAAGTTCACTGAAAAACAGAGAAGAAAGTCTCTGGTAAAGCAATTGATTAGATTAACAACCTGGCCATGTGTCTTAGTTCTCTTTCTAAGCATGGAGCAAAGAAAAGACATAGACTTTTATTCCAGAGCAAGTCACTCTCCAGTGAGACAAATTCTCCCCAAACTTTGCTAGTGACAGAAGGCAGGGCAGGGTGATTGATGAGCCATCATGAAGATGTTTACAGAGCTGTTAAGATTTATATGTGAAGACTGTTCAACCCTGAAGATACAGTGATTTATTTCTTTTTTTTTTTTTTATAAAAAAGAAACTGACAAGTTAATAGGAGATAACCTTCTCAATTTCTCTTCCTGTCAGTGTAAGCTGGTTTCAGACCGAAGAGTAAACTGCAAATGACTCAGCTGCAGTTCTTGGGTGCTGTAATTTTCAGTGCAATAGACTAGGCTATTTTTTCTACATTATTATTTTTGGTGGAAATAATACATACAAGTCTATAACTGGACTGATACAGGAAGGTAAAATCAGCATGTGCAATAAATACGACATGAGTCCTGGGATATACTATTTGAATGTTCACATTTAAATATTTTGATGTTGAGCAATTACAGTGTTCAGGTGCCTTGATTTGATGTTTTATGTATGTGTGTTTGAGATTCTTGGTAGTACTGCCAGGGACTCTGGTATCTAAAGGTGCAAATAGTCAGCATGAGCTTTCAGGTATCAGGCACTATAGCAAAGGGATTGTCGTGGTTTAAGCCCAGGCCATAAATCAGAACCACGCAGTCTACTCTCCCCCCTGCCCTCCCAGAGGGATGGGGAGGAGAATCGAAAGCATGTAACTCCCTCGGGTTGAGATAAAAACAGTCCAGTAACTAAGGTATAACACAAATCACTACTGCTACCACCAGTAATAATAATGATAAGAGAAATAACAAGGGAAGAGAATACGATACCACCCGCCAGAAATGAGCCCGACAGAGAAAAGGGACGTGCCCTTCCGGGTAACTCCCAGTTACATCCCTGGGCATGACGTGCTGTGGTATGGAATACCTCTTTGGCTAGTTTGGGTCAGGTGTCCTGTCCCTGCTTCCTCCTGGCTTCTCCTCCTCCCTGGCAGAGCATGAGACTCACAAAGTCCTTGGTCAGGGTAAACATTCTGACCAGTAACTGAAAACATCGGCTTTATCAGTATTATTCCCAGGCCAAAAGTCAAAACCACAGCACTGCACCAGCTACTAAGAAGGAGAAAAAGTGACTGCTGCTGCTGAACCCAGGACAGGGATGTTTATGACTTTCCTGCTCTGAAGGCAATAAAGGGCTTGAAGGAACAATTTGTATGGAGCCTTCAAATAAATATAGTAGTGTAAAAGGCTGTTTTACTTTGTGTGAACATATTAAAAAAAGAAGGAAGAAGAGTGCTGTATTTTTAGGAGATTATATAGAGAGATAGTTGATAAGGTCTCAGTGTTTTAAATTAGTCTGGTGCTGAATATGTATCAGCTAAGTAAGAAGAAAGATGCCATCTGTAAGCAAGAAGAAAATCAACTTTTAAAATTTAAACTTTTGTGAATTTCTTCAAAGTAGTTGCCTTACTTTCACTTTAATTCTTGACAGATAATATTATACTAAAGAAAATAAAGTGGGATTCTAATGGGGTTGGAAGGCTATACACTTTGTGGAAAAACAGACTATTAGGATAAATTTTTTTACTTGGCTTAACCAGTTACCCTGCAGTGCTCCTGTCATTAGAGGCTGAGGTAGGCCAGACTCCCTCACTGAATTGCCGCCTTGTTCCATCTGAAATGTGCCCTGCTCTTGTACCTCCCTCCCTCTGCTAAGCTATCCTATAGCTGTTTATTTCCAGGCCTTTTCCTTCCATAGACAACAAAGCAGGCTTGTGAATTTGACTGAACGTAGAGGGGAAATTTCTTGATGCTGTACCATTTTCCCAGTTTTTAATGACATGTGGCCATCTTGAGACATTGTGACATTTCTGTACTGCTTTTTAAGGTCACTGCTTAACCAAGGTAAGCAGATGTATTAATTGAGTAGATGTTCTGACACCCAGATCGGCTTGCAAGATTCATAAATTATCAGAGAACAGGTCCAAATCTGTCTGAAAAAGTCACTGCGATTAATTGTGAAGATGAAGCACAGTATAATACTACACAATACCAGCCAAAGCAAAGTGAGGTTCAGGGAGTTAGGCAGGGCTCTTACATCAGCAGTGAAAGCATACAGAGTGCAAGTCAGAGGACTTGCTGAGAAAGCAAGGGTAGGCAAATGCATTTCATTTTGTCCACAGCTTGCAACTTCTTACTCAAGGCTTACTGTTTGGTTTTGGTTTTGTTTTTTTTTTTCTCTAGGACATTCATTTAAAAGAAAAAAAAGTTTGTCCATTTTTGGCAGGATCTTAATCTTTAGCCTTTCTTTGCTTGCTTGTAAGGGATGTTTCATCTTCAGATCTCTTACAATGGCACACCGGTTGTACACTTTTGTGCAGCTGATGTGGTGTGGCCAACTGTACCTACTTTCAAGACAACTTTGTTCAAATTATCTAGGGAATGGTGTACTGAATGGAGGCTTTTTGCTGTGTGAAGAGCAGTGGGTTGCATTTTGGTTTTAATAACATGTTCTGTTAAAAGGCAGGAGTTGAAGAGGAAAAAATGTGGTAGAAGGCTCAGCAATGATGTTTAGCTGTTGTGGGATTCATACAGGCAGAGAACTCTGACTGTATGGATCAGGCTGAAGGCCTAGATAACTTTTGGCCTTTCTTATACACTGTGTTCCCCTCCTCATTCTTTTGGTTTCAGTCTCTCTTATTTATTGCCAATTAATAATTCTTTTTTGTTATATGATGCTGAATGTAGGCTGTTTGAACCAAGGTCTGTGTCTTGACTTGTCTTTAGGAGGTATCTGGTATGTAAAGTAATTAACAATTAAACTGACAAGTAGAGAAGTCCTGGCATAAAGACATAATGCAAATGTTAATAGCTCTTATTTCAAAAGCAGTGTTGTCTTAAGCCATAACAAGGAGTAGATGTCATTTAGGATACGTGAGTAGGTTACTCAAACTTAGGAAGAATTTTGACAGTGACACATAAATTTAAGTTAAAAGGCTCAATGCTATGTGTGGTAAAGGATGTGAGTACGTGAAAGCTCAGCATTGCACATCTGGCCCTTCAGGGTAGAAACTTCTACCTCCTTGTACTTGGGTCGGTGTGTGGATCAGCAAGTACTTTCCTGGACATATCATTGCAACATGCAAATAGGTGTCTATGGGATGGAAATTTACAGAATGCTGCATATTAATGTTTTTTTCAGAGTTGCTAATGCAGCTGTTTCAGTCTGGTGAATGATTGGATTGTAAGTCTTTTGGGACAGAGAATGTTTTCTTGTGTAAAAGGCTCCAGTGTTCTTCAAGGTCCCGTAGTCCTATTGAAGAGTAACCTACAACATTCAGTTTAGCTGCATTGTGGCAATGCCACATGTGGAATTGGGATGGAGGTGGGGGGGAGAAGTAGGGGAAGCAGTAATGGTTTTGTCTTGCTTTGAATGTGTGACCTACTTTAGCTACTAATGGTGTTGATAAATGGGGGGAAAATGCTTGCAGAAGTATTTCTTCCTCTTTGTCTATAAATACCATGTCTATAAAACCACACCAGATATATTTCTCCATGCCTTTTTTTTTTCCCCTTTTAATTCTCTGCAGCACTCTCTCCTCTGTGAGCATATAGGATTATGCATTAAGATAGAATTAATCCCTTGTTGCGAAACACACAGGCTCAGCATTTGCCATGGCTTTGCTCTAAAAAAGGGATTCAGACATTGTGGTCTCCATCAAAGAATGGCAAATTCTTGGCAGAACTTTCTTCCATTTTTTTTCATGAGTAAAATAGTTAATAAATCAGTCAGCATCATTTAGCATGGTTAGCAATCACACCCCCAAATGCTAATAGCTGTTCTCACTCTTTCTCCCGAAGATTACTCTTAAATCCTATCAAAGGACAAGATACCTTTTGCCTTGCCTGGCTTTAGCACCCTAGTGACCTACAGCCAAAGTCAATAGTCAGTAAAATAACTCTCTGACATGGTGAAAGAACATGTGCTTTGACCAGATCCGCTGTTTCTTAAGATGGTTTTCATTTCTCCTATCAATGCCTGCACTTTTTATTTTTTCCTTTTTTTTTTTTTTTTTTCCTCCCACTTCAGCCAGTCTGGCCACATAAACTGAAGCTGAACAGGAGGAAGTTTGCCACAATGAATCATTCAAGAGTCTGTTGCAGGGTCACACGTGCTGGGGGAGTTTTGAAAGGCTGAAGACTGTGGAGGACCTGGAGCCAAGAAAATGAGGAGAAGGTAGGTTCTTGACAAGCTCTTTCTTTCTTGTTAATAGAGCAGATGAGCTTATTTACCTTTTGTCTGCAGCTGAATGTTGTCTGCTACACTGCCTGCTCCTCTTGGTCTGAAAACAGAAACAGCACTGGAGACAGGTCATAAATTGATAAGAAAATCCATGATCTGTGGACTCTCCTTATCTGCATTTTTAAACGAGAGTTGCTTAAAGTTGGAGTATTGAGCATAGAAATTATTATAACATTTCTTTGATTTTGCAGTGCTCACCAATGAAATGGCTTGGCTTAGCAGGGACTCCTTACTTTACCTCATTACTACTTCGTGTTTGTTTTCATGGTATTTGTTCATTATTACTGGGGTTCATTTAGAAATCTGTGAGAGATATATTATTACTAAAAATATTCTAGTATACTTATACCTATTTTTATAATTTATGTTTTACCATGTGGAGGATTAATGATAATGTATCTGTCTGTTAAATATTTTTCTCACAGGCTTATGATTTTTTTGCTAATCTTTTATTTGATATAAAGGATGGTCTGGAGATTTTAAATCTTCTTAGTACACAGACAAAGATAACAGGATATAAGCTGAAAGGTATAAACAGTGTTTGAACTTTATCTTGAACACATATCGAATGATGCATGATCGTGCAAGTAACTGTTTCAAGTGCTTCCTAGTAAATAGGCAACCCCAGTCTGTTTGCAGACTTTCTGGTATGATCAGCATAGTTATTTTTTGGAGTGTACTGTTAGATAAAATAATAGGCTAGTATTCAGATCAGGGCTCACTGTGCCTGGGTCTAACACATCAGGCTGTTTGATTCAGAACTATTATGTCCTTGAATTGGAGTTTTTCTTCACAGAATGAAGTCCTTACCAGAATTTCAGTTTATAATGTTTCTTTCCTAAAGACTGCAAACAAAAATGGTCTAGGGGAGAATATGGGTAAGGCCAAGGGGAAAACAAAGACCAGTGCAACTAGACAAAGAAGAGGGGTTAAATGTTTGAGCGTAGAATTGAAAGGAGGAAAAAATTGAGTTGAACGGAAAAACTATGTGTAGGGAGAGCAAAAATGTAAAAAATAAAATTTGAGAGACATCCAAACTGAAATAAAACTTTGTTTTGTACCAAGTACTCCCTTAAATAAAGACCTAAATGAGCCAACTCACTACCATTTAGTCCTTTGCAGTTACCTAATACTTACTCCTCTGTGGAGAGTCTCAGCTCACAGACTACTTTTACCTAAACGTAGAAGAACAGATACTTTTAATTGAAAATTCAGGTTATAGACTTATCATCGTGAATGGAGTATTTTAGTGGCTTCCGAACCACCTCTTCCCTTTCCGGGTTTCAAACTACATTTTTCTGACTCTTTAAAACTCTGCTTCTTATGTGCTTACTGACAGACTTTCTGCCTGGCTGTGACTGTTGATCTCCCAAAAGACCATGTACGTGGTCCCCATTGCTGCCATGCAAAGCAAAAACTGTGGCAAAGAAACCAGAGGGCCCACATGACATTTCTGTAGTGCTGGGTTGCCCTCTTGCAGCTTTAATTACTTGCTCTGCAAAGTTTCATTTATTCTCTTTGGGTCTCAGCTTCTCCTCAAATGTGCTTAAAATTTTTCTTACTGTATAAAAAATGTGGAGAAAAAGCAGTGCAAGTGCAAATATGATTATATAGCAGCTACTTGGGATATGGTGTAACTATTTTAGATGAAACATGATTAAGAAAGTGGAAGGCATCAAGAGTGTACACTGGTTTCAGTTGTACTCTAAAGCTATGAAGCCCTGTACTGTTCAAGGCCTTTGATATTCCCTTCTTCCATCCCCAACCCTTTCCCGCTCCTCCCCGAAAAGCTTAAAACTCCTTGGCTTATTTTAAAAGAAAAGGAAAATTACTGAATTATTCTGGTAGCATATCACTGCCTTACACCTGTCTTTTAAAAGGAAGAAATTAGATGTGCTCTGTGAACATTTGCATCTTAGCTTTTAATATGGCATGCAAACCTAGCGTGATGTAAGGAAAGGTTGTTCAGAGAACAGTAGACTCTAAGCTTTGAGGCCACCAGGAAAATCTGAATTGAGCTCCTGCTCTGCCACAGATCTTCTATTATTATTATTTTTTAATGACCTTGAGCAAGGTGCTTTGTCAATAAAGGTCTCTCAAGACCGAGGCTATCTCTATACACAGGGACATTGCAATGATGAGTATGTGAGGGACAGTGAGCTGCTTCAGTATTGCTCTGATGGGAACTGTGTGAGTACCTTCAATAGTCACCCTGTCTTCCTGCAGCAAGCCCTACCCTGAGGAGAGTGGCTTTGTACCTGAATAGATGCTGCGTAATATTTTAGCATTGTGAGTTGGTTCCCAGGCTAGTATTCAGGACCACTGGAAATCATGTGTCCGCATAGAACCAAATGTGCATTGCTGAGCCATACTGACAAGCTGGAGAAAGATGTAATGCTTCCGTCTTGTGACATATAGTGTGTCCTCCATTATGTTTCTTCATCCTCCTCAGCACTGCCTCAGGACACTAGAATCTTGCGCCATGGTTAGGTTTTAGAGGTGCTGCAGTAATACAAACAATACTGCTACCACTAACCAGCTTGATTTTAATAGTGGTCTTCTCTGCAAAACCACAAATGCAAGTTAATTACAGAATGCAGGGGAATGTGGGATTACTACAATAATTAGATGAAGACAACATCCTCAGTCCAGAAAAACAGCTTTAAGCACAACTGTGCTGGAGAAAGTTCAGTCCAGCTCATTAGGACCAAATATTAAGATCACAGCCAGCTCCTGAGCATTCTTCTTAAAAGCTGCCTCTCTTCCTGGCTACTGTTGTCTGAGGAGCTGCACTGCCTCTGTCTGATAGCATCTTCTTTTACTTTCTGGCCCAGCCAAGCTGAGACCAACAGCTCTCGCCTAATGATGACTCTGTCCTCTGCCTGCCCTGGCCTGGGAGGTCAGAGGTTGTAAACCGCCTTAAGTGCTCTTGGGAGAATTTCCCATCTAATGTGTGCTTGTGTGCTGGTTTGTTTTGAAAACATGAGTAGAGAAAAACATATGCCTGTCATTGGGATTGGTAGTTTATTTATGGCACCTTCTAGTTCTTGAAATTCTCTGGGACTAATGGATATCTTATGTTCCAATAATATTTATTAGCTCTATCTGCGGAAGCTGGTTTTCCAGTTTTTCTCTTTCACTTGTTATTAGTACTGCCCTGACAGCTTTGCTCTGTCAAGTGAGAGACCTCCTGGATTTTACACATGTTGCTCCTTTGCCTGTTTAGAAGCTAGTCGAGGTATGACTACTATGCCACTGCCATAGCAAAGGACTCCTCGCAGGGCTGAGGTTAGGCTTTTGAAGCAAAGAAAACTTGTAGTCACCCAAGTTAGTTCAATTGGAATGTGATTTTCAACTGCAGTTGTTCTAAAGATCAGTACAGGATTAGTAATGATGAAATGTTGTAATACACAATTTCTTAAATCTCCTAAGAGCAGGTTGCATCCACAGTGGCATGTCCTCAGACTCACTATCAGGCAATTCTTGGGCTTTGATGTGAGTCAGTTTTCACTATGAGAGGACAGTGATATCCCTTTTCCTGAATGGATGCTAACTTCAGACAAGTGAATACAGTCCAGCTGTCCACAGCATGTGAACTCCAGAAATAATTTATCAGTTTGATAGTGATAGGAGCAGAGGAAGGTGATACAAGTCTGAAAAGGAAAAAGACTGAAATAAAAAGGTGGGGGAGTGACTTGACAACTGCGTGGAGATGAGGAAGGATGCCTGAAGGAGAGAAATAAGCAATGTGTGTGTGTTTCTTATAAATGGGACAAATGAGATTAAAGAAACTCTAGGAAAGTAATAGTGAGGAAATTTAAACCATGGTCATGTATAGTTATTGTGAGTGTAGCAGAGAAAGCCTGAGAGGAAAAAGAGAGCAAAAAAGTGAACACAGAATGAAGAAGCTTGCTGAGCTGACAGAAGAATGCCCCCTGAGGAGAAGAATGCAAAACTATGAAGAATTAAATATCATGACACGCCTGAGGTGAAAGAGGCCCTGGTAAGAAGGGGATTTCCTTCTTTGGAAGAAGGGAAAAGTAGATTTTCGAATAGAATACAAACTACACACATTTAGAGTTAATTTTAAGTGGTATTCTATTGAAAGTTGATTGATCACGTATCATACTGAAATACTTACATTTTCATTTTCTGGATAGAAAAATCACTGAGAAATTTAAAGGATTGTAATTTTTAATAGCTTTTTCTACAGAAAGTTTCATGCTTTCGTTACCACAACTGGATGTTATGGTGAATGACCTAGAGAGCCTGCCACCCCAGGACTTCAATTTTTAACAGATCTAGCTTCCCCGATATGGATATGCCTGCAGAGTGACAAAGAGAAATGCTCCAGATAGTTTAAGACTGAATGTAGTTATTGTCACACTGTGGTTGAAGCAGCACAAACCTCATTGTGGCCTGCGTATGTAACATGTCTATGCTTGAGAGCTGAAACCCGTGCTGTTGTTGCTCTTTTCATGTGTACGTTGATGACAATCAAGTGCAGGACTGTACTGCGGATGTATCTGGATTGAACTATATAGATATGAGAGCAACATCAACATTTATAGAACTGCATTGATCAACACATGGAGTTGCTTCTGTTTTTCCACCTGCTAACACATAAATGTCTCGCTACTCCTGGCTACTGCTAAGAAACTATGTGCCAAAAGAAAACACCCCATATTAACAGGGCTGGCTGACTAGGAAGGGAAACCTGAGATCCTGAAAGCTTTCATTCACTTTAAACGGAAAACATAATCTGAGCAGTCTAATTTTTGCTGTCAGGAGCAAGAATACAGATCATTGTATCTGCTGGGACAGTGAAGGTCATAAAAAGGATGTTTTTGGAAATGATTTTCTCTGCCTGTAGCTGAGGAATGACATATAGAAGAGGAGTTGCTTTATTCAACTGAATTTTTGTTGAGGTCAAAAGATTAATCTTCAGGTAGCAAAAACCTCTTAGCATAATTATAAAAGTATCTTTTCAGAACAAGACTTGGAATATAACTTAATATTGTTTCAAGTAAAAGGGTTAAAGTGCCAGTCTAGTCCTTCATGAATATAGTAAGTTGTGTTTATTTGTTTTAGCTGTTTGAAGTGACTTCTTGTGCCAAAGCACAGCGCTGTACCATTTACTTGGAAGAAAATTAGCTCTATCCCAGCCAAAACTTGTTTATAAATGTTTACATTTGAAGCCCTGATGAAGAAAACAAAAGGATCAGAGAGGAAAACGGAAGTTACGAGGTGATTGAAATAATATATATACACACAGGGTGACAAAGAATGCTGGTAAAATAAAACCCATAAGTTGAAACTGGTAAACTTTCTAGGCCTAAAATACTCCTGAAAAGTTACAAAGGGAGGAGTACAACAAAAGCAACTTCTGTTTGTTTCAGATCTTTGGAAAATTTTATTACTAGCTTTAAGGGTCATTGCTGCAAGTTGAACCAAGTTAGAGAAAGTGTTATTTGTTCCTATTTCTAACAAACCACATTTGATGAGACTCTGGAATACTGTCATCGTAATAATCCCCTTGTGTATTATCTTGTTGTATTTCTACACAGTAGCTAATAGCTTTTTAATGTATTGTCATGCCAGCAAATGTCTTCTTATTGAGAAGTTTTCCACATACAAGTCAGTCTTGCTACTTCTGTTGAACAAACAAGCCATGTGGTATAGGTTGTTTCATTTACTTGTATTTACACTTACTCTGAAGGAGAAACATCTTTGAGAGTTACGGAATTTACTACTGAATTCTTGTGTGACTGTGGTCATAGAGACAAGTCTTCGTATTTAGAAGTGTTGTTCCGATCCAGGCATTTAGCTTGAAATGTTAACCTCCAGGCTCTGGTAACATTTTCAGAAATACTAAGTGCCTGGAGGATGACAGGATTGTTCAGGGGAACACCACTGCCTCTAACAGTCTTTTCAATTGCTTAACCCTGGACCAAAAACATTAGGGCCATCAAAGAAGAAGCCCTTCTGGGGAGGTGGGGGGAGGGAAAAAGAGGGATTCTTATTTCCTTAGTGCCTCAATTGCCTTCAGTAGTGACCAATTCTTATTGGTCACTACGTATTCTTCAGTAGTTCAGCCAATTCTTATCAGCCACCCTTGTAAACCCTTTTAAAAAGGGTGAATGAAAGTCTCTGTATAGGTGCTTTGTCTTGAACCTGATAGTAGCAAATGTTCATACTGTGAGACTCGTACTACTAAAAGCAGCTTTAATGCAGACTTTCATGGAGGCACATGATCAAAAGCTTTGTTGTAGCCAGGCACTCGTTCTGCTGTGAATGGTGTAGATATTGTAACTAAGGGACTGCTCATATGCCTTTTTATTTTTATACATACCATTTGACTGGACTGGGAGCACGGAGCCATATAGATCTTGAGCTTGAGTATGTAAGCTCCATTTTATGTTGATGTAAATTAGTATTTGTACCCTTGACCATCCCCTGTTGTTTGCCTTTGGTTCTTATAAATCAAGTTCACCCTCAGTGCTTTGGAGGTCTAGAGACCCTTAGCAGAGTGAGCTAGATCAGCTGTGCCAAATACCTGATGCATTCTGTGTTCAGGTTCTTGGAAGGCAAGCAACAGGAATCTGGACATTTGCAGTAGGCCAACCTGGAGATACCTGAAGATCTGAAAGGAATATGGATGCAACTTCCAGATTCTGTATTAGCTGAAGGTGGAAGGCAAGCCTGTTTCTCAATGCTTTTCCTGCAGGCCATTAGCATGATCTGCTGGTGTCTTTTTTTTAGCCACTGTTGCTATGGAATAGTGGTTAAGCTGGCAATTCAGTGAAAAAGGGAACTCTTATAAATATAATAACAATTAAATAATTTTAATTCAACATTCTTGAAGACTGTCGTGACTCTGCTATTTGCCAGTCTTTAATATTTGTACAGTGGTGGAACGGTCATGGAGATGTTTGCAAATCCCAAAGGGTTAGTCATGGAAATCAACTCATTGTTTGCTATCAATTGTTTTTGTTAAAAGTTTCAGCCACCGACTCAGCAAAAAAGGCAGTGGATGAAAAGCATATGCATAACTTGAATAATCAATGGCTGGTATGTTTGTGAGCAACCAGAATCGGAAAAATAGGCCACCAAGCCATTTGGCGGAAGCATAAAGGGACAAAATGTGTTTCTCAACAGTGAGAAATATTTGTGAATGATTGTGAATTAGAGGAGATCAAAATTAGTGTCAGCTGTCAAATAGTATTCAGCCAGCTCCAACACTGCCACTTAAACTCTCAAAGAAGCTAAATTCCTGGAAGTGTAGAAAGTAGTAAATAGTCTGCTTGTAAGAGACATAGCTTATAGAAAGATAATGTCTCTTTCTAGTCAACCTTATATAGATACGCCGAGATAATTCAGTCCAATCAACATCAAAAAAATACAAAGTCTAATTTTCTGCAGCTGTGTAATTTGTCCATTTGCATACAAATGTCCAGCACAATAGACTGGAGCATCAAAAGTAAAGCTTATTATTACCTAAAGAAATCTGTGGGGAAAACCATGAAAGCTACTTCAGTAAGGTTGCAACAAGGTGCTTCATGTTAGTTTGATGCTGAATCAGTGTAATGTTGTTTCAGCAATGGGATATGACAAAGAAATAAAAGCAAGATTTTTTTTTTTTTCCTAACAGAGCAGTTTCTGGCAATTAAAGGCCAAGTATAGTATTGGGAAAAGACATGTCATATGTAGGAATACATGTAATAGACCTCTTTGGAGGTCTTCAGACATCTGAAATCATTGGCCTAAGGTAGTATGTAAAGGAATTACACAGACCCTCTGTAGTAAGGTGATTCTCACCTTAATTATAAGCATAATTGATATAAAATTGATATATATGATTATAATTGATCTATAGGGACATGTAGACATGCCTTTGTGGATTGAAGCCCTAGTGCCTATATTGATTACTGCATAGAAAACAGCTTTCTATGATGTTAACAGCTTTTGTATTTAGGTATTTTACAGACTATGAAAGTTATATGTAAATAGGATATCAGAAATACACACATCTTGACAGCTACAGTGTCTTTACCATACTGGATGTTCAGCACTATATGAAAATCTACATATCACAGACAGGGCCGTTCTGTTTCTTCCCTGAATGTTTCATTGCTTGGCTAAGTTAATTGTACGCAAGCACAGCATGATGTTCCCTAGCTGCTTCCTTTCAAGCTGAGGAAAAACACTTGATAAAGGACAAAAAGACTGATTTGCAGCAGGTCAGTCAAAGCAAATCCCATTTTAATTGGAAAATGTGAAGGCATTTCTTCTTACTTAGTCATCTTGCCTGCCAAATGTGTGCGTTCTATCTCCAGCCATTTCATCACAAGACTTTTCTACATTGTTTGTATGTGTATATGTTTAGAAATGGAGTATCTTATATTTATTTTTCATACTGCAAAGTTACTGAACTGCTTTTGCTTAGATTTATTATGTTTTTTTAAAGATTAACTGGAAATTACCAGCTTGAAATGTGAGTTTCAAAGCTCTTCATATCTGATACTATATTATTATCAGGAAATAAGGAGAGATGAAAGGAACTTTAGAATGTTTATTCATTTTGATTCTTAAAGTAGTCAATGAAATTGTTCCCTTTGAGTGTTAGTTATCTACAAGGAGGACTCTTTCAGTAAGGACTCTTTGCTGGCTTTTTGGACATCCAGGTAGTTGTCCCCAGATAGTATTCTCTCAGTAGCTTCCACTGGTTCATTTGTCTTCATTTACTAGAAGGTACCTTACCCTTACTTATGCTAGTGTAACTGACTTCAAACCTAGATCTGTGAAATGGTCCATTTAAAATGAAATAAATTATGCTCACATTCCAGTAGGGCCAACCCATTTTTCAAGTCTCCTCTGGAGTGGAGTCACGTGAGGTATTGGATTGTGCTATTAACTTCTGAGAAGGGGCTGTGGCTGTGAGGAGCAGAGCTAGAAACCTCTGGCAGTGGATATTCTGTTGAAAGAACAATGACAAGGAGCAACAGCCTGAAAATACAGATTTTATTTAGAATTAAAAGAGCAGTATTCTTGCTGTTTCTGCAGGCTCTTCCATGAGTATTTACTCCCTTACAATGAAGGAGCTAGTCCCTATCTTAGGTACTTCCACATTCCAGTTTTGCTACAAGTGTGTTTTACATGGCCTACATGTCATGAAGGAGTTGAACTGGCTGTATCTAAACTTGGAAGAAAGGATGCATAAATAGAATCATAGAATCATAACTATTTTATGATTCTATGAAACACTTTTGCAAAGGATTCCGATCGTCATATGACTCAGCCTAATTCCCTTAGGTCCTTCCAGCAGTGTGACTGCTTTCATCTCTTTGCCTAGCCTTGCAATAGCCTGAAGCATCACAAAATCCATCAACCCTGTGCCCTTTGTTGTATTGAAGTGTATTCTTTGACAAACTGCCTCGAACAAACATACTCCAGCTAGCATTGAAGTCTATCTAAATAGGAATGTTTTGTGGTTCTTTTGTTGCTGCTGTTCTTGTTTTGTGTGGGAGGACGATATTTTTTTTGTTGTTGATTTAAGATGTTTCTGCAGTTTTAGAGACTTTTTAGTGGTGCATTTGGTGTTTGAAAGCAGCTGGGTTCTTTTATCTCTAAGCTTGCCAAATGGAATTTATTCCACAAACCCTTTGGCATTTTCCAGAGCGTGCTGCCAACCCTGACTTTTTAAAATAACTATATAGCTTTTTTCTATTTTTTTTTTATGTTCCCTGTCATCTTGTTTTCCAGGTATTTTTGGTATAGAATAAAAGCTTCAAAACATATGCATAAAGCAGGCACATTTGAAAAGGAAGCCTGAGTTTTGAAGAAAAATGAGGTGAGACACAAAGGCATATCAGAACATAGGTCTGCCAGGCGTTTAAGATCAAATGTAGATCATCACTTTCATGCTGTGGCGAGCAGAGAAATCTCCGAATTCACTTGTAGCTGGTAATTGAGCACATGGAAATTGTTTCTGTGAGAAAGGAAAATCACGAAGTACTGCATTGCCCGTGCAGTGAACACTGGTGTGTTGTGGATCAGTTTTCTGTGCAAATGGTTTTTATTTTGTTTGGAATGGTCTTTTCAGTAGGGGTCTAATTCAGAGTTCCCTATGAAATAGGAAGGAATCCACATTCTGAATATTTGGAATGTCACCACAAATATTCCTATTTAGCAGTGTAAACGGAAAGTGCAAAATTGTTCAAAAAGAATTCTTTAATCAAACATGACGCAGAGTATATGCATAGCTGCAACTCATGAGCCCCATAACACATAACCTTTCAAACCATTGTTTTTCCATTTATCTGTATGTTTGTGTTGTATTGGTAATCTTAGGAAAGAACAGTGATAATATACAAGCTAATAATTCCCTCTAAAGAGGTGAAGCCTGAGGAATTGCCTGCATCGCAGTGGTTGTGGTTTGATTACTATTTGTTCAGAGGGAAAAGTATCTCTTGTCATTGCTGTGCAAGGAGCAGGAACATTGAATATCAGGGGATGTTCAAAACATTTCTGATACAATTTAGGAATATACGTGTACGTATCAGATTCTTGCTCAGTGCTGCCTGGTCCAGATGGAGTACTACAATATGAATAATTGAACAGGTCTGGATGATAAACAAGGTCCTGGCATTCTCCCCATAGGTTTCTTGTATGCTGGGATATCTCCAACTGATGTTAATCAGTGGGTATGACATTTCCTTCACAGTGACGCTGGCACTCTGCACTGCCAGCTTCCCAGCCAGGCAGAACAGCTTGGAAAAAGGAGGTCCTCCTCACTTTTTATGCTGTATGATTACTTGTGGTAATATACTGGCACCTTGAAAATGGGTCCTATACCCATGTGTTACTGATCATCCACACCCATCGAAGCGGAATGTTTTATTTGTTGCCAGCTAGCCTAAAATCCCTCATAAGATAAAAGTGTAAGGATAATTTATTTACATAAGCCAAATATAGACAGCAGAGTTAGTAGGTGCAGAGGTAAGCTGAAAGAAATAAATCTTTTTATCTACCTGTAGCTCTTCTGCAACTAACAAAGTAGTCAGAATACTTCAGTGCTTTGTGGCTGGGACCCAGTTCTTGGACAAACCTCACTGCTTTGAGTTTAAATGCAACTGATAGAAAGACCTCTGTTTAGGCATTACTTGTATGTGAGAACTGGCTAAACTTGGACTTCTGTTCAGATTCAAGCATTCCCTCTTTTTTTTTTTCCTTCATGGTTCCTGCAATTCATTACTTTCTTAGAGGTCAGTTTGAATATTCTCATACTGGACAAGTGACAGTTCACCTTACAGTAGAAATGCTGGTGCATTTCAGATGTTAGCTAGGCAGAGTAATCTCCTTCCAGGTGGTATACAGGCTTTTTGCTTCACTGGACTACAAACAAATCATTAGTTTAGTGCAAGATAAATTTTCTTTCAGCTGACTGATGCTCAAACCTCAGTATGTAGTTCTTCACAAAGCCATATCCTTATAAACCAATATGGGGTATAGGCATGTAAAAGACATCAGAAGTTAGCTACATTACCAATTCTTGATTATTCTATTGGTTCGCCATGCAGATAACCAGCATCTTTTGTGAGAAAGTGGATTTGAAATCAAGAGATCCTGGGGCTTGGGAGACACAATGATGATTTATTTCCTGAACCTGCAGACAAAAAGGAACGGAAAGGATTTACTAGTGCAATAACTTCTTAGGTGCTGTGTGCAATTGTAGAAACATTGTTACCAGTGACAGAAAAATGTTTTCTTGCTCTATTTAAGCATGCCAAGGATAGAAGTAGCTTCTAGGTAATTCAGGGAAGTTGGGAGATGAGGTCAGAAGGATTGCTTTCGTTGCTGCTGAGTAGGGAATATACCAGTTTATTTGGATACAGTGTGACTTTGAATTATTCATCGGTAAAGTGTTCTCTCCATCCAGCAGGTGTAAAAGTTAGGTCTGTGCACTGGTTTTCCAGTGTGAAGGAGTTAGCTACTGTAGTACTGTGGTATATGATGGTCTACTGCAAAGAGGATGTGGATCAGAGTTCAAAATGAAATGTAACTGTGAAGATGACCCTTGACCACTACTTTGTAATAGCTCTACTTAATAATGCTACATGTGAAAACAAAGATTTCTTCCAACTAGTAGCTCTACTCTGTCCTTTATTATCAGATGTAATTTCAGCTACACTAGAGGGACTTTAGCCTCTCTGTGTGTATATGTATATATTATTTTCCAATTTCTTTGCATGTGTACATAGATAAATTAATGAGAGTTGCTTAAAAACTGTATATGGTACAGTATAATTGATAGGGAAAATTGTCTTATGAAAAACTTGGATTTTACCCATAAGTGTTTATTGTAACTTTTTTTTTGTTGTTGTTGTTGTTTGGTTGGGTTTTTTTTGTAATGGCAAAAAAATTACATTTCACCTTTGATCTTGTTCAGAACACAGACCCACTTCTTAAATATTATGGATGAAAGCTCAGCTCCATGGAGGCCTGTAGCAAATATGTCATTGACTTCACTGAAACCAAGATTTTGCCCTGAATTTATAAAGTGGTAAAGCACTACTAAACCACACATGCCACAATGCACACCCAAAATGCCAGCGGTTTCTTTTCAGGGATTGGCAAAAATGCTGTTGTGAGATCATGGGGTATTAAACTAGTGTTTCTATTGTCAGATATCCAACAAAACCTTCTTTGGCACGCAGAGGAATGATACTAAACACTCCCAAAACTGTTCTTAATGTCAAATGGACAGTATACATTTTTACATGTTACTTTCAGATTTTAAATATATTTGTCTATTTACAGTGCTTTGGAATTTGCCGTTGAATGCATAAGAGTCATCTGCATTTGCCTAAAAAAGTCAGTATTGTGTTTAGCATGGTTTCAAAACATCACAATTTTGTGTATGAGCACAGTGTAGGATAACCAGCCTCTAAAAATCTGTTAGGAGCTTCTCCAATGTGTTTCTGACTTGTTTCAGAAGAACTGTGTCTAGGCATATCTGGAAGAATCCTTGGTGCTAAGATAAGGACACTTGACTGTAATTAGGAACAACAATAATTTTTCTGTAGATCACTGTACATTTCAGAAAGTAGTACTGTCCTTCACTTCGGAATTGATCTAGATATGAGCTACTCATTGAAAATCAAAGAGTTCATAATTAATACCAACTCAGATCCATACTGATCTGCTCAAGAACTGTCGTACAGATGTGAAGTGCCAGAGGAAACATGGACCTGTAATAGTGAAGCTGCATCCAAACAGTTTAGTAGGACACATGAAATAGAAATAGATGTGTGGTGGCTGACACATTTAGGACTGTTGATGTTTGTATATTTTTTTCTTGGGTATATGTGATTTCCCAAAATATGGGCCTTCTTATGGACATGTTCAAAATAAATTGCTTTTTGTAAAAGACTCAGCTGTTAGACTACACTGTTCATCTTGTGTCTCCATATATCAATGGATGTTTATGTTTCATTCACTGAATTAAAGAGTGCCTCGTGATGTGACTTAGTGCAGAAGGGAGACTCTCTAAAGGTGTAGTTCTCCTTACAGTCAAAAGATGGTAGTACAATTTCTGTTCCAAGCGGCAGAGCAACCGAGCAGGAACTATATATCCATTGTCTGCATTTATAGGAAGGCAGCAAAAGAAGGATGAATCCATAGATGTGATCACAACAACCACTTGTTTGTCAGGCAGTGGTTATGATTATGATCTTCTCTGGTAGTCAGTAGTTCTGGATGTGGCCATGATGGCCAGGTTTATTTGGTTCTAGCTCAGCTATTGAGCCAGCTGGTGCCAGGATGAACATCTGTAACGAAGGGTTTAATGAAAGGCTTAGGGAGCTGAGAGAGCACAAAATGAAAATGTCCTTCTCACCATCTCTGGTGTTTTCAATAAAGTCTCTAAAAGCAACCATTGATGTAATTAAGGCAGCAAGTTTAATTAAGCCTAACTATTGACTAGTATAATGTTAATCTCAAAGTATTTTGTAGTGAGATACAAATAGTTCATAGCAAGAAACTGGTGCTTCTATGCAAAAGAGCACCAGAGTTTCCATAATCGAAAAAGGAGAGAAGTCACCATGCACTAACTGCCCAGAGATTTAAGACAGGCTTTCCCTAAGAAATGTGGGCTCTTCCCATCACATTTTACTTTCTAGGCACACAAAGTAAATAAGATGCTGATGCTAAAGAAAAGGAGATATTTGTCTGCTTTTTCACTAGTCAGCAATGAAATTTCAATCCCATTTGGTCTGTAATCAGTCCTGTTAGAGCAGTTGTTTGCTTGGGCATACTGTTGATTATATCAGAACCTGGAAAGCTTATTTTACACAAGGGATACATGATCTTCAGCAAAGTAGAAGTGTTTAGGATCTAATACTCCTAACACAAAATATTTAGATGTGTATGATGCTGCACCTGAGCTGAGAAAGCAGGAACATGGCTGCACACAGTGTGTGCAGAGATTGTAATGGAACGTTTGTATCCTTGAATAATATAGCAAGTACTTCTGTACACTCTGGGATGCTACCATGAATCTGCTTAGAAACAAGACTAATAACTTGAGATCCTATAATACAAGTGCTCTGCTTTTAGATTTGCAAGATCTGCTTCAAGAATTCCAGTTCTGCACTGCAGTGCCTGTAAAAATTATGCTTAGTCCTAACAGGTTACACCTAGGCACCAGAATTAGGCACCTATGGAGTCAGTGAAGAGCCTTCAGGCTCAACAAAGAAGTAGCCAAAAGAAAACAAACACAGGACTTTGTCAAAATTTTCTTGCTTTTCGAAACCAAGGTGCAGTTGAAAACTACTTTGATGACTTTTTTCTACCAAGGCTTCCCTTACAGATGTCATCTACTGCAGCAGGACTCTATGTGGACAAGGTCAAACAAGTAGTGGTATTTTCAATTCCGTGGATTCAGGTTGAAGGGTACAATGAGATATATTGCCAAAAACCTGTGCAGGTCAAGGCAGAAGCCTGTTTGTGGGGTTGATGCGAGAGCATTATGCTGCAAAATGAAGGGTTTGTTTTCTATTCTCTGATTACAGGCTTAGCCTGGGAACACGAGGAAGTCTGCAATTCCTGGAGTCAAAAGATTAGTTCCAGGCACTGGGATTATCTGATTTTGTCTAAATAAGTATCTGTATTACATAGGGAGGGAAAATTATGGAGCAGACTCATACCTTTGATTCCTTCCCACCAAGCCAGGACTCTATCACTTGTAGAAATCAGAAAACTCTGTATATGGGGAAGGACTTCTTCAAAATCTGAAGGAGAGAAGAGTTACTGCTAACATACATCATTGCAGCTCTGTCCTCCCTCTTCCAGCAATCTTTGTCTTAAATCACAGTGATTTCTGCAGCATTCTAGTTGTCTGTGGGAATTTGTTTTTTCAGGCATGGTATAGTGTGTGATTCCTAAATTATAAGTAATCCACTCAACTGATTTGGACTGGAGTGCTGGAAAAGATTGCTAACAAGTGTTTTGAATGAGTGCTTTCATAATTTCCATTCCACTTGGAACCTTCACAAGCCCAGAAAATTACTCAATTCATTCTAAATTGGAGGTAAAGCCATAAAGAGGTCTAACTAGCTGGATGTGTTGGTCACATTGGAATAAAATTCTCCTGGTGGATAATTTTGGTTTGTGTGTTTTAACTTGTTTCCTTGTATTTAACAAACATAAAGACATTCCAAGTAAGTAGGGCTGTTTGTGGGAACTTCCAGGGCACAAATGGTATCTCAGGAGGTGACGGAGTGTCTCCGCATTGACTTGATGAAGCAGGAGAACTAAAGGTATTATTTCTTATTCTTTTTTGACCTTCCTTAGCTAAAAGGGCTAAATGAAGAAGTTCTGAATGCTGGTTATGGCAATGGTGTTGAGGTATTAAAATGCAGCAAGAAAAAGAAAGGTGGATGAGGCAAGGACCAAGTTGTGACACCAGCTGCTCATTTGTTTTCCAAATAAAACTACGTTTGACTTCCCTTTTGCAGAGACATCTTCCCATTTGTATACCAGTGCCTCAGTTCCACCTGCTATCTCTTACCTGCTGTCCTGTAGTAATCGTAAACCAGAAAAATTTGTATCGTAATAAAGCCAGGGTAGACCCCTGCAAACAGGACACTGTGTTCAAGAGACTTTTGCTAGATTTAACATCATTAAAATGTGTCCAGGTGTGGTTGAAATCACTAATAGCTGTTAAAGGCAGAACCTGCAGCACAGATCTTCCATGTGATGCTAAATCCAGGAGATAGCTAAGAAACTGTGCTGTGCTTCCTGGATGGAGTGTTCTCTGGGTACGAGACAAATTCAATGGCACTTTTTTCCTCTTCCAAAGCTGTGACAATAGATACAATCCAGACCTCAGTGGAGAAATATGGAAACTCAGGTAAGTTTCTTTCTACTCTGTGCATTTTGTATCTACAAATCAGATCAAGACTGCTGGCTAACATTCTTCTTTTGATGTTGTGGAGATTTATTGATTGATTGTTGTTTGGTTGGTTGGTTTTTAATTTCAGTTTAGAAGCATTTGTTTTCAGAAGCATTTTATTTGTGTAAAATGTGTACAGAATGAGTCTGAATAAATGTTAAGTGTCGACATTTTAGGTAGGATCAGTTTATTTCCTTTGCTGAGGTAAGAGAAAATCTGGAAGCATTCGGAGTATTTTGGGTTGAAAAGGGAAATGGTATCATGCAGTCTTTGTCATTAGAAACTTACAGATCCAGCAACCTGTAGAGCAAGGAAAACCATCAGGTTACAATAGATAGTAGAATTAGGAAGCTGTTTTAGATCCAAGACAATCTTGCCACAAACACAGGCAACTGAGAGAGTTTTTGTCATTCTGATATAATAATCATTGGCCCAGTAAATGGGGGACCATTCTCATATTTCTTGAAAATATAATCTTAAATCATGAATGCTCTGGACTTTCCCTAGGAAGAAGGCCAGATATCCTGACTGGGATGAGTTCCTACACTGGCCTTTTGCAGGTCTCTTGATTATTTTATTATTTTTTTTTCCTACATTGCTCATCCCTCTGAGGAATAGACAGACTTGTATTTAGCTGTTCATAAGGTTTATTTGAGGTGAAGCACCTTGTTTAGAGGTGGTGTTTTGCATCTTACATTGCTAGAATATGTAATTTTACAGAGTAGTCTATGTTTCACTCTCCAGGCAGTTGAACATCATCTCTGCTTCTCACCCTAGGGAGTGACTAGTTCATTGGCCATGTCATGCAATCATATCACAGAAACCTTGGGGACTGTCAGTGTTTAATCTGCCCTTAATGAAGCCTGCCAGATCAGCTTACACTATTTGTCACTATTTTCTGGCCTGGCTGCCAGAGGCTTGGCAATGATTTCTGCTTCTAAAAAAAGGAAACAAATAGGCAGGCCTTCAATTAGGAGCATTAACTGAAATTGAAATCCATGAGAAACCCAGGCAGAAATCCACCTTTGATCTGTTTCCTATGTTTCTAGGCTAGATGAAATCAGATTAGTTTTAATCCCCATAATGATTATTTCCTTTCCTGAACTCAGGCAAGATCCATGAAGGGACTGAGGCCAATGTAGGGCCTGACTACTCTCTGGGGTAGACAAGAGTTCAGGAGCCCTCAATCCGGAAAAGTCACAGTGGAGTGCAGCCTTATACACAGCAGTATTGTTTATCAGGGACCGTGTACAGAGCCAGATGGTGTGTTTCTGCACTGAACTCCCAGCGTTTCTGGTTTATGAATCAGTATGCAGATCCCTGCCAGCTCAGGTGGACATGCTCCCACATTGTGGACACGGCCTTAAGTATCTGATGGCCACTTCAGATGCTTCAGGCAGAAATGTAGGCCTTCAAAACCTGCCACGTAACCCAGATGTCTGGAGATGCGAAGTAGCAGCAAGGGTTGAGCATCTCCTTATACCTAAACATGTCAGGAGCATCACAGAAGGCACTCTGTGCCTGTCTTCTCTGAAGCAGTTAGTCTGGCATTGCTCAGAACACACCCGTTGACCCCAGAAAAATAGCATATGCCATCAGGGACACAGAAACCTGAGTCTACTCCTAATGAAAAGGCAATTACTGAAGCAGAGATTGGACTTTCAGGGTTAGTGTCTTAAACAGCAACCAGACTACTGTTCTACATAGTGGTCTTTGTTCTCTTCCTCACTCTCTTCACTATTCAGTCGTATCAGGACAGCAGCTTCAGGAGGAGTCCTACCTTAGAATAACCTAAAAAGACATGATTAAATAAGGGAATGTTGGTTAAACTTTAATCTGGCTGCTAGTAGATTTAAACCCCAACCTGCCATCTCTTGAGTACTGTAATTGCCTCTTGTCTCTTCTCCAGTCAGTTTTTGTGAGAAAGGGAGATTAACTCAAGAGAATGGGTATGTATGAATTCCAGTTGGAGATGGGCATTTTTCTGCAGCTCAGTTGAGGATGCCAAAGATACATGGAGTGAGCTTAAGATGTTGGTATTTCATGGCAGTTGAGTTAGGCAGCTCTGTGCCAATGTGCTGGCTTTTGTGGGTGTCATTCCTGTGGATTGCTTAAGCACAGAACTCTTGGCAGGGGCATCTGCAGACTCTAAGGCACCTTGTGGTTAGGAACTGACACCCCTGCCTGTGCCTCTTTGTGATTCTGTCTCTCCCTTTATTTACTGCTAAGATTTTTTTCCTGATCCAAAGCATGTCAATCCAACTAGATAGAAAGGAGGACTTTTTGTCTATAATAGCATCACAGGAGGAAAGAGATTGCAGTATCAAAAGCAATATAAATCTGATGAGCAGTCAATATCCTGGAAATATAAGTAGCTTGTCTATGTAAAAGCCTACCATGGAGTTAAGTGAGGTGTGTCAACTAGAGATTTCTTTTGGAATAAATAATGTAATACTGTACAAAGGATTTCTTTTGACACTTTTCTCTCTCTCTGAGCAAAGCCATATGTAATAGTGTGTTGCTAATATATTTTTTCATAGGCTTGATATAATGAATGGCTTGGGAAAAGATGTGGGGAACATACAATAAATACTGCTGGAATGGGTGGTTACCATTTTAAATAACCACTGGAAGTCTGCCTTTCTCAGCTGTATGCTAGGCTGTAGGGTTGCTATCACGTTCAGTGACGTGTGCCAAACCATGTCCAGGTCATAACAGCTCAATTACATATTTTCCGAATCTATTCTCTGAGAGACCATTACAGCAGATCCTGGGCTGTCAAGAGAAGCTTGGACTCCTGGAGAGAGCTAAGTCCCTGCTGGAAGGAACCTTAACAGTAAGTTCACGGGTTACAGCTGCATCTTTCTGTGTCTGAGTCCTGCTGTGAACACAAATCTTTCTTTTGTTTTACTAACTGCCTTCTCAGCAGTATCTCAGCCAAGTCCCTTACAGTGTGACCAGAAATCTGGGTAACTTGGGATCCCTAAGTAGCTAAAGGCAGAGTTTAAGGAGAGAAATCTAAATGCTTTGTTAACTAATGGTAATAGTGAGATCCCCAACCCTGAGACTGGTCTCCAAACACCCTGTGTGATGCTTGAGAAAGCCACAACTGTCCATGAATTGGATACACACAGAATATTTACACAGATAAATGAGGAAGGATCCAAGCTCATGCTGCTTCCATGCTGTGCTGGCTAGAGGTTACTTAGCTCAGTCCAGAAGCTGCGTAGCCATGTTGGCTTTCATTGTGCTATGCTTTTCTGTGTTGGGAGAGTTGGCACAGCTACGATAAGTAGCTTTTATGTAATTTTATGTTGGGTATTTGCAGCTTTTTTTTTTTTTTTAATAAGCTATTAACTTCATTGCTTTACATTGTTATAATATTCAGTCCTCAATTTGTCCCTGTTGCTGTCTTTGTGCTGTGTACTCTTTGAAGTTCAAGGTTTTACGCCGCAAAATGTCAGAACTGCATTGAGTTTAAGTGACAGCTTAGCTCTTTCTAATCTGCTTAAGGAATCTTTTCATTTTGGTGCTTTTATTTTGAATATATTGTCTTTCCTAGGGCCACTGAACATGTGTTTCACTTGACATTGTCCAATTATTTTTTAATTTTGTGTGTAAGATTAATACAGAAGTGGATGTAGATGTTCTGTTGAAAATATTTTCTTTATTTTAGTTTTGGAAGGCAAAAGATTGTAACACATTGTGGTGGTTATCTCCTGTGGATAGAACATGAGAACCATGGGGTTCAAAGGGAGGCCTGACTCCTGTGTAATGTTTGACTAGGAAGGTGATATTCGATAAATCATAAAAGTTTCAGTCATGTAAGATGCAGAGTGTGTCCTAATAGTGCTGAATTTTCTCAAATCCAATTGAATTTAACACTACGCACTAAATCTCCTTTGTTTTTCTGGGTAAAAGGAGATAATGTTCAATGCTTTCACATTTTCATATAACACTTGAGTTTTACAGACAAAAAGGTGTGTGCACAGCCTCTGACAAAATACTGCTCTGTGTGATTGTCAGAGTAGGTCTCCTGTCTAGCTCAGTTTGGATGTTTGACGCAAGCTATGGAGCAATTTTGTTCTGTAACTTGAAAGTCAAACCTTTCCCAGTACATGGAACCCCTTTGGAGGATTTTGTATTAGAGAATGTCCCATCACTTGTGGCACCAGCAGGTTTTTTAGCTGGTGAAGCTAAAAAGAGAAGCAGCATCTCAAACAACACCTCATTTCAGGCAGCATGAGTATTATTTGTAATTATGTCTCTGCTGTGCAAAAAAGGAACATAAACGTGTGGGGTTTGAAGCAATGCTTCCTGCCTGCTCTGTCCCACCTGGAAAGACCCTTTGCACAGTGGAGTGTTGGAGGACCTCATGTAAGTTTTGGGGAAGTGTTCTGGTGCTCTCTCTTGTTCATCTTCTGAATAAGAGTAGAGAAGAAAAATCAGTCCCCATGTATATTAATGTAGTTCATGCTAATAACAGTTGCTAGACTGGCAGGTCAGGAAAGATCTTGATCCACTGAGTCACAACACAGCTACTGCAGACATAAGTTTTTACTGAAGTTTCCCCAACAATATTTTTCAAACTGAAATCACTGATTTTGTGTGGAGGTAAACAGGCAGTTAAACTGCCTTCTTAATCGTCTGACTTTTGATTTATATTTCCAATAAAAGGGTCATCTGCAAGGGTGGGTGCAGATACAGAGGGGGACATCTACCTACCCATTTCACAGGGGTCACAAAACATCTGTGATGTGACTACCCCTTCATGTGATTCCCAACCCAGGCAGGTCTTCAGCTGCTGACTTAAAAGGCAAAGTCCCCTCACTCTGCCCAGTCCCATTACAGGGACTCTAACCTCCCTGTCTTGCCCGATATGATTTGACAGATCTGCCCTCCCCACTGTAGCTGTGGGCAGGCTTGTTTCCTCTGCACTGAGAGTAAAGTCGTATAAACAGCAGTGTGCCTTTTCTGCCTCTGCTCCACTGCACGCTATGCCTCAGTGACTCGTGCAGCTCCTTTGAGGAACTTCCTCGAGTTTTAATGTAGCATGATTTCATAATGTAGAGTAAGTGACTTTGAAACTGGTGCTTCAGTTTTGAATGGGGTAGATGTAGAATTTGGGCCTACATCAGTAAGCGAAGTCCTGGTTGCTGGAAGAATAAACACACAGAAAAAAGCTCTGCTCTGTAAGATGCAGTATTGATTCCTACATTGACCCAGGATGTCAAGTAAATGCTTCCCTTCCGCCTTGCTTACCACACATGCTAAATAATAGACCTTGTTTACTGGAATTCACAGATTATTTTGTCTTTGTGACTGAGGCAATGACAGTGCCCCCTACACTCTCATTTCATTTGTAATACCATTTGGGTTTTTTTATCCTGCCTTTCTAATGCAATATTTAAATAACTATATTTCTCCCTCCCCTTCCACCTGCTCCCCAATCCGCTCTAATTTTATAATGAGAATTTCAGTGCTGGATTATTTTAAAGGAAGAATCTAGGCCATATACATTATGTAAGGTTGCCATAGTAACCTTTTCTCCGAGGGGAAAGCTGACTGTCCATAGTTTCCACAGAAACCACTCCCCGCTGAGACAGGTGCCTCCGAGGGAAGTGGAGGGAATATAAATGAGAGAGAGGAAAAAGACGCGCACAGATGTCATATGATCTCTGCGGCATCCCCGCACTGTTGCAAACTCAAGTGAACATTTCTGGGCTTATTTTCAGCTTGTTGTTTTTGATTGCATCACTGGCACCTTCTCTTGTCACGTAAACTCTGTCCACTCTTCCCTCACATGGAACTGGTTTTGCAGCTGGAGGTACGGCAAATGCCCCACCTTGGTGGTGAACTGACCACATCAGATGCTAAAATCCAGTGCTCTAGGAACCACTGCGTGCGGGAGAATTTAAATGGTAAAGGAGAATCTTCCCCCTTTTTTATTAACTTGTATTTTTCCTGAAAGAGGACAGCAAAGAGAGACAGGTATGGAATTCCTTCCTTCCAGAAAGGCACCAGAGAGGAGTGATGCTCAACTGATTTGTCAGTTCATGTTTTGTTCTTTTGGGGTACAAGCATGCACCGTTAGGAAAAATGTATTCTGAAAGATCAGGAGGTAGTAAAAAGGAATTAAGTCCTAGAATTTACTAACTGAGGAAAAAAAGGCGAAATGTCTCTAATGTACTTTAATGTCACAGAGCCAAGTCTGGATTAACGTTTCTGAAATCCTTTTGCACATTTATTTCACAGATACTGTTGATTTGTTTAATTTTTGCCTTCAAGGGCAATAAACCCGTGACATTCATTCAAGGCTTAGTGCAGCCATAACTACAGATTAACGCACTGGCTACTTCATCTTCATCCTGTCATCTCTCTGCTGCTTTAAGGGGAAAGCAGGCTGACATGGTTATTAAATCTGGCAGCTGTGTTGTATGCACATGGGAAGCAAGTAGAGCACAGCATATAGAAAATGAGTAGCTTTCAGACAACAGCCTTTTTTTCACTGCTGCAAGGCTTGAAAGGCAGCCTAAAAAGCTCTTTCTCTTCTTTGTAATCAGCGGTCGCTGGATCAGTGCGCAAATATCACAAATACAGTTGCAAATGTAAGTATTCTTTGCCTGCATCGTGCTTTCAGATTGCTAATTAGGGTTTGTACCTCAGTCTTCTGCTTGAAAAAGCAGAGAGACGAAGGCTGAAAACATCCTGACAGGGAAAGCTTCTCTGCAGTATTGTTCTGCCTTTCAGTGGAAGAGCTACTGAGGAGAAAGGATGCATGAAAGCTTTCCGGAGCAAATAGTTTGCAGTTGTGTTTGCTTTTTGGGATGTATGCTTGCTGCTTTGTGAGGAGAGAAGCCAAGCAAGTGCAGGAGGTACTTCTAGATGGATGTTTTTCTGCTTAGATTAGATAATATTAGAATTAGTGAGAAAGATACTTCAGCATTAATAGGTGGCTTGTGAGCGCATGGGAGAGAAACCTGTCATGGTAGTTTTCATCTGGAATCTTCTCTTTAAAAATCCATAAATGCAGACTCGGACTTCTCATTAAGAAACTCAACACTACCTTATTATCAGAAGCACAAATAAATAGTCATCATAAGGGGCACCAGTAAGTCTGCATCTGACCTGATTAAGGATGATGAACATAGCACGGTGAGCAATGCATGTTTTTCACCAGTCTCACTTTGTACGTGAAGGTGATCTTTATCTGCTGTGTGGCTGAAGGCAGGATAGTAAGGTGGTTGGGAAGAAGAAGAGTTGAAGGTTTCTCAGTGTTGTGATACTGTAAGGAAAAGAATGGGTATTTGTTAGTGTGTTTTTGTCTCATAGCACTGAAGGAACAGTGTATCAGTTTTTATTCTCCTTTCTAATTGAAAGCTATTATAGTGCCATTGTTGTATTGAGTTTATAGTTAGTGAATTCTTACTGTGCTGTGAATGAAATCTGCTTATTGAAACCAGCCTGTGATCAGTACCAAGTAGAAATGTCAGATTAATTGCACAAGAAGTGCAGGCTGTAGCCAGTTTGTGTTGCCATATCACATTTCTTGCTTTATTTACAGATCTTGTTATTTCTTAGGGACCATTGTGGTACTGTAAGCTTTCTATGAACCATGTGAAAACGTCATGATCACAGTTAACAGGTGACTGCCATTAAATGACTGGGGGGAGACTATATATGTTGTGTTGTTTGCCACACATTGGATGGCTAAAGATATTAATGGTATAACCGCCTGATAATGCTGCTATAACACAGGTATGTTTGGTCAATCTGTTGTTTATAAGCTGCTTTTGCAATATTTCAGCCTGTCTTACAGATTTATATGCAGAAATGCCTGCCTTCATTGTAGCAAGTGAAAGGTGATTTTGGAGATTCCTTCCTCTTGTCTCCTTTTCTCCTCATACGCAGTCAGAAATTCATAGCTTCCCTGAAACTTAGCTGTGAAAATGGTCATTTTTTGATGACAGCTGTGGAACTAAGTTTCCCAAGGCTGAGTGGCAGCCAGCCAACCGCTGAGACAAGTGGTGACCTTTCAGGATAATGTCTCTCACAAAAATGTCAAAACATTAAAATGGCAGACATCAAATGCCATGTGCATGGGGAAGGATTGTCAGCCGGCAGGCTTTCAGCTGAAGGCAGTTAATCCACTGCTTGCCTGGATTAAACATCGAAAACCCCTGCCTAAGTCTCCAAAATGTAGAGAAATTACCATTGCTGTAGCATCTAGGGACACTTTTATTGGAAGGTTGCTGAGCTAGGTAGTGTATAGAGACAGAAGGTAATCCTTGGCCCAGATTGCTTACAAGCTATATTAAAAATAAAGCAAAAAGCTTACCACCTTTCTTGTTTTGGCATTTTATCTGAATTCAGAATACAGATGTCAGTAGTTATATGTTATAACTGAATTGGTCACCAGGATACCGGAGTTTGCCTAGACAAACTAGACATGGGCTTGAAATTCCATGGAATTGAAATAAGAAAATAACATACACTTACTGTGACCTTATTTTAAAACTGTCTTACTGATTCACTTGGAGTATCTTCCTCGGGCTGCCAATGTTTAGCTATTAAGTTAATGAAGTATGTTAATTGAAATTAACTGACCAAAGCATGACTATAATTACAAAATAGTTGTGGGCCGCCAAATCATGAAGACACTATTGTCAATTACTAAGTTAATAAGACTCTTGATAAAATTAATTACTAAGCCAATAATATTAATTATTAAGTTTAATGAAGCATGTTTACCTGTGGTTATTTACAGGATCTAAATTTCAGTGTTAATTATTGACATGACACACAACCTTCAGACAGTAATTGACTCATCATGGATCATGTACTGTGATTCAAGCAGGTGAACAGCGGGGATCATAGTGTGGGATAAGAGTCTTTATCTGTATTTTCTATAAGCCAAATTTTTCCCATCTCTCTGCCTATCAAACAAGTACATTTAACATCACCTTTTTGAACAGTGTGGTGTAACGTATGTGGTATTTTTATACCCATAAACTAGGACTGAATCTGCCATCTGAAATCAGTCAAAACAGCTCTGCGGTTTACAAAGCCGTACTATAACACACTATTCCATTCTGAAAGTATTTCATTTATGCACTTCATACACTCTTCAGATCATCCTTCATGAGGCAAGACTGTAGCATAGGAAAATAAGCTATAACTTAACTGAGCATTGTAATTGACAAAACTTGGGAAAATTTCACAGTTGTTCTTTATGGAAATTTCTATAGTGCAAACCACTGTGATTTCTAAGTGCTGATTTTATTATGAGGTCATATACCTAGTTGCATATGCAAGAATAAAAAAGCTAAAGGATTCCAGAGGGCCAAGTTGCAGTTGGAAAGACACAGTGCATTGAATTCCCCAGGGTTTTTTAATTTCAGTTTGAAACTATGGTTTGCAATGGTATTTTATTTTGCATTGAGACTGCAACTTGTATAACTGTGGTGACATATTTAGCACTAACAGTGGGCATTGGTGTCAACCAGCATTTAAATATATTCTGATAACGTCACTGTTGTCCCTTCCATAAAGCAGTTGAAAGAATCTAAGTGAATGCAAGCTGCCAAACATGAAGGGCTATTGTACTCATCAAATGTCTTTTTTCCCTGTTTTTTGTTTTTCCATACAGAGAACAATGAATGAAAGAGTCTGAAGAGTCTGAAGGATTATTTGCATGCATGCAATTAATCATAAATCCAGCTTGATCTGGATGGATGAAGCAGTAGTTTATCAATCTGGTTAGCTAGTACTTTGAAAGGATTTTGCAGAACTCATTAGTTCAGGAATATTAAGACAGGTACCTCTTTTTTTATGAGACAATAATATGATTCCCAAATGGATAAGCTAGAAGGTCAAAGGCAAAATAATTAATCCTAAGGAGCGGTTAAGAACATTCTAAAATCCTCTCCTATCATTCATGTATTTCAAAGCATTCCTTAAAGTAATGACCTAATTTTAAAGGCAGTAAATCAGAAATAACCAAATCATCAGAGCTTGTTTGTCATTTAGAAAGATGGGTATCCTTAATTTAAAGGCTTCAGTTCTTTTGAGACCGCTTTAGATACCTAGGGGAGTAATTCAAAAAAGTTAAATACTTCTGTCCCCTCCTCCTCTTCAATTCAGTGGGAATTAGCTCATGCAAGGGATCTTTTTGAGAACTGAGAGAGCCTACATTCCATGAGCTACCTCTGTTGAATACATTGTCGTGAAACAGCTTCCATTCATCTTTGGATGAAAATAGGTTCACTGAAATATATGCCTTTGGCTCTTTCTTGACAGAATGCGCAGAAGTACTTCCTCCAAGGTGGCAGAGCTAGGTTTTTGGACATATAGGACATTGACTCCTTTGACATTCTGAGTGCTGCACTACTAGCATAACTGAATCCACAGGTTGTTACAGCTTTGTTGCAGTATGTGTAGCCCTCAGACAGATTTTAAATTAGCCACCAGTTAATGCTGAGGCATTAGGTAATCACTATGAGAAGTGAAGCAGTAAGGCTGAAAATTGATCAAAGAATTAGATCAACTAACACCCAAATTATTTGAGCATGTTTGGAGTTCCCAGAACAATACAGATATTAACCTTGGGCCAAGACGTAGCCATCCTAAAAGAGAATCTAACTCATACTGCATATTCTCATGGCAAAATTTTACCCTGAAAGAGTTTCCAACTGTCAGTGTTCCTACAGGATGGATAGCCAGCATGCTTTTTTTCTCTATGAGATCAAGATCGTGCAATTTAAAATGACAAAGAGATAATTTGTTCAGCTTTTTTTAAGAGCATATTAAGAGTTAACAGAGTGAACCTGTAACATGGATAGCTTTCTATAGAGCTTATAATGAACACCATGCTATGGACTTCAAAGGTCTTCTAGAAATCAATAATTATTGATGAGAAAAGTAATTATTTTCATTGTAATTATTAGGAGAGTCGTGATGGCTTCCTTTGTTTTTGACCTTGATTGTTCATGCACTGAAATAATAGTCACAGCTTATTTCTTTTTCCAGAAATGCTCATTTCTTGGTCAGCATCACAGAGTGTAGGTAAGGGAGGACTACTGTGCAAAATACTTATATTTATTTCTCTGGAAATGTGAGTTTATCCCTTTGGGGCAACAAAAGACCACATCATTGGCTTAGGGCAATGCTTTTAAAAAATGGTTCTGTCCTTAAAATATCTTCTGAAAGGTTTTGCTTTGCTTTATTCTTGAAAATGTGAGGACAGTTAGACACAGAGGGGAGCTCACCTTATTGCAAGTGCTCTGGAGGGCAGAAAGAAGAAAGTTCTTTGATGCTCACTGATCCTCAGCCAGCTAGCCCTAGGAGAAATCAGAGCTGATGTTATGCAGCCCTGATTTACGGAGGAACTGCAAAATGATTGCTTAGATCCTTCAGCCGCAGAGATCCCCACACTACTCTGACCCTATTGCCTGGAAAGCCTTTTCCAGTAAATATGCTTCCCCTCTGTCACTGAGGAAAGTGGCAAGAAGAGCAAGAAGTGGCACAACACTACTATGTCATCATCTGTGCTTCAGGTAATCTACCTAAATAAAGGTGTTTATAAAGGGAGCTCAAGAGAGACCTTCAACTGATTGGTTTAATCAGGTATGGAGATTAAAAGTAGGTGTAGGGCTGCCTATCAACTCACAGTGCAATTCTCCGGGTCAGTGAATTGCTGTCTCTTTACAGAATTGTCTGTCAATGTGTATGTGTACAAAGAAGTCCATAGTGGTTTGTTTATCTACTGATTCAGAGCAGATGCTGAAATAGCACAACTTCCATGACGGAAGAATTGCTAAAGAGTGCAGCTGGGGTGCGGATGGTACAAGAAACTCCATCCATCATTTTCCTAAAGGCATGATGAATGGCTTGATTGTTGCCACTAACAATTGTTGGCTATTTTATTTGCTATAGACAAAGTATGATCCCACTAAGAGCCAACTTGGAGAAATACAGTGATAGGGGAGTCTTTTCCATTCACTTGGCTTCATTCACTGAACAGATTCCACTGGCTCTGTCTGGACCAAGCCCTTCCACTATTATTCACCTGCAAAGTCCAATTCTTGGCCACTATGAGGGCTAGAGCTGGCTAATATAGCTGCAGATAGGGAAGGCACAGCCCTGACAGGAAATTGTGTTAGCACAATATGCAGTAAAAAGAGCAGTATTTCATGTTGGGGAATTTTTGCAGGGCAATATGTAAAGTTACTGTCTTCTAAGAGAGCTGCCTATGGGAATACTTCATGCCAGAGAAGTTCCTTCAGTGCCCTGTGAATTTAATCTGTCCTCTTTTGTTGAACTGGATTTGATGTGTATCGCTTAATATCTTTGTCTGCTGCAAGGTCGATACTTAAGGCTACCTCTGGTGCAACTCTTTATGTAAATTTGGCTGCAATACTGATATCTCTGGAGGACTTTACAGAGTATTTGATTTTTCTTTTTTTTATTATTTTATTTTATTTCTTGGAACAAATTATCTATCTAAATGGGGTTTCTTGTTTTATCTCTTCGCATGTTATCACTCTTCTCTTTGTAATTGTTGATTGAGGCTTGCGACATGAGAAAGGAGAAATCAGACTTATAAATGAAGAAGAAAATACTTTTCACAAAGGAAGTATGTGCCTTGTTCGTTCTCACCTAATTTCTTCCATTCTCTTTAACCAAAAAATTTGTGCCCAGATCCAGGTGTGTGTTATTCTGGTTTTCTTCTTGTTACATATAACTTTTCCCATCAGTTGTTTTTACAATGAGGACAAAGTCTTTCATTGGCATCAAAAACTAGCATCCCAAAGCGGGCTTTCCTCAAATATTAGTACTTTTGCAGCAAAGAAAGTGAGTGGTACCATGGGCTGCATTAGTAGAGGTATTGCCCACAGGTCGAGGGAAGTGATCCTTCCCTTCCACTCAGCACTGGTGAGGCCACAGCTGGAGTGCTGGGTCCAGTTTTGAGCTCCCCAGTATGTGAGAGAGATGGGCACACTGGAGAGTCTAGCAAAGGACCATGAAGATGGTTGGCTGGAGGATCTCTCCTATGAAGAAGGGCTGAGAGACCTGGGACTGTTTAGCCTGGAGAAAAGAAGGCTCGCAGAGAATCTCATCAATGTGTACAAATACCTGAAGGGGAGGTTGGATAAAGAAGATGGAGCCAGGCTCTTTTCAGTGATGCCCAGTGACAGTACCAGAGGTAATGGGCACAAACTGAAACACAAGAGGTGCCATCTAAACATCAGGAAACAGTTTTTAACTGTGAGAGTGACTGAGCAATTGCAGAGTTTGCCCAGAGATGTGAGGTTGTGAAGTGTCCATCCTTGGAGATGCTTAAAACTTTACTGGACATAGTCCTGGGCAACTGGCTCTAGGTGGCCATGCTTCAGCATGGGGGGATGGGCCAGGTAACTCCAGAGGATCCTTTCCCCCTGAACCATTCTGTGGTTCTGTGATTCTGTAATTCTGTTAATGAGTGTCAAATAATAAGACTAAATGTAAGGACAAAGAAAGGTACCTATATCACATCAAAAATTAATCTCCCACATGGGTATGCATCAGGACACAATGAAGTTAGTGTACATATTCATGTGATTTAAAAAAAGACATTTTCTGGAATAAAGCCTTTCCTTATTGCTTAGTGTTCTGCCTCCTACTGCAAAGCAGAGGATTGTAATGGTTCGCAAATAAAAGCACTGGAATTTTTATCATGCAAAGCAATCTGATTTTTGTCTTGTTCTCAGCTAACTCAATGATTTTGGCTGATTTTTTTAATGATGCAAATATCTAGCACGAAAAATATCACCTGAACCATGAGACTGTCAGCCTATTAACTGCTGAAAGCAGGGTCACTTAATGGAGAAACATGAAATTACCATGCATACAGATGAGATTACCAAAATGCGCTAAAAATGCACAGTTGACACCAAAGTGCATCTTTGGGCAGACATCATGGCATTCAGTACCTCCGTGTAGCAAGAAGGTTCCTAAAACCATAGCTGTAACAAGATTTCTTAGAACAACTCTGAATGGTAATTAACTCTGTTGAGGATGATATTAAATATCTCTGTGTGTTCTTTCCCATTTAAGAAGATAGATACACTGGAGCTTGTTGTAGAGGCTGAAATTACTGTAGATGAGGAAGCAAGTGAAAGACAAAAAGACTGGTCCATACAACTTCAAGTTTCATTTTTTGAAATGCTACTGGGAAAATTTAACTTTTTCCCTCATTCAAAAGTTAAACAGATTTTTGAATCTCAAAATATTTCCTTTACAGAGTGCCTGTGTTATTCTGAATTGTGCGCATTACTGCTCTTGGATCCTCTGGAACATCAAGGGGTTCACATGTATTTTGTTTTAGGTATTATCATATCTAGGGATTCCAGTGGGATTGACTGCAAGATAAGCTTCCTTTCTGGCTGACATGTGCCTTTTGCTGTCTTTAACCTGTCCTTAAAATGTCCAGGAAATATGGCTTTGAAATTACTGCATTAATCCAAGCAATTGCTTAATTTTAACAATTATATTGCAATTGTCATTGCCTCCTTCTCCGAGGTCTTTTTCAGCTCGAGTCAGAAAGCAACCAAGAGCCAACAACAATCCTTTCAAAGCCTCCTTTAAACATGGCACATTGCTGATCTTGACAAGCATGCAGAAAAGCACAAGTGAATGCACAGAAATTTTCAAGGCCTGCTTTTCATCCAGATACTGGCTACTATGCAATATTGCTTCACAACAGATTTTGTTCCTTGCATGCAAATAGAATCACAGGATGCAAGCTGTAATTTAATCCATGTTGTAGGAAGGGTCAACACGGAGGCCCTTGTAGATCACCGGGCTGCAGTCAAGCATCTGTGACTGTTTTAACAGAAATCAGGGAGTCTTTGCTCAAGGAATGAGGCGGCATGTTCACTACTTTTAGAGCAATAACAAGACTGAAAGCTGAAAGAAATGTGTTAGGTTTGGTTTGTTTTGTTTTTTAAACGGCAATTAAAAGAACAAAAAGCAAACTAGGATGGAACTGATTTCATATTACTTTAAAGTACAGTGGTGCTGGATCCAGGTTATAGAAATTAACATTTATTTCATTCTGCATATCTTCAGAAAACCTTTACTGATTTACATAGCAGTAGTGTTGCTTTTGTGTATACAATTTTCTTTATTTATTTGCTTGAGATAGAATATACAATATCCCCACACTTCTTTGCTGGCTATGTAATATTTCAAAAGGCTGCAACACAGTTAATATTTGCAAGAAATCTGTCCAGACATTTTGTTTGCAAATAAAAATATACAATTTAGTTGATTTTAGACTCACATTAAATACAAAATTAAATGTCATGTTTAATTCTCAGCCATATCCTTTATCCTTCCATATTAATTATGAGTATGCTCTTATGTAGATTTCCCCCCCTAACTTGAAGTTGCTATACAAATCTCATGCAAGTATTTTCTCATGGAGAATTTGTTATATGTACATGCAGAACTCATAGCAAAATATGTTTCTGAAACATTTTAGCATGCCACGACTTAATTTTCTTTTCAAATCAATGAGAGCATATTGAAAATAACTCAGTGCTTTCAGTATGCATTAGTTTAGTAGGTTTGCTTGAATTTTGTAGACCAGGCAGAAAGTTGTGATAGCCTTGGTGCTTTCACTCTGCAGTGAGCCATTTGTCTATAGACTTGTTTGCTGTTCTTGCCATTATAGAATCATAGAATAGTTAAGGTTGGAAAGGACCTTAAGATCATCTCGTTTCAACCCCCCTGCCATGGGCAGGGACACCCCACATTAAACCATGCCACCCAAGGCCTCATCCAACCTGGCCTTGAACACTGCCAAGGATGGAGCCTTCACAACCTCCCTGGGCAACCCATTCCAGTGCCTCACCACCCTCACAGTAAAGAATTTCTTCCTTATATCCAATCTAATTATTAATTATAATTATTAAGAATCTTTGTATGCTCAGTCTGCTGCTACTGTCCGTAACCATTTTTACCCAGATTCCTATATGTGTACTAGACTGAAGAATTACTTTGGGATTGTTTTGATCCCAGTTCAGTTTTCTTAGGCTGCTATAAAATGGCATGACATAATTAAATCCAGACATGGGGGTGGTTGTTCTGATTACATGGCAGCTTTAGCCATATGCTCCTTGGATCAGGGGACTTTTATATTTTAATTGGGTTCTCCTGCATGGCTGAAGTTTGTAATGTCTTTTGATATTAAGGTCTTCTTCCCTCTCCTACTGTTCAGAATATCACCATCACAGAGCTTTGCTTGAGAACTAGTGTGGCCCTGTTTTTATAGGGGAGTGTGTAATCACCAGGAACCTGACATGAGAACATATGGAATTCATCAAAATTCCCACTTACTAGCCTGTTATATGAGGATACTGAAAACTTGGACTGTTGTGTTTGCTTGTAGGCCTCTATAACTACACATTGCCATCTTTTAAAAGCATTTGTTCATTCAAGTGAATGATTTTGACCTCTGTTGTGCCTCTGCAGTTCCATTTCAAGTGTTTAAATCATGTAAGTGTTTCCACATGCTGTATAACTAGCACACTTTCTGTAGGCATGCTGGGTGGAAAGGGGGTGTAGAATTAAGCTGGGTATAGCATTTGTCTCCACTTGAATTCAGCAAGTAGGCAGACGTAAAATGCATGGGCAGTCTCATGCAAGGAGAGGTAAACTGCTGATCTACATTGGGAGTAGGGAGGGGCAAGTCACATCTGCACTGTGAAGCATAGACCGCTCTGGCCATTATTCAGGGTAAGTGTGTGTGAAGGGAGTTAATTCCTTTTAGTTCCTGGATAAATCCATGGCTGGCCTCATTGATGTGACAGTGAAATCAGTGGGAGTTCTCATATGCTTAGAAGGAAGGCCCGTATTAAAGTGCTTTCTTTGAACCAAGGTCACTGCATTGCTAATTTGAGCATTTTTCCTGTGATGAGCAAATACCTCCTGGTCTCTGAGCATCCTTTGCTCTTGCTAATGCAGAGGTTTAATTCTGTGCCAAAGAAGCAAGTGGGATATTTACCACTGAGTTCAAGATGAATAGGGTTTATAATGGGAGCATGAGGCACTGTTATCTTGCAGGCAGTCTTCTAATTAATCATATCTATTTGTTTTCCAACAGCAAGTTCTTCACAAAAGAGCTGAATACCTCCTTTGAGTTTGTCTGTGTGAGCAGGGGCATCTCAGCCCACAGGGAAGTGTGAGGAACTGGGAAAGCTCGCTCTTTTTCCTTGAGAACAAGCCCACATTGCAAAGGCCATACCTAGTAAGAGAGATGGTATAATTTTTCCTACCAATTTGACTGTTCCAAAGATACTGCTGGAAATGTTTTACTGTTATCTAGAAAAGGGTTTCTTGGAGACGAGTCATATTGTAATTTGAAGTTAGGGTGGAGTGTGTGCTGTTGGTGTCAGTGGCTCTTTCTGGAAGTAGCTGACACTCTGAATGTAGGTCTGTTTCTAAGCTAAAATATTTGTCCTTCTGAAATATTTTTGTGAACTCTAAAGCTAATCATAGCTAAGGGGTGTTTCAGCACTGTTTGAAAAATCCCACAAGAAGTTCATGAATCACTGAACAGCAGTGGAATTTAAATGTTATGTAAATGTTGTGTCTAGATTAATTCACACAATTTAATAGTGAATTTCCTTGTAGTGTAGTATAGAACAGCTCAAAGTAGCTTGTAGCTAACTTGGGTATACAAGCTCAGTTATGACAGCATGGTATCCAAGACAGAATAATTTGCTTCGCTTCTTGACTGAGTTCTTTAGTACTTTAGCAGCACAAATACTAGACAGCTATTTTAGAGCTAACTTTGATACTTCTGGCTACCCTGCTGTCACAGTGCAGTCTAGACAACCTTGAGGCTCAAGAACGCTCAGATGACCAGACTTCCAGGTGAGATGGGAAATTGAGGTCTTTAGTCTGCAAGAAGCTAGAGCCTACACCTGAATGATGAAAGAAAGGCACGTGCAAAGAGTAGTTTGTACTTGAAAGGCCTCCTCCAAGCTCTGTGGCAATTGAGGCCTGGGAACCACCTCTTACCAGGACACAGGACTCAAGGAAAATAGGGAGAAAACTTGCAGAGATGGAATTTAAGCTTATAGGTTGACTGTGCTCTACAACCCCAAAGCTAATCTTTACCAATGGTGCATGTATTTTTGGAGGCGCCTCTCCTTTTATTAGTGTATTTGATATGTTTGGCATGAATGACCTTAGAGGTGGCAGGAAATATTAAACAAAACTTACCCTGCCAAAGTAGTTAACCTGTTTATTGGCTTTGAAAGATATATTTCTCAAGTCAATAATGAAAGTAGTAACAGTTTGGATGTCCGAAAGGTCTTCAGTGAAAGCTTCAAAGCACTGTAAATGTATCTGCACAGTACTTCTGTGAAATAGGTAAGACATAATATTACCACTTTACAGCAGGGTATATGAAATGAAATCACTGCTCCAGATCTATCAGTGATAGTCAGATAGGATAAAAATAATAGGACAGCTGTTGATGTACATCAGCTATCCAATCCTTCTTTCTTTCCACACAGCTTTTAATGCTATAGTCTGCTGCTTTTCCATTCCTGTAAAGTAAAGAAGCAAGTCTGTGTGTGCAGGATGGTGTTATTTACACTATTAAGTTCAGGCACGTATCTCTCTTTGATCTGATCCTTGGTGTGGCATTACTGATGAGTTTGGAAGAGACATGGCAAGCCTTGAAGAGAGGGCAGATTCTTCATGGGGAGATGGCACATTGCAGGTGGGGAGTGGGATCTCAGCAATCATTCAGCAGTGCAGGAAGGAATAGTTGTAAGCCTGACCTTTCTGTGTAGAGAGCCATGAAGAGTGAGGTGCTGACAGCAGATGTTTCACTAAGGTGTTAGGAGCACAGGGATATTTCTTGTAGGCAGATGTGGCCTCCAGGGGTTTTAGACACATCGCCAGAGTCTTTTCTGGCATTTGCTAGACCTCATAAGGCACCACCAAAGGGTTAAATAGTTCCACAGTGTTTTACTCACTCTCTAATTAGGAAATGATCCAAAAGCTCAAAGTTCAAAATGCACATGGCCTGAGCTGGGACTAAGCCCAAGTTCCCATTGATTGCAGCCTCCTCTGTTAGTGTGCTGCATCTGCACATGGTCTCTTTGCCTTGCCATTCTTGCCTTTTTTTTTTTTTTTCCTTTTTAAAAATTTAAATGCAACAATTCATCTACAGGGTTTCACTTCTTTTGTCACTATCCACAATCTTTCATTGCTTGAGCTTGTGTGCTTTCTGGGAATAACTTGTGACCCACTTTAAAATTGAAACCAGGCCAGTAAAACATGACAAAAATCTTCCTGCTCCACTCCGTTCTGCAGCATCTGTGGCTACTGCTGGAGAAGCACGAGAGGTCTCCTCCCAGCAGAGGCATAGATACAAACTGGTCAAACGGAGCCTCAGGAGGCCTGAGACTCCCAAAAGAGAAGCAGAGGACAAAATGGCATCCAGCTGGGACTGTGTTTTGAGAAGAAGGACAGTGAGGCTAGGCTGAAGCCACAAAAAGGGAAAGGAAAAAAACCTCAGTTTTACCAAGCAAACAATAAATGTTAGAAGCCAGATGCATGGATACATAAGGTGACAGTCAAAATATTATTGCATGGAGCCCGAAACCTAGGGAGTAGGTGAAGTTCTGGTGATTCATAACCCAAATACTTTACGGTTTCGAATGTAGAAAACTTAAATGTTACCTTTTTTTTGCTCATCAGAAGCTCTCTGCTATCCAGATTTTTTTTCCCTAGGAAGCCAAATGATTGCTGTGTTTTCAGAAATTTGCCTGTAATGAAAATAAAATCTCACTTTGCTTTTGAAAATACATTTCAAAAAGACATTTTAGTGCATGCTGAAAATCAAACAACTGGCTACAGGAGCTTTTAGGACCTTGTGTTTGAGTGGCATGCTTTTGGGGCTCATAGTTTTAGGTCTTACCCCAGAATTGATAATAGCTTCTGAGGCTGACAGCCAGCTTTCTGCTTATGAAAAAGAGGTTGGTGATTCTGGTCTCCACCTCTTTCCCTCTTCTGCTTCCAGCCACATGTGTTTACTGCTTCCCTCCGCTGGTTCTTGTGCTGTTTAATGTGGCAGGGAGATGAGTCAGATCATTAACCTGTCTGAAAAACATCCAGCAAGATGAATTTGCTCTATGAGCTTCCAAACCATTACTGGAAGATGTGTAAGGGAGGGAGCAGGTCTCGGCAGCTGGGAATGGTGATGAAGAGAGGAGGCAGGATGACCTTCAGGTTGAAGTAAGCTGTCAAATCAGCTTGGCTTTCTCCCTTAGCTGGTGTCTGGGTTGGTACTGTTGGCAGTGCTGGTAACAATTTTCCTGTGCCATACAAGGCTCAAGGACAAAGAGTCAGCTTCATTCTTGGCATTATTCTACAAGCAGAGTTGCAGTAGTTATACCCAGGGTGACTTTGTCTAAAGTGTGCCTTTTCAATATAGTCCACTAAATCAGCTCATTCTTGCTCTCTCTTTTGTTTCTTTATTTGTGCCTACACTGAATTAGCATCTTAAATAAATTGCCATGGGAATCAGAGGTGCAATAGCTAGCTTGCTTTCTCTTGTGCATCTACAGTCAGTCTTTCCATAGCAGCCTTTTCACAGCAGTCTTTTCACAATCCCATGTGCAGTGTTTGGGCACTTGATCTATATCCATCAAGGGCTTTTGATGCCTATCCTGTTCTGTAAAAAATTTAACAGCGTAAGGTGCGTGACATTTATATGGCTGATTGTTAGAAAATTTCTAGCACATGTTCGTTTATCTATGCAGTTGGAACATCTCTCTGGAGTGACTTGTCACCTATTTATTGCTCCTCACTATCATTCTGATACATTCATTCCTTATTCTCTGACATGTGGATTATAGAAAAGAAAGAATAGAGAACTTGATTTGATGAAGCAAGCATTCTCTACATAGGGAACAAGGTTAAAAAAAAAAGAACAAAACCCAAAAAAGAGAGCTTAGTAGGAAGAGAGGAGGCTGAGAAGACAGGCCTTGTGATGAAGGGAGCTTTGGGAGCAGATCAATAAGAAAAAAAGAGTCTCTGAAAAGGCCTTGAAGCTCAGGACAAGAAAGCATGGCTTTCACGGGGATGTAGGCAGTGTGGCTGGGGTATGGAACAAAAGATGACCTCAGTTGCTGAATTTTCTGTGTAGAACAGTGTAGGTGCATTGGGAATAAGATCCACGCTTAAGTAATTAGAATAATTTAAGTAATCAAATACTGTGATCACATGGTGGATCTGGGCACAGATTTACATATTAAACAATACTAGAGGAGAGCTCTGGTAAAATGATGTTGTCCATGTGGATACCATAGGGTTAACAAAGGAGAAAATCTGAGTAAAAATATGAGCACTGTAGGTTATATGCTTGGGTGGCAGCTGATGGAGCCATGCAACGCACCAGCATGTCAGATATCATTGAAGAACGTGCCTAGTATGTCTCATTGTGAAGAAAAACTTGCAAACATGACCCCAGCACATTGTGATGCAGCACTATGTGCCAGAACTCCTGTGCAGCCTGTCAGCAGGAGCCTGAGAGCTGCGATATGCCTGCCCATCTGAACGAGGTGCTAACTTCAGCATCTGCTTCTGCGGAGAGCTCAGCTCCTTTACCAAAGCAGAGGATGGGGAAATGACTTGTGCCAAGTAATGCAGTAATGAATGTGGTGTGATTGGATTGCTTTAATTTGCCTCCCAGAGAAGCATCTTAAAATCAGGAGCTGTCAAGGCATTTAATACATTATACCTAAAACATAGGGTAAAATATGGGACTGGAGAAAGGCAGAAAGCTGAAAAATAAAAATGCATGCTTATAAATCATTGACATAAAAGTGGTACAGGAGCCTGCACAAGCAAATAATAAAAGCTGGATAGAATATAACAAGAAGTAGGGTGCCTTGGGGAGTGTGAGAGAGGAAGAGGTAGTTGCAGAGCAAAGAATTAATCAGAAAGGTCAGAGACAAAAAACCGTGAAAGCCAAAAAGATGGCATGGTTTTTATGGATGATTTTAATTATTCCCAAAGCAGAAAAGAACTCAAAGAGGCCGAGGCTGAAGTACAAAACATGATATTACACAGGGAGTTATTATAAGAGACTTGTTGAGACTGATTTTGGTGGCAGACAGGCCTCACAGCCAAACTAAAGGCACAAGAAAGTAGGACAGAGCTGTAATGAAATGGGATCAGCAGCTGTAAACAAGGTATTCAATTAACTAGGAACAATTCAGTTCAAACAACAAAGGAGAGAGGAACTTGGGGAGACAGGTGGGATCATAGATGAATGAGGCAAGATCAGAAGGAGCTTAAATTTCAGGGAGTATTCACTCCATGTAATACCTCTTTTGTCTCTTTGTTAAGATCACTAAACTGGCAGAGAAATACTTGCTTCTGTGATATATTACCTTTCCTTGAAATGATGGGAGGGGACAGACAGGCAGACGGGGGGCACGGTGTGGTGCTGAAGAGAGTGGGGTCTCAACACGTACACTTTTGACGATAGTAAGTTGCTAGATGAGCTTGATTGTCTCACAGAACCTTACCATAAGGTGCTTATATTGTGATCATGCTCTTCTGGGGAGATCAGGACCAAAAGAACAACTGGTTAAGATGGAGATGAAGAGAAGCAATCATAGGAGGATCAGTGAAGATTGGGGGGGTCAGGTTAAGAAGGTCAGGGTAAGATGTTTGTGACAGAGAAGTGAAACCCCAGTGTCAGCAAACAAAGTGCATTAGGGAGGATAAGAATAAGAAAAATCACGGACTTTGCAAGTGAAACTTCTTTACAGTGAATATGGGCTAAACTTATTCACAGGGGTTTTGTTAGATTGATTGGTTGACCTAAATGCAACAATGCACTGGGGATGCCCATGGGCATTCTGAAAGTGTTTGTATGAATACACTGCAAATACGTGCTTTTCCTAAAGTGATTTATTATTTTTTTCTTTCCACCTTAAGCATTTTACCGCCCAGCAGTAAACCGTCAAGCACCAGCCCTTCCCAGTCAGTCCCTCTTGTTCCTCTACTTAAGAATGAAACACAATATCTTGAACACCCAGAATGCGAAGAAGCTAATCATTGGCTCACATTGTGGCTGGCAGGGCAGGCCCGCCTCTTTGGCTTGTGCTGACAAGCTGTTTATGTTTGTGCAAGGCCACCCTTTAACTCAGCCGCCTGATAGCCATAATGGGACCAACTGTCTGAATGCTGCAGGGAGCTAAATCTTCTGATCAGAGGCACAGTGAATTTCAGTCTCTGATACTCCTGTATGGACTCTATGGAACACTAGTAAGTAGCCTTCTGTCTCGTCATGGCTTTTCTCATAAGACTAAAGGCATGTTTTAGCAAGGCAGGTAGGCGCTGTCATTCAGCAAGGCAGCTATTAAAGTATTTTGCTCTGTCTGAAGTAAAAGAGCAGCTACTTTGTATGCAGTGTCATGACTATAAGAACTACGCTGTTTCAATCTCAAATGAGACCTTCCTGGGAGGCAAGAGGGAAAAAGTTAATAGGGACATAACCTATTTAAACTTGTCAAGGTTTTTCTCTTTATATGACTTTAGTTAACTTGCATCTAGTTTTCATTTTTAGCTGCATTTCCAGTACTTGATCATCTGGCCGTATTTCAAACAACAGCATTTTTTTGCAAGGTCATAAGTAACGTTGTTCAGAAAAGTCTGAAAGGGCTAGAAATGGGATACTATGAAGTGAATGCTCCCCAGAATGCTGATAGGTCCTGCCATATTTTGAGACATATGGCTAGCAGTAGAAAAAGCAAAGTCATGTTCAGAGATTTCAGTCCTTTTTGCTGGCTGCCTTTAGGAAATGTTCACAGCTCAGCAGAGCGAAAAACTGCAGAGATGGAACGAGCTTGCGTTTTTACATCTTTAACACATCCTTTCTAATGTTCAGAGTTTTGAATAAAAAATTCCATGTCTGGACAGTATTCTTCAACTTATTCCTGCATTGCAAATACTGATGGACTTTTCAGATGTTTTCTTTTGCCCTTTACACCAGCAAAGAAAATCTTTATGTCCCATTCAGAGCTGGACACCGTGCAAAATCTCAGAACTAGTCTGCCCCTGAAGTTTTGGCGAGTCTGTGGCTAGATTTCATGTGGCAACTGGGGAGCTCATCTATAGATATCTTTCTATAAATGAAGAAAAAGAAGATATGACAGATGAAGTGGCTTTGGCATGACCATAGAGCAAAATACGTGTTAGCACCCAACAGTCTATTACTAAGGTCTCTGTACTATATTATTTCTTTTTCTTCCTTTAATTTATTTTACAGAATCCTATCAGACAATGCAAGTAGTAATTTCTAGGGATGACTGTGTGCGCCTCACAGTGTTCAGATTGGCTGAGAGAAAAACCTCATGAGCTGGCTGCTTATCCAAAATACTCTGAGCTCAGAACTGGGCGGGAGGCCTCAAGCAGAGTAGGCTGTAGCAATATATTTATTTCTTCCTTCTTTTAGCACGACTGAAATAGTCCACTACGGGACCATAGCAGCACTTCAATATTGCCAGTGGTCCTTTCTCCAGGGTACTTCTTCATCTCTCTCCAGAACCAAAAGTGCCAGGATCCCCAGAAAATTCAGCTCAGGCTTTGAGTTCAAGATACCTGGGGGATAAAAAGAAGCCATCACTGTAAATAAGTGTGTTCGTTATGCCTCTTTAAAATCACAGGAATTATCTTACTTCTAAATTTCAATGAGGTCTTTGTTAGCCTTGAGTCATGACAAAAAATAAAAGCAAATCTGAAACATCTTCTTTTCAGCTTGTCTAACTTGCCCCCCTGGATATACCCAATAGTGGGATGCCCTGGGGGCTGTGCCCTTGCCTCTGCCATGCCGCCTGTGTTTTGGGGCTGTGCACAGCTTCTGCAGACAGCCTTAATGCAGTCTGGAGACCTTTGGCTCAACTCTCCTACTCATCTGTAATGCTTTTAAAGGACTGCATCATTCAATGAGTCTTGAATTGCAGAGGACCAGTCAAGCAATATTATATGTGGGAAGTACTGACTAAGAGACAGTTAGACAGAAACTCTCAAATAAAAACTGGTCAAATTATGGGCAGCTACTGTACTTAGACCATTTTAACTAGGTGGGTCACAACGCTCGCAGTTGTTCAGCTCTGCGACTGAAGCTCCTTTACAGCGATACAGTGCATGCATGGCAGTGTATGAACTAAAGCTAATAACAGCAATAAACTGCTTCTGTGCCAGGCTGTGAACACAAGCCAGAGCTTTTCAATCACTCTTTCTAAGTAGAACATAGATACCAAGCCTTAACTGGTAAAGATGAAAATGAAATTGTTTTTTGTCTAAGAAAGCAGGAGCTCAGTGCTTAAGTAACAGTGAAAGGAATGAGATACACATCAGGCATAAATACACACCTAGAAGTTTTTTGCTGTGCTTTCTCAGTACGTAGTAAGGAGTAATCAATATGCTTTCCACATTGTCTCTCTCTTGACTAAAGAAAGAACTCCCTTGTGCATCACAAGCTCAGCACAACATGGCTTGCTCTGTAGGGGCAGACTGTGCCTGTTTGATTTACATCAGGGTAAACAGGCAGAAGATTAAAATTGATTTGTCTTCCTCCCAGAGAGAGAATTTTCAAGATGGATTCACAGGGCTCTGAATCAACATCCTTCATAAAAAACCTGACTACTCTGAACTGCATATGCTATAATCATACTTTCTGATTCTGAGATGGTTGGCAGTTTGTGAAAACAAAATGATTTTCTAATGCTCATTAACTGAGCTTTCAGATAGGCTGGGAAGCAGATAGGCATATCATCCTCAATCTACAAAAGAGGCAAATGAAATCTGCAAGAAAGCTGGAAATAGAACTAAGATCTGCTTCCCAGGGCTGAGTTTTTACTGCAGTTGATTTTCTTCTCTTGGCTGTGTAGTTCTCTGTAGCTGCAGAGTATGTTGACTGTGGGATCCCTTGCCAACATTTTCCTGTGGCTTAATCTTTGGTCTGCATTCACATCTGCAATATAGCTATTGCTCAGTTCTTCAGCAGTTAATGGAAGGTAGCAATTTGGGGTTTACCGAAACCCTGACCTCCCACCAGTACTTCCCAAATATACTTACAGTTACCAGATTACAAAGCTTGTAACATTGAATCTGATCTACTAGGTTTCCTCTTCTTTGCCCCTGAGAATGTCATGCCAGCTCCCAAAACTGAGTGATCTCTCGAGGAAAGAACAGCTCTCTAGATTAATAGGAGTTTTGAGTTACTGGAGCTGTAATTCACGACACTGAGCATTTGAATTATTAGTGAAAGCAGGAGGTTTTAGGGGTGCTTTTCATCTCAGGGTTTTGACTTATTAGCTGGTGCTCTGCTAATGTGTCCTGTGTGCTTAAAAAAGAAAAAGCAGGAGGATTATAATAATCAGACCTTACTCATGCATTAAGGGCAGAGGGTCTCTTTTTAATGTGTGCGTTTTAGTTTGGTGCTGTTACTTGGAGAAAGCGCTGCACTTAGGAAAGAAAAGGATGGCAAGGGAGGTTATATGTGCAGAATTCATCCCTGGAGAAAGAGAAAGTTTCTCAACCAGGAATTTGCCACAGGGCCAATTCTGAAGGGTGGCCTGCCTGGAATATAATAGAAAACTCAGGTCAAGACAAAAGGGATCATTTCCTACCTTCCTTGCTGTGGCTAAATGGTTTTCAGGTCTGTGCTGCCTTAAATCTCTATATACCTGAGTCCACTGGTTTCTTTGACTTCTCTCCTTCCTGATAGACCTGGCCTCTCAGCTGGCCAGCAATGCTGCAAGAAACAAGCATCAGCGGTGTACAGATACATGTACTGGCTTTGCTCTGGGATAATGTGCCCTTGGACTCCATAGCCAAGCCCAAAGCTTTCTTCTTACTGGAATTATTGGCTTACAGAACAGGCTCTCTGCATTGCTGCTTTGATAGTGTGTAAAAGGCACAGCCTTGCGAATGACCTTCTTTTAGGGTACATACAGGACTGGTGTAAAATTAACTGCAGCCTCCAGATGGCCTACCCAGATTCCTCTCTAGCTCACCTCTCTCAGGTCCAGAAAGCAAATTGTATTCCAGTATGTGCTCAAGTAGGCAGGAAATATTATAGATGCCACTGCTCCTTCATTCACGCAGGAGCTTTTCAATATTTCAGTTTCCATCCTTTTGCCTGTGTAGCTGGGCCAAAGGTCTAAGAAAGAAACAATTTAGCTTGGAGCTTAAAATGTCCCTAATTGAGTGGGTAGCTTGCTGTGTTCTGTCCTTATTGCTGCTGTCTAAAGGAATTATCACAGCTGTCGTCAGCCCTTCCCTCTTATCACTGCTGGTTCACAGCATGTCCAACTGACAAGCACAGTACCTGTTAAGACTCAAGGATTGCCCTGCGGTTTCCCCCATGAGATCAAATCGTACTGGGGGTCACTTTCTTCCTGACACCTTTCTCCTTACACAGTATCTTCAGCTGATACTTTACCTAGTTCTCTTCTCCTTAATGTATAGTATAATGTCCTAAGGTACCATAACTGTCAAATGTTAATGTTTCTTACAGTAATATCCTGGCATGGAAATCTGCAGGTCTTACTCTGCTAAACTCTCACTAAAAGCAACAGGGAGACTGGTTACTCAAGGGCTGAAATGGGGCTGTGAGAATTGCAGTCTTTTCTCACATGTATGGTTTAGCTTCTGCTTCTGATTGGGATGCTTTAAAGCTGTACCTTTGGCCTTCTTTTTAATTAGTTTTTGAATGTGTAAGAACAAGTTGATAGGTGTTGGATGATGTTAACTCCAGCACTGCAGTGGTTGAACTTTCAGCATATTTTTTTCAGACATTGCCTTCATGAGACCATCTCTAAAGAAATCTGCCACCTCCTCTCCATTTTCCCCATCATTTTCTCCAGAGATCCATTCTCTATCACTTTGAAATATATGCTTGATACTTATATATCCAGACCTATATCAAAACACTGCCTTTGTTCACAGTGGCTATGGAAAATGTTTTGTTGTCACACTGTAGTACGTAGATGCGAAAATGTGAGCTAGGGCTACTGTGGCTCTGACTGCAAAAGACCAGGAGTGGGAAGAAATGATCATGTGGGTAGAAAGAGCAGGGGCAGCATTCTTGTGTATGTGTGCAGGTACGTAAATTAGGGTATTCTCAGTAGAGATATTTGTATTCCCACCTGCCCCAAAGCCCTGCATGGCCTCACCTTTCACTCTCGCCTTTACTGTCTCCTAGCCTGAGGCCCCTCATTCTTGAACTGGGCCTCCAGCTCATGTAAGTGTAGTGCATCCAGCTTTTCCCTGTGATTCATGCCCCCTGCCTCAACCACATAATTCACAGCCTCATCTTTCAGCCACAACTCCTCTCTGCCCATCCTAGACTTATCTTTTTCCCAGGCCTCCCAGATCCTATGGTCCTGAACCTCTGTGCTACATACATTCTCCCTGCCTGCCTTACAGTCTTGTAAGTTTCCTGAGAGCCCCTTGCTCTTTTGCCATATTTTCCTCTTACTCTCAGTTGTCCTCACTTATAGCCCAGTGTCTGCAGTCTGAGAAACAGGGGCTGTTTCTTCTCCCCCAGAGCCTCAGTGCAAAGGTCTCAACATATCTCTGTTTCCTCTTTCTTGCTGCACTTGAAGGCAGGAAAGTAGGGCAGGTCCAGGGTAAACCAGGCACATATTAGCCTTTTGTATGTTGTAAGAATGGATAGCTCCAGGCAAGATCAGCTGAAGACTAAGCCAGGAAAGTATAACCATGGTATATGTCTTAGAAAATGTAGGCCTTTCTATTTCTCTTGGCAAACAAAGTGTCCAGTATTCAAGACATATCTTGTGAACCAACTTCAGGCCCAGAGCTGCCTTTGAACTGTTGGCTGTGATTTTTCATGTGTTCGTTTCTTTGTGTCACTGGTCACATGGTAACACTTCTGATTCTTGGATGAATGATGTTTTCAAACAAAAAGAGGGATTTGGACACATTACTTTTGGTTCAGAACTTTTAATGAATGCAGCCATGTGAAAATGTATTACATCAGTGTTTCCTGGATACTTGCTTTTGAAAGCAAGCTTACTTACATGAATGAAAGTTTGTGAAAAACAGCAATACTGAGGCACTATGATTTTACATGAGCCAGGGCTGGTGGTTAATTTTTGAGAGTAGCAAACTGTGACTCAGGGCAGTACAGAGCAGAAGTGTGAGCCTGGCACAAACTGAACATGTGACAGTATTTAAGAGTCACGGTTGCCACAGAAGTTTGACTTAGAGCTTAAAGTAAGATTACCGTCAGGAGGAGCATGGGGCTTACCTGCTGTTTCGTGGTATATTTTCGTAAGCACCTTGAGCATTTGGCTCGCAGTCTTCTTTCTTCCCCTGCTCTGGCCTGCAATGCCCCATGTCTGTGTTAGCAGCAGCATCCAGTGGACTGCTATGAGCTAATTCACCTCATTCACCTTGCAGAAAAGTGATGCATTTTGTCATGTGTCAGTTTTCTGTCAGGCAATGAACTGTGTCTGTTCGCTGGGAGTCCAGCAGGTTCCTCATTGCAAGGTAAGAAGTGGGAAGGTATAGCTAGAGCCTTTGAAAACAGCCTAATGTTTACCTTTCGCGATTGCATCCTTCCAATATTTCACTTTCCCTGGTGAAAACCACTGGGACATACACATTGCATGTTGTTTGCTGGCTTGATACTTAGAGAATACAAAGTACTGTGGGCTTCAGGGTGGGGAAAAAAGGGACCATCATGCCAGCTCACTTTTAAGGGAAAAAGCTGCATGTCTCTTTCACCAAAGAGTGCAGAATGAGATCACGTGTCCCAGGCAAACCCAGATCCCTGAAGTCACAGATGCTAGTGAGAGTTAATGGGAAAAAGTGGCTTAGTGGGCTGGGAACAGCGGGGCTACTGCAGACTGTCGTGTAAAGAGCAGCAGCCATGGGCTTCTCCAACAATGACATCAAGGTTATAACCCATTATATTTTGTCTGAGCTGCCTATTTTCTTTCTGTGGAAAAGAAATAATACATTATAAAGCAAGATACATATATATGAAGTACAAGCTTAGCATTTGAAACCAGACCTAAGATCTTCCATGAGCTGGCTTTAAAATGCTGGTGATAAAATGGTTTATAATAGCACAGCTAAATCATTTTAAAAAATAGATTGTTGTCAGTGCTAAAATCTACATTATTTTATTTTACCAAGAGGAAGTGAACTGAAGCTTTGCCTTGAACATCCCCAAGGGTAGATTTGTCTCAGTTTATCAGACTTGTGGTTTTTCAGACTGCACAAAGCCTGCCAGTATGTTTGCATCAGAAAATTCATCTAGGACTTAAACTATGACTGACTAGAAATCTGCATAAACATATTTAAGATCCTGTGCCAAGTAGACTACTGCTAAAATGAAAGGCACCACATTGCTGTGGTGCATCTCTGGCTTGTTAATCTGCCATCCTGAGCTTCTATCATTCAGGCAATTTCACAGGTTCAAATTAAATGGTGAGGTGCATCCTCCACCAAACCCAGACCTTTCACCTGTCACAGTATTTAGACTGCAAAGAACAGGATGGAAACCAGTTTGCTTTCATCTGTACCTTTGCCGTTCAGCAATCCCAGTACAACCACACTAGAGTTGGTGGGAGCAGAATCCTGACCAAGACAGATACGTATTCTGACATCTACTGTGCATCAACAGCCTGTCCACTGCTGACCAAGGAGGGGCACCTTTTCCTTACTTTAATGAATACACAATGAGGTTTAAAAAAAAAACCACTTTCAAGAACCTACATACAAAGCTGCATATAATCAGTGTAATCAACATGTCAGCTGCATCCTACTCCACTCTTGTCCTGCTCACATCACCAACATAGTTGATGTTCGTGAAAGATCACAATTGTTTTCTACTTACATGGAAAATAGTAAGGTTGTTTGTAACTGATATTTGAAAACATCCTAAATGGAAGCTGCTGTTTTTCTGAGAGGCAAAGTACTCTTAGCAGGTTGTTTTCCGTATCACATCTGTTCTTTGTTGCGGTCTTTATTATATGAAGCTTTCTACAGTAAATTTTCTCTTACCATCAAACTGATGAATATCTTCCATCTCCATTTCTTCGGCAAACTAACATTTGTACTAGATAGGCACATGGTGCTTGACTGCCTCAAAGTTCATAGAGACACAGTGTGAGAAAGTGGGCTTCAAATGATGCTTTTGTAATATCCAGGCAACATTGAGGGGACACACAGCTGGCCTGCCTCGAGGCAGGAGCTATCTATGAACAGTAGGAGTCTAGTGCCCCACATGGGTGATACAAAAGAGGAAATGAAGACTAGAAAAGAAAGGAGAAAAAGATGATGAATAAAAATGATCCCTGGAGCATGGGAAATGAAAGGCCATTTAAGATCAGTCTTCTATTTTTGAATCGTGAATTTTCTTGACATTTTCTCACAGAGTTGTTATTTGTGAAAGCAGCCTTTGATAAAAGTGGCCTGGTTTTTTTAGAGAACAGATATATTAAAGAGTACCTGAGAGATCAGCATGAATTAATGCATTTGCTCCTTGGGGATAAAAAGCTATTCAGTCGGCATGAGCATCACAAGCTGAAAGTTGTTATTTACACCTACTCTCTGCTTTAACATCCCGTCTCTGAAAAAAAAGAGTTCTTATTCCAAACATAACAAGTTATTTTGCCTGTCCTGTAATGTGATAATACAGTGGGGAAGAGAGACTATGTGTGCAGAAAATCACACAAGGGCTACTCTGCTGTACCCCATGAAATAATTACTGACATCAAACCTGAAAGTCTGCTCTACCAGCATTAAGTCCTTTGATTTAATGGAAAATATCAGTCCTGATAAAAACAAGATGTAGTCAGTTCACCCTACCTATTTACTAAGTGAGAGAAGAATAACTCAGCTGTTAACAAGCCTTGTTTACTGCTGTTAAAAAAAAAAACAATATTATTTGCTTCAGCTGATAGCTGATGTCTGCATTTCAAGTGTTTTGCTGCTTACTACTTGATGGGAGAACAGAACAGAAGAGAGGAAAAATGCTAGAATGCAGGCCAAAAATGCACAACTGTGGTTGGTTGCAGCCGAGCAGTAGGGCACATGAAATCTGCTCTCAATGTACCTCTTGTTTGTGTGGGGTGCTCTGGTGACTAGTAATAAAACTGAGCTCATGTGTAGACTCTAACATTGGATCACTGGGTTGCATTTCACTCATCTGGAGGGCTGCCTGTTTCCACAAAAGCTGTAGCAATATAATACCTTTGAGCTCTCTAACATTCTACCTGATCTAATTGAAATTATTCAATGGGTTTATACAACTACTGGAAGGAATTGTGATAGCAGAGGCAAAAATACATGAAAAGAAAATTGTTTCATAATTTTCTCATTTGCTTCTACTGATTAGTCTTTATATATATGTATATATAAAAATATATGTATTTTTTAATAATTCAACTGCTTTTGACATTAACAGTCCAGTCATGTCAATCCTGGACCCAGGCATGCAGGTACAAAGACGTATAGACAGTGAGCACAGTCATAACTGTGCAAAGATAAAAAACTGAGCAAGTGACAAGGCTCAGGACTTCTGGGCAGAGCGCTTACAATGATGTTTTTATTTTGTTAATGACTCAGTGTACTGATTCACCTATGTTTTAGTGAAAGCTGTCTCACTGTTAAAATAGAATAAGATTATTCCCAGTGGAAAAGCTTGCAAAAGTCCTCTGGCAAAACTAAAGACTAAATAGATTTTAAAGTAAAAGAACATGCAGATAACAACTTTAGCTTTAAGCAATGTCAAAACTTTCTTTAGTCACAATTTTGACATTTAAACAATGTCAAAACTTTTTTAATCACCGTAAAATTGGTTTCCTGTTTTTTTATTGGGAAAACAACATTCTTCAGTGCTGATTCAAAAGCTTTGAGGTATCCAAAACCATGGGTGAGCCCTCAAGCCTCTGGTACCTGAATTTAGCCAGGGCAGTAGACCTTTTAATAGCTGAAAATGGGTACTGGAATTGATGTAGGAGCTTCAAGCCATGGACTGCCAGAGTGTTTTCAAAAGTTCTGCTTCTGGTACTTTGGGTAAAATGTTCACTGCTGTAATTAAAGGATCGGATCACCCCAGAGGTCCTCTATCAACCAACCATCTGCTGACTCTGAGAGTTGTCTCATTGGAGAACTTCCCCCCCCAAGCCTAACCAAAACCTCCCGACACAATAGATCTGCTTCCCACCTCGAAGCATTTAAAGGATGTAAGTGGATCAGCATTCACTTCCCTGTTGATAAAAACCAGGTTGTGCAAAATGACTTGCTAAACTGCTGAACTATTTCAAGTAATGTGCTGGATTTTACCTACCCTCCTTGACTTCCAGAGGGGCTGACTGTGTTGGTAGGGAAGGCTGCAAGGTTGGTTTGTTTCCACAGTGTGGGGGGGACTCAGCTGCCACCTTTGTGAGTGGTGTGTGTGGTACTCTTGGATGCTGAGGACTGCTGGGGGAGCAGTCAGTCATCTGCCTATGGGAGACCATCCCAGCATGGGGCTGGCTGTTTATTTTCAAAGCCTTTGTACCTCAGGTTACTTGTACGGCTGGTGCTTGGGGAGTTCTGCTAAAACTGGGCTGTGTATGTTCCCTGGTTTGCCTGTAATTTGCAGCTGATGGAAACCAGATGGATGATTCTGTGCTCTGCAAGTCAGTATAGGGACAGGAGCTTCTGACATCAGAGCAGCTTTTACAGAAAACACTGGGTTAAGATTCAGGCTCAAGCTAGATTGCTTCTTCCCTCCCCCCCTTTTGTCTATTTTTACTGCATCATTGGTATGTGTCCAAGGAAAGTCAGCCATATCATTCGGAAATACAAGGGGATAAACTTTTGACTGTCGGATCTCTTCAGGCTGAGAGACTCCAGAGTAAATGAACTGGGAGAGAGAGAATTAAAAGGAGAGCTTTCTTTAGGTGAACTCTTTTGGTTGTCTGCTCTGTCAACAGCACTGTAAAATAACGAAGAAACTGCAGCAGTCCTTTCCCACTGTCTTTCTAAATAATGTAAGTTACCCTTTCACACTCCTCTCTCTCTGCTTTTTCTGCTTTCGAGTGTTTTGTGAGAGCAGTGGTTATACAGCAAGGGAGCTCTTGCCAGGAGCTACGCTGTGTGATTGAGGGAATCGCTTTGTCTTTCTTTCTCTTCTTTAAGTCAGGTCTGTAGCGGGGAAGCCAAGCAGCTTGACACCACCTTTCTTTGACAGTCGTGCTAGCTCGGCTTTAGATGGCTGTCAAAACCTTTAAACCTTTTCAGCATTCGTGCAGAGATTCGTTTGTAGTTGGCAAAAGACAATAGCAAATGTTCTGATTGAACTGTGTGTCAGGCTTGCCATAAGAGCAGGCGTTTCAAAGGGGACCGTGTGATGCTGTGCAAAGAGGACAGGATGTGACAAATGTTTCCTGCTCTTTAATATTTAAAAGAAATAACTGGAACAGAGCCAAGCAGTTTGCCTAGGGAAGAAATAGTGATGCTTATTCAAAGCAAAATAACAACTGCGTAAATCTGAGAGGACAGCACCAAGGTCTAATTAGGGGAGTTTAGTTTTCCCAGGTGCTCAGGTTTTTGAAGCTGGCAGTTAACATTCATGTTGCTGTACTCTGTTGTGCTTTTGTGAAGAGTAACTTCAGCCATTACCTGGTGCGTAGCTCTTAGTAGGTTACTTACATTGGTTGGCTTCCCTCCTTTGAGTTCATGTTACTATTTTCAACGTGCAGTCTAGGCAGGCTGTCAGGCAGATGATACGTTTAAGTGAAAACAAGAGATTATAATGGTTATGTACCAGGTGATATTCCAATAATAAGACAAAAATTACCCTGAACTCACTCATTAGGTCAAAACAGTTACATGAATGCTCATTTATATATGGGGACAAATAAGAAAATTGTGGTGAAAGTACAATGACTTAATGAATATTTCTTAGATAAGGATGTGGCGTAAGAAAAGTTGCTTTCTGTTCCAGCCTTGGATTTTTTGTCTTTGAGGGCAATGGATTTATTACCTGCATAAAGTTCTGTGGCCAGCTGTTGTGATTTTAATAACCAGAAGGTTTTGTCTTAAAGTTCCACATTGCTGCTTGTGTGAGAACTGAAATGAAATTGACTAGTGGTACCAATGAGAGTTTCTAGACAATCTATGTATTTGGAATTAACTCTGGAATATAAACTGTAGGGCTTGAAAAGCACATTAAAAGGTTTAGTTTGTCAAAATCTGCATAACTTTGTTTATTTTAACATTAGTCCCATAATCTTCTGGAAGATACACACATGATATCTAAAGCCTGGAGTAGTTATATAGAGAAGGTACCAGGAAGCTGTTGTACCTGGTCTTGGAACTGCATTGCCCTGCTAGAAAACAAAGCCAGCAGAAAGAGGAGGTTAGTCTCTGTTTCCAGACAGTTTTTGAGGGGGCAATCGTTCAGTTGGCTGACAAAGTGAAATAAGGCTTCTGTGCTTTGGCTGTCATCCACTGCTTACTATAAACCAAAGGTTTCCTCAAACTTCTCAGGAAAGCATTTGACAAACTTGAGTTGTAAAGAAACATCCTTGTCTGATCTGGACCTGCAGGACCCACAGTTTGTCTGTAAAGAACAGCTTGGTGTTTTCTTCTTTGAGGGCTCATTTCAGTCCTTGAGATTCATCCTGTTTAATGAGAAATGGCTTTGATACACTTTTAATACACCATGGCTTTCCTCTAGGAGAAGGCTAAACAGAACTTCTTTGTTGCTTCAAGGAGCACTGTTAACACTTGCTGCTCGAGGCCCAGAAGGAAACATAAAGCGGGTTTTATGACATAACCAATTCTAGATTTGATTATAGGGTTTCTGGGAAGAGGGAAAAATTAAAATCATGGAAATATTTATTTCAGCCAACTGGTAAAAATCTTCTGCTTTCTATGTGTAATTCATAAAGGAAGACAGCAAATGTATCATGCCATATACAGAATAAAAATTAGAAGCATACATGTTTAATGCCTTTTGGGGGTGCTTAGATGTTCGTCTTTTTCACGGAAGTGATTTTCCATGTACTAACTGGAAGATCCTTCACTGTGAGGGTGGTCAGACACTGGCACAGGTTGCCCAGAGAAGCTGTGGATGTGCCATCTCTGACAGCGTTCAAGGCCAGGTTGGTTGGGGCTTAGAGCAACTTGCTCTAGTGGAAGGTGTCCCTGCCCATGGCAGAAGGATGGAACCGGATGATCTTTAAGGACTCTTCCAACCCAAACCATTCTGTGATATACGGGTTCAGTGATATCCTAGTTTTGAGGCTAAGTTTGAGACAATCAATGTCCATAGCCTTACAGCACATGTGAATACTGTCTGAATTCTGCTATGTCCAGCATCATGCATAGTGTTTGGAAAATTAGACCTTACCTGGACAAAGATGACAATACTGCTGGGGGGTTTCCTCAGCCCATGATACTATTTTTGACTCTGGAAATATCAGTTTGAGCTTGAAGGTCAGGTTGTTTACTGGAAAATCCCAGATAATTGCTGCTTGAAGCCACCATGAAAACATGCTGGGCATGTCTTTGCCTGATAATGGAATTTCATTAACTCATAACAAAACAAGGATTTGGACAGCTTATATAAACACAGCAGTGCCTCTGATTCCTTTGAGGAAAACTGAGGAGTTAAATGAACTGGAAAGGTTTTGGGTGTCCTAATGTGAAGAACTAAGTGTTGTGTATTATGATAGTGAAGCTGAAATGTAATCATCTGCATAAAGTATTAAACATACACAGTTTTGCAGGAACATGCAATACTACATCTAGACACATGAACTATTTCTACAAAAACAAAATCATGGTGCGCTGTAGGTTAGGATAAATCCTTGAGCCAAATGTAAAAGAATTGGGTTTGATCAGCTGGCAAGTGTATTGCCTCATCAAATTAAATGTGCCCGAAGAGACAAGTGTAGCTAGTTTGAACTATTTGTTTATACACAGCAGCAAACACATCTATTCCTCTAAATAATAAATTCTGTTTATGAAGAATGATCCTTCATACAATTACATCATGGAAGGGAATAGGTCTTCAGATTTAAATAGTTGTTTTAAGAACTGTGCAGTATGCTTTGTTATAAAGAGCTATTAATCCCAAAGAAGCCTTAAAAATTTTCTCTTGGGATTTTGCCCATCCATATTTTGCATGGTAACATTTATGAACTTGCTTTTTTTTAGTCAGCTTTCAGGAACTACGTTGAAAAAGTTCAGTGACTGTCAGATTGAAATCCACTACTGCAGGTCCTGCACTTGGCTGACACCTTCAACCAAAATTAGATATGCTATTTTCAGAGACTACAGGTTGTGGTTATGTTATTGCTAATGTTTGTGGGCTGAATAAAAAAAAGGGGGGTATGCAGTGAAGCTGTGTGAAATGCTTGTCCTGAGTTGTTAAAAAAAAACAGGACTGAAACAAAATCAATATTTATTGAAAGGAATAAATGTTGGAAAGGAAATAATGATTGTTTGGAGGTTTCTAAAATACTGAAAGGAATAGAGCAGGGCTTAGCCTTCACATAAACAGACTTCACCTCTCTGTAGCTCCATTTGTGACCAATTACTTCTCAAGACACACTTGCTTCTTCTGTTAGAATTGGGCCTGCTCTTGTATTTCTTATGTGAGATGAATGGATAGGAGGCAGTCTCTTGCCTCCTATAAGTAATGTAAGGTTTATGTTAATATGTGACTGTAATGGAAAGAGCTGCTTAGTTGCAGACACTTAGCAAATGTAGTTCGGAAGAATTCGTGTTTGTGAGAAATTGTGCAAGATTTCTTTCTCTTCCTCTTTATTTTTGATCAACTGGAATAAAGTCCAACTCCCACTGAACAAAACGCAGGTTGATCTTTGGAGAGATTAAACTGGCATTTCATGTCAAACTTTCTGTATTGTTTGAGTTCTATTTCTGTGGTTTATTTCTGTGGTTTAAATAACTGAATATTTATTGTTTGAATTCTAACATTAAAGGCATTTATCTTTGTTTTCTGCCACAGACTCTCTAGACATTTTCTGTCCCAGAATTTGTAGACGTATCTTGGCACTGCGTGTCGTTCCTTCTAATAATTGGAGTGGTTTGCTATATTTGGATTGGGCACTGCTTATTTTAAATGGTGAATTAATTGTTGGTAATTTAGTTTGATCACAGGAATAACAGTTTGTAACTGGAATAGCATGAAGTTAAATAAATTATTTAATATGTCACACTACTGTACCGTATGGGGACAGCCAAGGATCTAGTCTGCCAAGAAGCTTGCTGGCAACGAGGCAGCCTTCCCACTTTCCAGCTGGACCTAAGGGCAATAACTCAAAAGCAAATCCCATTCAAAAGGAAGGAAATAGAAATTGGAATATAGTTTTTGAGGTACTGAAGAGATAGAGTGGCAGGTAGATGTTGGCTGGCTCCATCCATTTTGCTACTAGTTAGTTGCAGTAGGGTTAAAAAAGGCACAGCTAAATTAAGGAGACTAATCATAGACATGTGAAAAATGTTAGCAGCATGTATTCTGGCACTTCTTACATTACATGGTGATCCTGTTAACGCAAGCATTAAAATATATCCTGTATAGCTGGACTGCCACAATAGTTTACAAAGAAACTGCTGTCAGAATGGCTATGATGGTTTACTGTTAGATATTAAATCTAGGCTATAAAAACTTGAAGAATATGCCCTGCCACTGGGAGAAGACAAATGACTTAAAAATGTACTGTAGTGACACATACCCTAAATGTTCCCCTGGAAGAACTGCAGGTGACAACTCTGCTTCTTACGATCAGCACTTTTGCTCATGTGTAAAAGTATTATTCATTGTCTCTCACTTTAAAGCTTCTGAATATCGTCAGGTTTGGATGCATTTTAGGAGCAAGTAATTAGGTAGATGGTGATCTATCCTATGCCAGGACAGACTCCCTCTATGAAAGGGACATAAAGATTGGAGTAGATGCAATTACTTTTGATTAAGTTCTAAATGCATGAGATGAGTGTTCAGCAATCTTCCTGCTCCTAATCCAGTATGGATTTATTTGTCTTAGTGTTATTAGTCTGCCTAAACATGTGTATGATCAGCTTATTTCTGGGTGACTTTCTGTTCTTTTGTCATGTAAAGCTGTTTGTTCTGTGCTACATTGAGCTTCTGTTGTTATTTTTTTCTTTCAATTCTGGAAATACAGAGTGGCAATCCTTTCTTTTTCTCCTGTATTTTTTAATGTGCATGCAATGCCAGGTTTGAGGATATCCGTTTGCTGAACTCATAATTCAGAAAACTGTCATCTATACTGTGCCTGCTTCCTTCTACGTCAAAATTTAGTGGACGTTGGTTTATTTGTGAGTTTTAAGGTATGTGGTATCAGCCAGTGTGTTTTGTGAAGTACTCAGGAGTTGATTTAGCAAGGAAAGAACAGTGGCTGGATTACTCTCAGCTGCATAACTCTGACTAATATGAAAACATAAATGCAAAGATGCTTCTGCACCTTGTGCAGAGCAAAACCCCTCCAAAATGGTAATGAAATCATGAGCAAACACACGTGACATGATTACTTACAGAACAACCAAAAAAGGAGATTGCACTCAAAAGGTTTTGCTGAACTTGGAAGTGCTCTTGAAAAGATCTGAACAATTATGTTTTTATGTGCTTCTGAGTGCATTAATCTCTATAGTGGTCCTTGGTTAGAGTATGTGTACCATATTTAGCCCTAGCCATATTTGGCCCATGATTTATATTACTAGGGAACTTGCTTACTCTGTGAAAAACAGGATGTCCGAAAGAGCAGATGTCACTAAGTTCAATGATGTCAGGTGTCTTCAAGGCCACCCTGGTTCTTCTGAAAACAGCAATATGTTATAAACACTGGGAATCAGCCTGCTTACAAATTCCTCAGGATCTGAAACAGCCCCTAGGAATGATAAATCCGGGCTGAGGAACAGGCCTTTTGCAGCATACATAAACTGTTGAAGAGAGAAAACTGCCACGGTTTGTCTGTATTTGCACAGTAATTTTTTTTGCTTCCTTTTCCAGTGAGGAAACAGTGTTCAACTAATAACCTTCTACAGCTTTACTCCCGAAATCCCTATATTGGTGGAAGTCTTAATGTAAACCTTCAGGGATTAACTCCCATATGATAAGCTTTGTAATTGCACTGTACTGAGGTTAGGAAATTTAGGGCCCAAAAGTGAGGTAGAGCCACAGCTTGATTTCATACCATCTAAGGTTTTTTTGTTCTGAGTGTTACTCTGAGACAATATTATGGTAGGAGTTAGTGTGTGGTCTTCCCAAGGCGCTAGAAAGGCTTGCTGGATGCTCCACAAAAAACAGGCTCTTCTCTTACCTGTTTACTTAATCTGCTCTGTGTAGTGTTGGGAGCAACTGATTTTTCTGCATCTCAGTTCAGAAAACGTTTTATAAGACAGAGATAAAATTAAGTGTTGCACCATGAAGATTTCATGCTATTTATCAAATATGCAGTGGTATTTTTTTTTCATTTTGCATCCAAAATAGTTGGAAATAAATTTTGATTGTGAAATACAAACATGTTCTGAGATACTTCATTACTAATTAAAGAGGAATAATTCTCCATTCGTTCACAAATGTAATGCTTTACTTAAAATCTCTGTGGAGACAAGTGCAATCTTTCATTACACTGGAAACAGAAGACAGTATGTAACAGAGGACTTCTATGAGAACTGTGCTACACGTTCGGTGTAGGCATAGAACACCCTCATCCCTCAGCTTCCTCATTCTAATTAACTTTTTTTACTAGTCCCTCCTAGAAAAGTAAAATAATAATTAACCCCCCCAGACTAGACTAGCGCCTGCAAAAATGTTCCCATAAAAGAAGGTGGACTTGCAAAAAATGAGCGGTTCCATTTTCCTGTGCTTGCAAAGTCCACATTTTTCATTTGTCTTACCAGCAGCTGACACATTGCATAGTCTTGAATACAAGTAAGTAGAAGAGCAGGAAAGCTTCTTCCCATATTTAATTTTTTGGTATGGATCTTTATCTGAGCTCCTGAATGGTGCCATTTACCCTCTGAACAAGCATCGGTTTCCCTCTGGGATGTTCTCTTGCAGAAGGCCTGCTTGGAAGGTGTGCACCCTCTGGAGGGATCTCTGTTGAGGAAGACGGACAATTTTAAACTCTTAAATGAGGAGAACCAAGCTAGCGATCAAGGCATGATTTCCCCAAGCTCCATGGCATTGCTTTTAGAATAATACAGAATACTTCTGTAAAGAAACAAGACAAATGTCATTGTTATGGAAATATCTCTAGAAGTTTCCTTTTTTTTTTTATTTCTTGACGATAAAGTAAATTTGAAAAGGTAGGAGGCAGTGGGAAGATATGCTAGGTTAGTACTGTATTCACTATGAAAGAGTTCTCTGCTTGGGGTAATGACTAGTCAATTTCCACTCATTGCTGTGTGTCTTGTTTGTATGACTTAGAAAGGGGTACACCTGCCAAAGTGGCATTTTTCATGCAAGAGTAGTGTATTAAGGCAGCTGTGTGCTCGATTCATTTCACCTGACATTCCTGAATGGCAGGGCTCTGCCAAGTGATAAAAACAGCCCTGTGGAGCCATTAATGTCCATTAACTATGCCAAAAGGAAGTGGCTACTATGACAGCCCTTGTGATGTCTACACTGAGTATTTCAAAGGTTTGTCTGGACCTAATTATAAGTAAATCTAGCCTTGCCTTATAATTTGGATGGTGGCTGACAGTGAATGCTTACAGAAGGGCATCTGAATAGATCACACATATCATGGTACTCTCCAGAATGCTCTTTCATATTCAGTGATTTGTGCTTCCAGTTCTGCTTCTGGCAGAGGTGGTGTCTTTGTGTTTTAAAATCTTTAATCAGTTTATCCACCATGAATTCGTACTTCTTTCTGGAACGCTTGTGAAATATTAACAACTCTAGCATCCTGGGGCAATGGGTTTCACAGCTCACAGGATGACAGAATATCCAGCACATCTGTGGACAATAAAGAGGAAGAGTAAAAAGCAGTAGATCTAAATTGTGAATAAAATTTAACTTGGAATAGAGCATGCTCCACCTACAAAAACCCTAGTGAATGCTGTTTCATCACTCTTTCAAAAGCATTTAACTTATGTGAAATACATCCGAACTGTGAAATAGCCCCTCACTGTGGTATCTGAAGAGAAGTAATTCAGTACCTGAGATAGTGCAGACTCTGTATGTGCTATTTGTAACAGGTTTTCTGCTAGGATTTCTCAATTACTTTTAACAGCAATGCCCAGAGCCGGTTTCTTTACATACACCTCAGATGGGTTTTATCATTTACTCATATAACCTGTATCAGTAACAACATGGTACATCTTGTTGCAGTCATCGCAAGAACTACTTCTAAAGTGTCAGCTAGTTCTTGTATCTGCTCCTGGAGTTTGCAATGGGAAGAGGATTCTAAGATCTGCTCCTGTTCTCTGGCTGCAAAAGATTCAGGCTAAATAAGCCACCATCTTGCACCTCTTTCTTTACAAAAATAGACCTTATCCAAATTAATGGCTGGCTATGACAACTTATTTCCTAGTGTAGAAATGTACTTAGTGTCACAATTAAGGTTAAATGGTGATAGCTGAATTGTGTGAGGCGTTAAGACATCGGCTACCTATGCTTGCACAGGATCTGTGTTCTGTGTGGCTGGTGCCTATCACGGTGGAACTCTGGCACTTCGAATATATTTCCAGGTGCTATCACAATCTGAGTGATAATGTGGCTGGCTTAAGACAATATTGTTCTTAGCTGTCCTGATGCCAGTGTTTTCCCAAGTGCTTTTTTTTTTTATTTAAAAAGATAGCTGCATTCACATGGTTATTGTTTCCTAGACTGTCTCCTAATTTGATTTTCATGTACCTAAAAATGTGTTTGTTCTACTGTAAAGTCAAATGGATGTGTTTTTATACAGAAATGAATGTACTGTGTATCCCAGTTCAGCTTGGGAGAGTCTTTAAACTGTGTCATTTAAGCGGTTCTACTTGCCTTCTCTTTCAATAGCTTCTGCTATTGAAAGTTGTGAAGTCAGCTAAAAAGATGGATATTCATGCAGGCAGTTATTATGTATGAGGGTCTTCTGAGAATGTCATTTCTGCAGAAGTCTGGCCTGCATCAATCCTGGGCATTCTTTTACAAATAGCCTGGCAATGCCCCTTGGGCATCTAGCCTGAACCTGCTTGTGCTGAGAACCTGGAAGAGATGTCTAACAGAAAGCTTAGGAGAGTTATTTTTGGAGATGAAGGATAAAAGTGGACGCCTTTTACTACCACTCCTCTTTTCAGCTTGTGCCAGGTATAAAACCTTGTCCCTCAAGGAAGAGGCTTGAGGAAAACCTGATCTGAGTCAGAGTATCTGCTTGGTAGGCCCTGAGAGAGGATCACTAGGACTGTCTGCCTGCTCAGGGATATGGTGGCTTTGGAGTCAGATAACTGCGTCTTACTGTGGCTAAAGTAAAACTCTGCAGTGGAAACACATAGTGGGAATTGATGCATTTTGCAGATAAGGCATGAGGTACGGGGAATGCTTCGTCTCTGCTGTAGAAAGGTTTCGCCTTTTTCCCATAACAACAGTTCTTTAAATAGGAGTGCTGGCATGCAATCAGCAAACGGTTGTCCTTGCTAAGGACTGGAAAGACGTGTTTACTGGGTGAAGTTCAGCCATGGGGTGTTTCCAAGCTTTGAACTGCTGGACCTGACTCCTGCTAAGTCAAATGCAGTGACCCTGTGAGTGTGGAAGGGGAGGACAGGGCATTGCAGCCTGGACGCTCGGGCTCTGTGTGCTTGGAGCACCCTGCAGGAGCTGTAGGTGGCTTTTTGTTACTGTTGTTTGATCAGTTCAGCTCCTGTGCCTACAAGCATTGTTAAAACCCACAGAGTTTCTTTTGCCAAGGTTGTTCTGACATTGCTTCTCACTATTGCTGGTGCTGCCAGGCTACCTGCTGTATGCAGCTACGTGTTTGCCTACTTGCTTTGAAAGTTCAGTGTTGCATTCTTGCCAACATAAAGAGCCTGCCTGGGTAAACTGCTGCCTGCTACTTTATGCTTGAGCAAGGTTTTTGCTGAACCCAAGGACAATATAAATATTTAGACATACTGGTGTGTTTTTGAAAGACGTATCAGTTCACAAGAAGACTCAGCAGACAGGAGGTAACATCACTGCTGTGCTCTGGGCAAGAAAATGAGGTGGGTACTGTGCACAAGCCAAGGTAAATATGAAGGTGCAGCAACCAGTATTTCATCTTTTAAGCAATGGAAGTGCTGCAGAGGATGAGAGCCTGAATTCAGCCTGCTTACAGACTGGAGAGGGGCTATTCCTTCCCTCTCCTTCTTCATTTCTCTCCCAAGATTATTTTTGTGGCAGAAACCTCACCTGCTCAGGCACCCTCTCTGCTGTGTGCTGTGCACTAAAAAGACGTGAGTTCCTTTGTCTTCTGCCTCCGTTGTTTGCTGTTTTGACACTTATATTCTGTCTGCTGTTTCTTGCTGTGAAACGCCTATTTTTTCTCCCAATTTACTTTCCACATGCTGTATCTGCTGGGAAGTGGGGTTGTGAAGGCTGCAAGAAAACAATTCTAAAGGGCTGGCAGTCTCTAACTTAATTTTGCGAAGAAGTTATATGGTATGTGGTGATTGCTGGGTGCTGCCTTCTCCCTTGCTGACTTAAACTTTGTGCTAGTTCAGCAAAATCCTACTGAAGTAGATGGAAACGGAAGCAGATGAACTTAACTTTGCACTGATCAATAGAGAATATATGACTAAGCTCCAGTACTCAATGTATATCACCTCTCCTAAAGGGAGAATTGCAGAACTGTAAGATCAAGTGGAGCTGCAGTGTGGGGCAGATCCAGAGGTGTGTGTCAGGAGTGACGGGAGGGGATGGTCTCTGAGCAGTTCAGCCTTCACCAAGCAGCTCAGTCCCAAAAGCATTGGGCATTTGTTACTTGCCTCTATTTTTCTTGCCATCGCTGAGCAACTCTGAAGAAGATGCCTGTAGCATTTTAAAATATACCTTATATATTCCTACAATATCTAGGAAAGGCCAGGGACATCTTTCCAAATAGATTCCTGCTTTTTGTCTGTACTGCTTGTTATCGTGTGCCTGGAGGGGTTAACAGTGATTAGTATCAAGTCTCCATGGAGCAATTTTATTTCAAGTAGCATTTCAGAGCAGATGTTTATAGAAGAAGCAGTGATTTGATGTGCAGTTTTAATTACTTGTCAGTTCAGCTTGGCTTTATTTGAGCCTGTGTGCTTATAAAGGCTAAACAGAGATCTGTCAGTGTTAACAAAACAGGTAGGCCCAGGGAGTCAAAAATGTACGGTTGTAAGGGTGATGTTAACAGCACTTGGTAGTTAACCAGGGTAGGGGGCTTTTCTCTATAGTTGCTCTGACTCGCTCCTTTGAATGGCAAGTATACAATTTTAGATCCTTCTACTTGGGCTTGTACAACATCTAGCCCCTGAAATAATTACTTGGACCTACTGCACTGCAGATTTTAATAGCTCACCTGAGAATATGTCATTTTATTAAACGTGGAAAGGGCCCTAAATGACAGCTCTGAGGCTGTCATTTAACTTGATATGTGATGATTTAATCCTGTCGTTTCCCTCGGCATGCCCTTTCCCCCTCATTTCCTACCCGCTGTCTCTGAAACTCCATTTGTGAGAATGTTGGCCATTTAGCTGGGGACTCATGGACTTCCACTGCAAGCATTCAAATTGCCCTTGCACATGCAGTAAATCCAGTGTGCTGCAAATGTGATGGAATTTATTGTGCAAGGTCCTGACCCAAGATGAGGTCCTGAAAACCTCAGGCAGACAAACAGTCTTGAAGTAGGTATCATATCTCAGTTGAGTGATGACTGTGTGACTATATGAGCTCTAACCTCCCAGTCTCATCTCTTGGTGCGTGTAGGGCAGCCACCAGCAGGTCCTCTCTATGTCTAAGGACTAAACAGCTAAGAGATGGGGTTTGTGGGGATGGAAGCAAGACTATTGCACCACCAAAGGGTGGTGACGGAATTCTGCAGAAGCAGGCGGAAGTTGTGGGGATGGAGAGAGAGAAGAAAAGGGTGTATGAGATTCCACTCATAACCCTTTCCTCCTCTATAAGAATATAAAGCATTAGTATGTCGATGTCTTACGAGGCCCACCCCTGTATTTCAGGTGTTCACCCTGTTATAAGCTTTGATTACAGACTGAGGAAAGGAAGGAGGAAAAAGCAACAAAGCATTAAATACGTAAAACTATTAAGCAAGGCTTTAATTTATAGCAGTGGCTTCTTTTCCTGTTATTCCTGCCTTTAGCAGTTGAAAGCTTTTAAAAGAAACCTTGTTCATGACATCAGAATCCGACTGGTACTGAGGGTGTGCTCATTGCTCTGCAGAAGAAATGCCAGAATGCAGTCACCAGAGGTTGTTTCTGGTGTCCGTAGTGCCTGGCCCTGCAACCTCAATGGCAAATACCCAAAAGGGGAAGGAGAGAAAGTAACACAGAGGGGAGAAAAGCAGTTGGTGTTTGGTGCTGCCTGACTTGCAACATCAGTGCTGGATACAGGCAGGGAATGCAGTCACTGCAGCCAAGCTTGGGCTGGCTGAGCCAGGAGGCCAGGCTGTCCCAGCCTCGCTGCACTTGTGCTAGAAAAGCTGCACCTTGGCAAGCTAAACTACGTGTAAGCAGAAGGTAGAAGGAAATAGAATAAGGTGTCAAAGGCATCGGAGGATGGGTGCTCGGGGGGCTGGGAAGGTCTCCAGCAGCCCAGCATTCTATCCCAGGCAAACCTTTCAAGTTCTTTGCTTCCCAGGCTATGACAAGCCATGTGCTGGGTAACAAGCTTCAGGGGAGAGCATCTGCTCCAATGAATCACAACATGGGATAGGGACTGTGGCCCCAGGCTGTGGCTGGTGGGGAAGAACCAGGACCTAGTAGAGTTCCTTTTGGGGCAGACGTGCCCTTTAGCTACAAACCCACAGTGGGAGGAAGCTGTGGCTCTTCCTAGGCCACATCAGCTACAGCCTGGGCTATTGGAGACTGTGGAGTTAAGGCTGGAATCTGCTCTTGCTCTGCGGGAGCTGCTGTGTCTGCATGGGTAAAGAAAGGTAAAGGTGCCTCCACTGCTGCTGTCTCATGAGGATGACTAAGGCCTCTTGATTCCTGGTGTGGGCATGGTCCCACAATGACAGAGCTTGGTTTTTTCAATCCACTTGCTTTCCTGGCACCACGGTCAAATTAAGGACACTGGAAATGGGCGATGACTGTAACAGCCCATCCTTTCCTATATTTGTGTTCCCAAACTAGCCCTCATTCGCAGCATGTCAGCTTTGGGTAACTGATTTCTGGTCTCTCATACCTCTTGTTTTCCAGTCAGTCTTAATTGCCAGGACTTTATTAGCTGGCCATTTAGTCTGGGTCAACCCAGTATTATTTTTTTCTGCTGACCTTGCAATCTCTTTCCTATAGACTAAGTTAAACTACTCTCCCTTCAGTCAATTTATAGTACAGGCTTCGGTGCAGACCATTAATTTTACCCTGGCATGTTTGGATGACTTATTTAATGTTAGGAAGGTTATACCAATATCTGTCTTCCTATAGTCTGTAAATTAGCTGTGGGGTTTTTTAGTAACTTACTGTTAATGGGCTCCCTAAGGATATGAACTGAGATTGTGTTTGAAACAGGGAAAAGAATAATTTTTTCAAAACCCATGACATTTACAGGGGCTAGATCACCCTTGCACGACACTATGAAGATGGCACGTGCTATGTATTTTCTTCTCCTGAACTCTATTCACAAGTCAGCAGTGATGCGGATAAATCATAGAATCATAGAATGGTTTGGGTTGGAAAGGACCTTAAGATCATCTAGTTCCAACCCCCCGGCATGGGCAGGGACCCCTCACAGCAACGAGTGCAGCAAATCTCTGAGGGAAAGTAGCCTGTTCTTTTTAAAACAAAAAAGACAAAACAAACCACAAAACCAAAACCAAGCACATAACAACAACCCCCACTCCCAGCTCCCAGCTCCAAAGACATATGCATACAATAAACCTATCTGAAACAGGCTGGTATTAACTGCTATGGGGGTAAAGTACACAACTGTTCGCACAGCTACAAATCCATTTCCTCTTCACTAGGGAGAAGAAAACCATATATCAACATGCAACATGTAAGAGCAAAAATCACAAGGGAAATTCTAAGACTTCTGTCTTATTTTCCTTGCCACAGTACCACATTTTTGTTTTGTTGAAGAAGCAGGATTATTTGCAGAATATCAGCTCCCTGTCAGCAGGCAGTTTCTCAGAGTTACTTACAAGAGAATTGCACTTTGAAGCAATCTTTTATTTGGAGGTGTAGACCTCTGTGAGAGTGCCTGCAGCTGTGGCTCCTCCAGTCTCCTTTGACCATGAGGTATGTTATGGGATCGGTTCTGATTTGAGGGGTATGCAGCCCTTACTACTGAGCGTAAATAGAAATAGTAATTTGAGCAATACTCGTAATTCTGTTTTAGTGTATGTAAATTTGATGCTTGAAATGAGCAAGGAAAGCAAGCAGCTAAGTGATGCCTGTATGCTTCAGTCTGAGAGTTTTCACTTAGGTTTGGGGGGGGGGGGCACTCCTGAATTTTCCCTCTTGATTTTTGTTCTATGTGTGTCACTGTTCCAGTGGTGAAAACCAAAGGCCTTGGATCTCCTTGTGGGAGTGAAATATGTTGCTTGCTCTTTGCAAGGGGGCTTTTAGGCAGCTTAAAAAGAAAGCAAAAAAGCCCAAAGAAACATAAAAACCCCAACCCTCCAAAAATGTGCCTGCAATCTCTGCCCTTCTTTTGGAACTGTGAACCCTGCTGTGCAGATGCCTGTTTCTTCTGACCTGCTGAATGCTGGAGCTAAAACGAAACACACTTTGTTCTCTCTCTTTGACAGAGTTAGCACATGTTGAGAGAATCAGAGGAGACGTATTTTGGCACAAGCACCCAAAATCCTAACACATGCACACACGCTGCCTGATGTTTCATTTCAGGTTATAAACTGGATTACAACATGCTTTTACCCTGAGGGCATTACCCAGGGAAACCAGGCTGGATCTGCCTGATGCATAAAACAGATCTGGTAAATGATTGCCAAGTGACAAGTAAATGATGTATGAGGAATCTGTATTTTTAACAGGAATTTAGATTACTTCTCAGCCATGCTAAATGATTATTGATACTATTTACCTCATTGGTGCAAGAATTGAATAAATTCATTCTGTTTTGGAAACTGTGTTGGAAAAGCTTAGGCCAACATGTTAAACTTCTGAAATAACAATATCTGTCCTAATTAAGTCAGAGTAGCACAGACAGTGTTTAAACCCCACATTTTTTGTTCTTGATGCAAATGGACTTTTGTGTCCTTTTATTTGTGGGAAGCTTTGTTAGCCTCAGTTAGCTGAAATACTTGCATATGATTTGCTTTTTCAAAAGAAAAGATACACTGTATTTAGAGATGCAAATACTACCTAGTCTGCAAAACCCACCAGCTGCTATACTGGAAGACAAAGCTAATTCTATGTTGCTTTACTTCAGTCGTGTCTGCGTATTCACAAGCATCTTTTTAACAACCTTCTCTGCATAGCTGAAGAATACCAGACACCGCATTTCCTTTGGTAATAGCCTAGTTCAATCTGAATTGATCTGTGATTTTACTTTTGTTTTTTAATTTAAACAAGTAAATAGATTAACTAAGAGAATACACCTTTGCATTAATGTTTGTACAACAGTTGAGCCGACTGTTAGCTCTGATTTTCACGTTCCTTGAATATGAGTTTACTAATTGCTGCCTTAAGTATTTGACTTCAGTCTGAGTCAGGTCAAATACGCAACTCTGTAGCAGAAGAAACTTCTGATGGTTTGTGTGTCAGTAGCACAGCTTTCTGAAGAGGTTCTTTGCTGCTTCTTTAAACATCTGGCGAGACAAAGAGCGCTTGTGGGGGTCTTTTGTTGCTGGAAGTTGAAGCAGGGAAGAATTATACCCTGAGAAATACTTTGAATCCTGGAAAAATCGAGGTGGAATTGTTGAGTGTTAAACTTTGTTTCCTTTACAAACGAAAGTGCTTTCGTTTCCTCTGTGGCGACTGTCCTGGTAATGGGCGTTACGTAATATTTACTCTCCCCTTCGGAGTTAAATCCTTTTTCCGATTCCCAAGTAATATTTGCATATGTATTTCGTAGGGGCATTGAGATGCCAGATGCACAGCGGTAGCCGTGCCTGCCTGCTAATCCTGTAATAACATCCTGGTGACCAAATTCAATGGCCCTGCGCGGAGCCTTGAAACAGCTGATTGCTGAGCAGGGAGGGAAAAAAACCACCCAGCGAATCTCGTCGCAGCTCTCTGCTGCATCCCTATCCCACAATCCCTTGCACCATTTGCTGCAGTCTTTCTACACAGGCTGAGTGAGAAAAAGATGTGCTAAATAAAGATTGATTGGTTTGAATCCCGAAGGGGTCTCCCCCTTGTAAATGACCCGGGGGAAAAAAAATTCATGACGACTTCTCTGGGCCTCCTCTTGTTCTTCCATTTTTCTTTCCACCTGTCCTCTCCGTGGAATGGAGCGTCATTCCTTAGAGCACAAAATCTGTCATGCATCTAATAATGACTGTGCTGTGATAGGGATTCTGAGACAGTTTTACGCGTGAGGCTTGCAGTATTGACAGATGATGGTTTGTTCGTTTGGATTACTGCGGAACTGCAGCTCCGTCCCTGCAAGGATTTTATCCTCAGCACTGCACTGATTAAGCTATTTTTCTGCAAAGATGGGTAGGTCTAAATAATGCTCAAGTTCTCTCAGTGTTATTCCTGGTGGCTGCTGCTGCGTTGCTCCTTCTGTTTTGGCCACCAATCGTTCGTTATGCTTCTGCATGCTGTAAGAATGAAGAGGGTTGCTGTGTTTTAAACAGGGCACCCAGCTGATGGCAAGAGTGGGAGAGAAAGGAATGAAAATTTAGCTTATCAAGCCTTTTACACAAGTGGACTGTGTGGAGGTTATGATTATTAATTTGCTTGGTGTGTTCTGCATTGGCTAATTTTGGGGCTGCTGTTAGAATCTGTTCTTTATTCCTAAAGGCTCTGGACACATGATATGTCTGTTTTAAGGACTTTTAAACCTCAGCTCCCCCATTCCTTGGAGCAACAATATCGAGGTTCCCCACCCTTTCTTACAGCTCTCGAGGCCTAACCGTTCCTTTGGAAACGTTGCCATTGGAAACCTATTCATTTATAATACATGAATAGACCCTCTAGGTTGTGAATACCATCGATAAGAAGAGGATGAACAAGCTGCTAGCAATTTGTTCTCCTCAGGCTGTACTTTCAGGCTAGTTGCAGCTCTGGCTGGGTGGAGTTCGGTGATAGCAGTGTATCAGCAACAGAGAATTCTGCGCTTTTAGGGATAAATCCTGGAATTGAACAGACAGTTTTAAGTTTTCCAATGTCTTTTTGTTGGCTGAGCCACAGAAACTAACAGAGAATTCAATAACTGTTGAGAAATTCCAGAGCTCATTTGAAGGGACCTGTAGGAAGAGTTCACCTTCCTATTACGTGGCTCTATCTGAAACAGCTCTTCTTGAACTGTTATTTGCTGTACCCTAATGTGGATTTTTTTCCTTTTCTAATGCTATAGGAAGTTCTTTTCGTACGGGTGGGGCCGCACCCTGACTTTGGTTCCTGAAGGCATGCATGCATAACAAGGCAAGGCTTTCCACTAGCTTAGAGAGCCATTGTGTTCTCCTTTCTCTGCTGTGTGGTATACTGTGAATGAAAATTGATAGTTGTATCTCCAAGCTGAAAGAAAAGAACAGTGTTATTTTTCGGGTGGCTGGAAAGATAACAATCCTTGAGCCTCAAAGGGGTAACAAAGGGTACACGTTTCAGAACCCTTTTCTGCGCTTGATTTAGCACACATGAACTGGGTTTCCAGTGTGTGCTTCTTACAGATAAATGTGTGAGGGTTTATGTCTTGTTTGGTGCAATGTTTCATAAACCTTTGACTTTGCATGTTTAAATTATGAAGTGTTAACTATACAGAGAATGGATTCTTAGACTTGGTTTCAGAGCTCATGCCTCAGCTGTTCTTTATTAGACTGTGAGGCAGGATGAATGTCCAAAAGAGCTCTGGCAGTTTCCAAGCTCAGAAGATGCTGCTACAAAAAAGAATGAGTTTTTTGTGAAACTCGTGTTACTCTGCAAATTCTCCCACTGCTAATACAGCTGAAACTTAGGTTGCTGTTTCGAGGAACTGCTGTGAACACCTCAGTAAGTCAGAATTGGTGAAATTCGAAAGACAGTTTTCTGATTTAGATGATGAAAGCATCATTTAAAATCTCCAGCTTTTCCTCAAATACTCTTTCATTGTACAGTTCTTTCATTGAGTCAGCGGGTAAAATCATCCTCGTGTAGGTACATCACATTCATCGAAATTGCATCAAAGGTGGAGCTGGCTCAGGGAGGCTGCAGAATCCTGAAAATTCCATACTCAAAACACTTTTTAATATGAATCACCTGTGAAAGAAGGTTGTTGTACAAAGAAGGTGGTTGCACCAGGTAGTGGTACAGCTTGAAATGTGCTGATGGAACTCTATTTCCAGGTGCATGTTTTGAGCCTGATTTATGTGAGCACAGGGGATAAATGACAGTCATGGCCTGCTGTGTTCCAGACAAAACATCAGACGTTGCAAGCACTTATTTCTGAATTGTTAATGATTTCCTCCACTGACAAAGCTTAAAGTGTGAACATTTGGAAATTAAAGTGGCTGGCATGAGCCTTGTGTATGGAACACTAAGAATCACCTGATTCTGCAATGAGATTGGGGGAATGTAAAAAGCCAAGATGAAGATCAGATTAAATGAATATGACGTTTTTCAGGCAGCAGGAGTTTTCCTTGTGTAAACACTATTTGCTGGTGTAGCTGTACTTGATAGCAGCAAGATGAAATCACAGAAAATATCTGGTTGCTTGAGAGTCTTCTGTTAAATGACAGGCAGCACTCACTGCAGACCTATTCTTTCATATAAGTAGAGAGGTTTTCTCTCAATAGTCTGCAACAAAAAATCTACACTGATCGTAGTGTATCAGTGTCCAGTTTGGAAACTGTGCTTTTGATAAGAATTCTTCCTGCTTCTGATGATCTTCCCTGCTTTGTTTGGTCCCCACCTCTTGGTGGTACAATTGGGGGTACAATCTATACCTGTATGGGAAGCAAATGCAGCTGCATCAGTGGTGAAGTGACTCTTCTTTTGAAAGACATCAGGGAAGTTCCACGTGTTATGCTGCCAAATGCATGGACACGTTAGTGCATATTTGAGAGTCTGCTCTTTCTATTCCCTTTTGTGAAGGCTAGATATTTTATTTCTACTGCTTGTAAAGCCGTTTTTAACTCAAGCTTTTAAAAAGTAACACAGATTCCTAACTGATCTCCTAAGGTTTATGGTGTGTTATTTATGGCATTTAAATAGGTAAAATTAATTTGTGTCTATGTAATATTTGATTTTACCTTACTATCGAGGAAGAAATGAAAAAAAAGAAGTGAAACAAATGACCAATCCTGAAATCGTGCATTTTTGGATCGTGAACAAACATGGTATTTTACAAGTATTATAGCAATTTTTAACCTTGCAGATTCTCCCTTCTTGAAAAAAAAAAAAAAAAAAACAAAAAAAAGGAACAAAAGAGCCAGCCATAAATGCTGTCCTTTGAATTAAATATCAGTTACTGCTGTTGGGTGTTTTTAACTGTGAATAACTTTCTGCTGCTCTGTGTGCTAGCACAGAGGTGATTCGTGAGGAGACTGTTGTCAGGGAAGTCAGTACAGCCTACTACTCACTGTTATTATCCTAGAAATAGCCACTTGCTCAATGTAGTAAGTAAGCCATACCTGTATGGCAAAATACACAGCTCAGGAAGAACAATATGAGTTCAACTCTGCCATGTTAGTTTGCCATGCATTCAGCGCTGAAAGAAGATCTGATGCAACGCTGCCAATAAAATACTACAGGGCATGCAAATCATTGTTGAATTGAATGACTTTGAATGAAGGGTGATCAGCACCAAGGCAGAGGGCTTGTTATTTCTGTCTTGGAAAGGCTGAACTGCCCTTGAGCCAAATATCAAATTGTCTGAAGTGGACGACCAAAAACTGGGGTAGAAAATGTTTAGGGAAGAAGTTACCTCCTTTGAAGTGTACCTGCAGTGGAGCCCAGCTGGGCACTGCTCACACAGCAAAGGAGGCCCTGAACCCAGTGCTGCAACACAGACGCTGGCTCCAGCCCAGTAGAAATGCTGGTGGAGAGGAGTTCTTGCAGGGCCACCCTGTGCGGCCTCTGCTTGGCAGGTTTTCCTAAACCATTTTAGCAGGAAGTTTACTTTTCCCTGAGGTTGCTTCCTTCCTTTTCCTCCCCTGTCTTCTCTTTCCACATATGAAGTCTGTTCGCTAGAATCTGTACCTCCAGCTGAAAAGAAACTAAGTTTTTCTCTCCCTGTGCCTTAGGTGTTCCAATCCTGCTGGCATTCCTTAACCTGTAAGTTTAATTCTGTCAGTCAGTAGACTTTTTTGTTACCCTTGTATTTCATGCATCCTATGCCAGGATTAATAAGAGTCCTAGAAACATGATTCTTACTACTCTTTCTGCCTAGAATGGCACTTTTCTTGCATTTATTATTTTGATGTGCTTTCATGCATCCTTCACCCTACCTTTGCTGATCCTTGGCACCTATTAATTGCCTCTTCTTTGCTCAGTTTCTTATATCATGAGGATTTTCACCTACCTCACCTGTGTGGCTGATGCAGAAATTGAGCGCTCCCTTTCCAGAGGCTGGCTGGTTCTGGAGGTTCCTTTCTGGGGACTTCCTGGAGTCCAAACCTGCCATATCTTTGGCAACACCAGCACTGATAAGGGAAAAAATTGTTAGGCTGCATCACAGGCAGCGTGATTTGACTCTGATACAGTCTGATGCAGCCATTTGACTGCCTGGTGCGGTTCCAGTCTAATCATTTTGCCAGCAGTACTGTAGATGTAAGAAATCCTGTGTTTGTTAGCACTGACTGAACCTACTGACGCAAGGATGTTTATATCATGGGATTTTTCTAAAACCAGACAGCCCTGTAACTCCATCCGTCCAGAGGCAACACGCCTTTCCAGAATGCGTGCTCAAACAGAGGTGTTACGTGTTGTAGGTACGGCTGCTTCCCAAGTTCTCATCAGTGATAAGTCATTTTAGAAGTTTAATTCTTCACTGGTTTGGTTTTAGATGGAAATATGAATTCCTGCACAAGGATGAAACATCAGTGAATTAGCTGTTGATTTTGTTATTGCATGGAGTTTATAAGCCATTTTTCTTCTTTTCTTCTTTTCCCCTCCCCACTCCAGCAGTGTGCAGGGTAGAAGGGAACAGGACGCTTATGTCAGTGGTCTAGGATGGCCAGTGAAGGCTCCAACATCCCAAGTCCTGTGGTCCGCCAGATTGACAAGCAGTTTCTGATTTGCAGCATATGCCTGGACCGTTACAAGAACCCCAAAGTACTTCCCTGCCTGCACACTTTCTGTGAGAGGTGAGTCCTTTCCTCAAGCTGGTAACGAGGTTTTTGTGTCATGCAACAAGCACCTGGATGGGGACTTTTCTGTTTACTTGTAAAGGTCATCTCAAGGCATGATGAAGTCTGGGAACGCTGGAAACTCAGGGATGTAGAAAAACACTGTTATTTGTGGCAGTGGAATATTTGGAATACATTCCCTTTATGCAAGGGTAAATAAAAAGTAAATCCAATGAAACTAATGAATACAGTAACAACCACGTGAAAAGTGTTGGCATTCAGAATTTGGACCTCAAATTAATGGACTCAAATTTATCCTGATTAGTATAATTGGAAACAATAAAACCCTTTCTCTGTTGATTTACTAAGCAGAGAATTAATTATGCCATCCTTTAATGTCTAAGGGTTAGACATGATATATACATTATTAATAACCTGTGATAACATGTCTTCATTATTTTGCAGCTTGGTTGGCTGAAGTGGAAAAGCTCTGAAAAGAGATGTGATAAACCAGAAATCTGGCACCTACTGTATTTAGCTAAATTAATTGAATATCCATAGTGATAATGTTAATACTGTATCATCCATCAAATGGTGGAGAAAATACAGTATCTGCAGAAAAGTTAGCTGATGAATTATTTGTTAGAGTTCTTTACCCAGTCACGTGATTCAACTGTTTGGATTATATGTTGAATGGCATGAGAATTTTAATAAATGATATTTTGTGTGAACATTTAGTTCACGAGATTTCCACTTCCTACAATTGTGATGTGCATGTCTAACTTTGCACGGGGTGCAGGAAAAATTGTGGGTCTCCGAGTGTGTCAGATGAACTGGTCTTTCGTAGAAGAATAGGAAACCCTGACTTCACTGAAGTCAGCAGTGAAACTCTCGCTGAAGTCAGGGAAGTCAGAATTTTCACCACCATGTCTTAAGTTTCTTGACTTCAGTTCACGTGCAAATCCTAAGGTCAGCTTCTGGTTTTCATTGTAATCCTCTTATGCTGATCTGGTTATGGAGAGAGGCTGGAGGAACTCTTCCACTGTACTGCTGATGTGCAAAGCCTAAGCTCTCCTTTCGGAGAGCCCTTACTGGGGGGTCAGGAGGAGAGCTGCCATGGGAGGATGAGGAGTGGTGCAAGAAAAACCCTTGGAAGTGGATAAGAGCTGTGTGGCCGTGCGAGGTCACACTTTCTTGGTTGGCATCTCTTGAGGAATTTGGTGTAGCACTGCTCCCATTAAGGATTGCATTCTGCAAAGCTTCCTGTGCTTATTGGGACTACACTGAATTGCAAATTGCAGTTGGATGTTGCATGCCCAGCAGACATTAACTTTTCAAGGCCAGTTACCTAGACCAGTCTGCTGCATGTTGTTGATCACAGAACTTTTGTGTCAAATTTATATTCTGTGAAATTTAGTTTTTCTAAAAAGCCCCCAACAACCCTCCCCCCTCACACAAATCAAACACAAAGAAACAAAAATCTGCTCCAAACCTCCCCTGAACATAAACTGTGATAACCGAGGCTGTGCTTCTCTAGGTAATGAAGACAGCTCTGTTGATCCTGGCGAACTGCCAAATAACTTTCCTAGTTGAAATAGATGGAAAAATTTCCATTGGTTTCATTGGGACCAGGTTTGAGCTCTGAAACACTAAACCCACAAATTAAAGTTAATAAAGGAGATTCTATTGGAAAGACAAGGGTCAACCACCAGTTAGGCAGTTAAAGGCACAGGCTCAAATACTTGATGCAATAACTTCATGTCTGTCAAACTTCATCTGGTAGTCTATCATTTTTATTAGCCTATGAATAGGATGCAGTAGATGTCCGGAAGCATGGATCCCCTCTGCATAAATATCTCAAAGGCAGGCACATAACTCTTACAGTGATGCCAGCATATAAACCGTTTCTCCTGTGGCAGAGGAAAAAGGTTTAAAAGAAAAAAAAATCACTGTAACCACTTTTACTTCTGAAGCCTGGTGATGTACCTTTCCTTTTGTAAGTAGGGGTAGTACTATTTCAGACCAGTCCTTCAACTGAAAGGAGGTTTCTTTCCTCTTTGACACTTTGCCTTTCTCTCCCCTTCCACCTCCTTTTCCCATAGGTGCTTACAGAATTACATTCCAGCCCATAGCTTAACCCTTTCTTGCCCCGTGTGCCGCCAGACCTCCATTCTGCCAGAGAAAGGGGTTTCTGCACTCCAGAACAACTTCTTTATCACCAACCTGATGGATGTCCTGCAACGAACGCCGGACAACAGCATTGAAGACTCCTCCATCTTGGAGACTGTCACCGCTGTTGCGGCGGGCAAACCACTCTCCTGTCCCAATCATGATGGAAATGTAAGTGAGATGAACTCCTGTGATGTGTACAGGTACTGATATGTACTGGCTGGTCTGGTTTGTCATAGATATTTTGTTCTAAAAAGATAGGGGGGAATTGGAATCGCACTAGTTCTTATGCCAACAAAAGACAAGTGATTCTTACAATTAACTCAGATGCTTTTAGTGGAGCATTTTAAAGTAGTCAGGGTATTATTTCATCTAACTTTTTCATCTAAGTCATCTTGGATGATACTGTCTTTTGGCACGTTTGGTCAAAATTATTGTCCTGTGAGTGCTGAACCTTGTGCTTTTGCCACTTTGTGATGGGTTTCCATAACTCTTTTGCTTGTAGAATCAACTATTGTCATGTGCTTGTTTAGTCAGTATGTGGCAGGGACCTTACAAGCTTAACTGACCTGCACACTGGGGCAGTACCAAAAGCTGTGTGAGCATATTACCATGGAGCCAAGTAAAAGGGCTCAGAATGATTTGAGTCAGCGAAGGCTAGAAACAGAGAGCTTCTTTTTATCTGCAGTGTTTTGTGTGTCACATCTATCAGTTACTGGAGGATGCTTTCTTTTTTATCTCCACCTACCTTTTTCACCCAGCATCCCTCCCACATACACCCTCAAATCAGATCACTGAATGCATCGGCAAGTACTCCCAACTGGGTAAGTATTCCCAGATTATTACAAGAGCAGCTCTAACTCTGCTTACTTAAAAATTTTCAGCATTAACTTCTGTGGCTTCATGGTAGGCATATGAGCTCCTATCTTACAGCCAGGCTTATGCAAATGTGTAAGCAGGCAACATTGCAAAGCTGAGTGATGCTGTGTTGTGAACTGAATGCTGTGCTTCTATGCAAGCCAAGAAATACGTGCTAGTATTTTAAGACAACTTTCAGGGGACTGTTTTATTTGATACTCAGTTTAGGTATAGCAGTTTTATAGGAATAATTTAGCTGATAGTTAGTGATTACTCTTATAGAGGGACAGCTCAGTTCTTTTACCTTTACTGACCTGCTGGAATTAGATGGACTTGTAGAACTGATTTGCTGTACACTCTGATTAATGAATAACTGGTATAACTTTTGAATTGTGTGCTATACCTATGTGTGTGTAATGGTTACTGGTTAATATGTTCGTAGTTTTTGTTTGCATTTTATTGTCTCTCCTTAAAATGAATCACAGTTCTTTTCTGACACAGCAATCGTGAAAGGGGTCATTTGATTGTGAAATGCAGAAAATGGTCAAAATGAAGATATTACTTGGTTTGCATTTTACATTTTCAGCTGATCATTCTTTGGGTGTGCTTAGAAAAAACTGGTTTGCCTACAATTAAATATGACACCTTATACCACTCTGAGAACTCCTTTCTAGGGAAAGGTGTTTTTCTAAGTCCTCCAAACCCCATGTACTTGTCTTGCCTTGAAACACAGTATGCCCTTTAGGATGCTGAGTAGTGTGTGCTGGGAGTATCTTCTTGCTTCAGTAAGTATCTGGGAGGGCTGGGAATAGGCTGAGGGTGACTCCAATTTAGAGCTTTGTGGAGATAGGAAATTAAGAGCTAAAGTGCACACATTAGTCCTTGCGATGGGAGGAGCTGAGATAAGCTTTGGCGAGAACTGCTTGAGGCTGGTCAGTGGGTTTGGCTGAAGGGCAGGGTGTGCAGGGCAGGGTGTGCAGGGCAAGGTGTTGGGCACCTTAGACCTGACTGAGGAAACACGTTTCTGCTGGCTTCATGTGTACACAGCATGAAGGCACTGTGTGGCAAGTGCCTGGCTGCTAGCACCTTTGCTGGGGCCTCTAGAGAGTGAAAGAGGATTGAGGTGGTAGTTGAAGCAGAATGCCTTCACAGAACCAGCAGTAATTCTGCCCTCTGTTAGTTTTTATGTATTGCTTGGGGTAGGGTCAGACCCATTGTATTTTTACTATCAAGGGTAAAAATTTACATCAAGTATATTTCATCTAAATATTACCAGATTTTCTTTGCATCATCTTGGAAATAAGTTTCTATTTAAATAAGTTTTTTCAATCTTTCCAGCCATGCTGGCTTTAAGCCTCTCTGATTAAAATCAAATACAAAATGATGTGCCAATACTTTCTCATTGACATGCCTTTCTGCTTGTAACTTAGCCTTCCTCAGGCCATGTACTTTCCCTTCCAGTTGGTCTCTTATTCCAACCACTCATATTTTCCATATGTGTGTGTATCCTATTCCTTCTGCTCACAACCTCTCATCCCCTGTTGCGGCATCTTTGTTGTGTGTATTCTTACAAAAAATAAAACTTCTCTTGTAGGATCTTAACATAAGAGATGGTTTCCTGTGCTTGAACTATTAACAAATGCTTCCTCATATGCACCCAATACAAAGCACAAATATATATTCTTGTTAAACTGAGGTAATAGGGCACATACGTTACGGAACTTTTGAACCTAACAGAAGATTCTTATCTTCTACCTACACATTAAAATAAGATTGGCTTTATCCTCAGCTTCTAAACACTGCAGCTGTTGTTGGAAGTAAGCACCCTGGTTTGCAAACATTGATCTACAATCATTTAGGGGCAGGTACAACAGCCAGGACAGGGAAAGCTGTGAAATTCTAGGTCCATTACTTCATAATATGTAATAAGTGGTATAGCCTCTTTGCAGACACCCATCATGAAAAGTCCATGCTTGGGCTTTATTTGAATTTGAGGTGAAAACCAGTCCAGCATCTAGGATCCATGCTTTTACAGGTGCAGTGTATTTTGTGCCTACAGATTGTAACAAGAGAGCATACCCTGTATTAAATTAAATGCTTGTAACAGGAGAGAGTGCCTTATTTCTGACTAGCTTTTTCTCACAAGATCACTGAATAGCTTGGCAATTTGACAGGTATAAGATCTTGTCTAGCAAAACATTTCCTGAGCTTGTTCAGGTGTTGCTTACTGCCTGTGTGCTTCTGTTAGAAAAATAAATAAGTACCTACCCTTGGTGCTCTGATGAAGTGACTTCATAACAGACCTTATAAAACCTCGCTTTATCTCCTCACCTCTGTACTTCCCACCATGGCACTTAGTTGTGTATCTCATTGTGCAATACTCAGTGTGTCATTGAGGCTAAATAAAAAAATCAGGATATCAGAGTTAGACTCTTTTGAGCATTACAGCTAACAAACTGAGCTCTCTGCTGGCAAAATTTTGTTCTGCCTGTCACAAAATGTGATACCCATGTTGGACATGGAAGGAAGACAAGAAAAGCCAGTAAGACCTGTCTGTCTGTAGTTGGAAATGAATCTCACCTGATTACGAAATGCTACACAAAATCTTAGGAAATCAGCTTATCTAGGCACTTGAGGACTGGATCATATTAATACTGGGTTTTCTTTTTCCTTCAGCAATGGCACAATCCCCAGATTTTGATGGGAAATGAAAGCTGCTTCATTCATGCTGATTGTAGCTTGACTGAGGCAAAGATGACTATTTCTATGCAGACACACACATTAGATCCTTGTGGGTTTCAAGCTGTTACCATTCTAGCTTATGTGATGGATTCTCTGGTGCTTTAAAAGGAAGAAAGTTTATTAGGCTAAACTTTAATATGCCAATGAGATGCTTTCTTTCCTATATATATTGCTGCAAATATGTTTATTATGAATTGTTCAATAGGAAACAGAAATATTAAATTACACTAATTGTTGTATCCAAAGATAAAAATATTTAATAAAGGCTTGTTAAAACATCTTGAACCTGCGCATTAAATTATGAAGAGGCAGAAAGATGAACTTTTGACACTCATTTAAAAGAAATTAAATTTTCTGACCATATAAAAAGACTAAAAAAAAAATCCTAATAAAATATATAAAATGTTGCTCCTTTTGGTTGTTTCTGGTTGCAAATTTTTGAAGCCTTTGAGAAGAATTTAAAGCCTAAACTCTATTTAACTCATTTCCTCTAGGCACAGTAAGACTGCATCACAACTTAGCGCCTACTAATGTAACTGTCAGGCCTTGGAGGATCTACTAATGTGAAACTGTTAAATTCTAGTGTTGATAGGGATTGTCATTGTTTAGAAGGTCTGTTTATGTTTGGTTTTGTTTTGTTTTCCTGGCCGATATATTTGATCTTACACTGTTTATTTCCAGCAGCTTTTAAATTTTCTCTGAAGTGGCTTACACAAATGGCCAACAAAAGCCTTAAACCCTCATTGTGTGTGAATCCCATATCTTATGAATGGAGATAAGAGAGAAGAATGGGAATGACACAGAAAGGAGCTTATCAAAGGAAAATCCCTATTAATGCTGATAGCCACATGCAAATCACGGTCTTACTTCACCTTCCTAATTCTCAAGATGTCTTGGAGTAGCCAGCTACTTTGCACGGTGCTGTTACAGGTTCCTCTACTCACCTGAAAACCGCTGTTTCTACACAACCATCTTCTTGTCAACCAACATCCCCAGCCCAGCCTTGTGTGCAAGGTCTAAGTGCCAGAAGCACCAGCTGAGTTATTCAAGAGTCTGATGCTATGCTATGAATGCAAGAGAGCTGCCAGTGTCTTGCTTTGAAGCATATACTATGAGCTTCCTTATGCACTTTTAATAAGCCTAAAATGCTTGGTGCTTGAGGACTTCCTAGCTGTAGAAGAAAGCCTTATGCCAAATTTGCATCTGTGTGCATTATTTTGGGCACAGCACTTTTCTCTTTCTTTCCCTTCATGAATGTATTCAGAATTTAGGGTATTTATTACATGCAAAGATCTGTTTTATCTCCAGAGAGCATCTTACTGGGTACATAGCAGGTTGAAACAATCTCTTCCTCTTTCAAGTTTAGATCAGCACTCTTATTATAATCTCAGATGTGAGGTTTTGGTGGTTTTAAGGGATTAGTAATGAGATACAGAGATTTTTCTCTGTAGCACATTGATTCATTTAGGGTGTTTTTCTCTAGCAAAAAAACCGTGCTGTTTAGTGAGCTCCATCAAGGTCATGTTCCTTGGGTGGCCTGGTTATGAAAAACATCCTAAGTCTACACTCTCCTTGGCAGACAGGATGGGGAGACTAAGGATTGAGATAGCGAGGGGACTTGAATGCCTTGGTTTTTTGAGTTGTTTCAGAGAACAGTTGAGAGAGACACCAAAACTTACTATTACACAGTATAAATATGATGTTAGGGCCTGCCTTGAAGTCCAGCATTCTGTTTCCCAGGCTGCTGTTGTGACACTTCCTGATGCAATGAAATGCTTTTAAATCAGCATTCTGATATGAATATAGAACAGCCATCTTTTAGGCAGTAAATTAGTGGTGGCTAAGAAAGGAGAAACTTAGTCTTAGAGCTTGGATAATAACATGAGTCCAAGACCCAGTAAGATGTCCTTTGAGCGATGTTACTGCTGTGGTGTTTGAATTTAGAGTTGTGCACTTTTCCAGGTAATGGAGTTTTACTGCCAGTCCTGTGAGACTGCCATGTGCCGGGAGTGTACAGAAGGAGAACATGCAGAGCATCCCACGGTACCCCTCAAGGATGTGGTGGAACAACACAAGGCTTCCCTCCAAGTCCAGCTGGATGCTGTCAACAAAAGGTATCGAGACTCCACTGGTTATTTTCCATTTTCAGTTCTACCACTGGCTTTCTGTGTTACCCTGGGTTGATGTGCCATGGGCTTTTGCCTAGAAAACAGAGATAGTGAGGCTAGCATAAGGAAAAGAAAATCCTTTGAGTGCAATGACCTGAAGGGTTAGAGAAAAGAGCTAAAGATTCCGATCTATCCTTCACAAAACAGAGGCCAATAGAAATTCAAGTGTCCTCCAAACAAGAGGCATAAAATGTTAAGGAGAAAAGTACTAGCCAGTCGTGAATTTAATGACAAATAAATAATACTAGATGCTTAACAGACTAATACAAACAGTATGGTGGCAGAAAGGCTTTAAAAAAAAAAAGGTGAAAGTGGGATAGATCTAGTTATATCTTCCTGAGCAGATACATTTGCATAAAGGACAGAGGATACAAGGCCTCATTGTTAGAAATGCCCAAAGTCTAATGGATTTCCACAGGGGAGGGCCCTGGCTTAGCCTTACTTTATGAGACCAAAATCACTGTGTGGTTACAAAAAGAATGAACTTACTTCTGGGAAATGACTGAGTTTAAAGCCAGCCTGCTGATGAGATGGTTTCATCAAAGATATCAGAGCAAGGGCCAATGTTTAATGACTTTTGAAACAGCAATCTTTGTAATTTAATCCCTCCCTCAGGCTTCCAGAGATCGACTCAGCACTTCATTTTATATCTGAAATCATACACCAGTTAACCAACCAAAAGGCTAGCATTGTAGATGACATTCATTCCACTTTTGATGAACTCCAGAAGACTTTAAACGTGCGAAAGAGCGTGCTGCTTATGGAACTGGAAGTGAATTATGGCCTTAAACACAAAGTAAGATGCATGTTTTGTTTCAATAAAAACCTATTAATTTAACCAAACAGATTTTACAAATGATGCAGGATACCAGTTTGACCAATTGTGACTCAGATTCAGGAGAGAGCTTTGTTTTCCTGAAATCAAGTGCTGCAGAGCCTTGCTTGTGGGTGCCCAGCCTTATAAATGAAATTGAGACCCTGTATGGGCAGGTACCCCTTTGTGCATGGTGTGTGAGGATCTAAAATGGCCAATACACTAAGTAGACAGCTGCTTAAAGCCATGATACTGACGTATAGATGACAATAAGGGAACACAAAGTCTAAAATCCTTGGGCTGCACTCCTATGACTCCCCCCCACTTCCCTTCATGCAGATAGAATCATAGAATCATAGAATAGTTAGGGTTGGAAAGGACCTTAAGATCATCTAGTTCCAACCCCCCTGCCATGGGCAGGGACACCTCACACTAAACCATGTCACCCAAGGCCTCATCCAACCTGGCCTTGAACACCGCCAAGGATGGAGCATTCACAGCCTCCCTGGGCAACCCATTCCAGTGCCTCACCACCCTCTCAGTAAAGAACTTCTTCCTTATATCCAGTCTAAACTTCCCCTGTTTAAGTTTGAACCCATTACCCCTTGTCCTGTCACTACAGTTCCTGATTAATAGTCCCTCCCCAGCATCCTTGTAGGCCCCCTTCAGATACTGGAAGGCTGCTATGAGGTCTCCACGCAGCCTTCTCTTCTCCAGGCTGAACAGTCCCAACTTTCTCAGCCTGTCTCCATACGGGAGGTGCTCCAGTCCCCTGATCATCCTCGTGGCCCTCCTCTGGACTTGTTCCAACAGTTCCATGTCCTTTTTATGTTGAGGACACCAGAACTGCACACAATACTCCAAGTGAGGTCTCAGGAGAGCAGAGTAGAGGGGCAGGATCACCTCCTTCGACCTGCTGGTCACGCTCCTTTTGATGCAGCCCAGGACACAGTTGGCTTTCTGGGCTGCGAGCGCACACTGAAGCCAGCTCATGTTCATTTTTTCATCGACCAACACCCCCAAGTCCTTCTCTGCAGGGCTGCTCTGAATCTCTTCTCTGCCCAACCTGTAAGATACATGCCAAACAATTTCTCCTGAAGAACTGAGCAAGGCTTGCTGTTTTGCTTTAAGGCAGTGTTTTGCTTTCAAGTACCTGCTAACGTATATCGTGTTAGATGTCACTCGTTGGAACACATAAAGATTGGAGGGACATCTCACTTTCTCAGGGGAATGCAGACAACAATAGATTCCAGAGCTGTATTCACTCTCGTATTTCTTATCTGGATGATGGAATATTGTGCTTTTCCCCTGTATAGTAGACTAAGCTTCAAAGGAAGAGAACAGAAATCTGTGCTTCTGCAAAGACGAGCTTGTAGCCTGGTTGGGTAGGGTTTTTTCAAGGATTAGTCAGTCTGAATCAGGCAAATGAAATAATTTAGTCCTTGTCTTCCTGGGCATCATTTGTCTGCTTTATATAAAGAAAGATCTTTTCCCTCAAAGCCTACAAAAGAAAGTAGCATCAACAACTGGAGTTTCAAGAGTGCCTGATAATATTAGCATCTTTGGGCATTCTCTGCAATTATGGAGCAGCTTGAGAATCGCCTGATGTCTGAAGCTGAGGAATGCTGCCTTCCTGGATCTGGAACAGGCTAGGTCATTAGGAAGGTATTGAACTGCTGAGCCTGTGAATATGGAGGAATTCTAACATGTGCGCAAGATGTGTACTTTCAGGAACACACGGAGGCCAAAACCCTCAGGGCACAGAATTCAGACATCTTCAGAGCTAAGCAGGAGTTACGGAGCTTTTAGCATCAAAAAGTTGGACATAGATCCCAGGTTCATCTAAATGTATTCAAGATGTCACAAAACCTTATTTTTTTATCAAGTAAATATACTAGAGTATGTACAAAATTCACACAAGATGAAATATGATATTAATTTATCTTACTTATTTTGGCCATCAGAGAAACAAATTTTTACAAAGCTGTAAAGCAGTAAAAGAGCCATCTCCCCTGTCTGTATAAAAAAGAGCTATTGGAGTTGAATTTTACTTTTGAATAAATAGTGGTGCTGCAAAATAATGCAAAGCCAAATATTCTGTTATTCTGACCATGTGCTTTGTAAAAACATAAAAATGAAAGGGCTGCACATTACTAGAAGAAAGTTGGTGATTCAGTTTGAGTTGTGCAATGGACTGAAAGAGGCCTTGTGTAAAATACTCTAAAATACATTTTAAATATTAGCTATGGTAAGATTTAATATTTTCCATCTTTGTAATGAAAGAAAACTATTTTGAGAAAATAATGGGTTTAAAATGTAGCTGCAAATTGTCTTCCTCCTCAGTTTGTGGTTTTTCATGCCAAGCATATGGGGTTTTGTCATCCTAGGACTTTATTAGCTATGCTATCTGTTTAATTACTTGTGTCCTTGAATAAACACAAAGCAGATTAGAAATGCCCTGTATTGAATCCTGAGACTTGCCTAGAAAAACAGACAACTTGAAATTTCAGTGTAGTCTTGAAATTTGTTCATTCTGTTTCGCTTGACAAAGATTTTGTCTTATCACTTTCTCATCAGCCTGGATTTTCTCCAGTGGGAGAAAAGCAGACAGCTTTGTAAAAATCAGAAGAAAAATGCCCTTAGAATGTGGTGCCCTTACATGGTGTGTCCCCACAAGAGAAGCCATAGCAATAAATACACCCAGTCTCCAAGTTTGCTTCAAAATCAATTGAAAAGTTTCAAAAATATTTACTTTACAATGATGGTCAACAAAATAACTTTTCTGATGCACAGGAATGTCTGTGCCCTGGTTCTTCTTTGTGAGAAAAATATACCACATGTGTGACTGGGTACTTTGGTTTGGGGATTTCATCAGAGAGTGTCGAGGGTAGCGGGAACGTTTGGGTTTTCCTGACTTTCGTGAATTTCTCTGCTAGGTTGTTATAATTCAGGGATCCTTTTTCCAATTGATTGCAAAACTGGTTTTAAACAAAAAGTTACCCTTGTTCCCAGCTCACACCTAACAATTTTGAGGTCAGTATTGTTTAGAGGATTTTACACCAAGGGACAGAACCAAGCCTATAATAAAAGCTCTTCCTCAGTCTCTAAATACAGAGTAGCTACTTGCTACCCACCAAAATTTCAGACTACTGAACCCAACTTTTCGCAATATCCACAATCCATCCTTTACATTTTGTTTTCCTGCCTGCTGAAACTAAGGAATCATTTTACGCACTTCTGCTGGAGAGACTTCCTTCTTCACTTATCTAGATCAGGAATCACACATTTCCTCAAGATGGATGTACAGTGCCTTCTTGTCTGTCTCCATGGAGGAGCAACCCAAGGTTTCCCTGGGCTCTGAAGAAATTTTCATGAAGTTTCTTGCAGCCTCCCCTAGTAATGGACCTGTGACTCCAAAATAGCTCTACCCCTGTGCATGCAGCTCAAGTCCCAGTAATTATCTCACTAACTAGGAATACTGAGAGGTAGATGGAGCAGGTGGGGCAACTAAGTTGAGAGTGGATCTGTGAAGCCTTGAAAACCCAAAACAGGGCATGTTTTTTGTGTTGCAGTATGTTATTCCAGAACATGTAGGGGATCAGTGTGGTACTTTTTCAAAAATGAAACTTTAAACTCTAAAATAAAGCCCTATAAATTGGATTTCTACAAGGGCCTTCAAATATAAAGCATGCTACATCTTGCTAGGACAGGTCCTGTAACATAATGCTAATCCAGTGTCTGGTAATATACACAGGTCCTCCAGACACAGCTGGACTCCCTACTTGAAGGACAAGAAAGCATTAAAAGTTGCAGCAACTTTACAGCCCAAGCCCTCAACCATGGCACTGAAACTGAAGTTCTGCTGGTGAAGAAGCAAATGAGTGACAAGCTGAATGAACTGGCTGAGCGGGACTTCCCATTGCAGCCCCGTGAAAATGACCAGTTGGACTTCATAGTGGAAACAGAAGGCCTGAAGAAGTCCATTCACAACCTGGGTACTATTTTAACTACCAATGCTGTTGCCTCTGAAACAGTTGCCACAGGTGAGGGCCTGAGGCAGACAGTGATCGGACAGCCCATGTCTGTTACCATTACAACCAAGGACAAAGATGGGGAGCTGTGTAAATCTGGGAATGCTTACCTCACTGCTGAACTGAGCACGCCTGATGGGAGTGTAGCAGATGGAGAAATACTTGACAATAAAAATGGCACTTATGAATTTTTGTATACTGTTCAGAAAGAAGGGGACTTCACTTTGTCACTGAGACTTTATGATCAACATATCAAAGGTAGCCCATTCAAACTTAAAGTAGTCAGATCAGCAGATGTGTCCCCTACCACTGAGGGGGTTAAGAGGCGTGTTAAATCTCCTGGCAGTGGTCATGTGAAGCAGAAAGCGGTGAAGAGACCTGCGAGCATGTACAGCACTGGCAAAAGAAAAGAGAATCCCATTGAAGATGATTTGATCTTCAGAGTAGGTAGGTGACTTGTCTGCTACCTATTGACATACCTTAAATAGATCAGGGAAACGGAATGAAAAATTCTGGAAGTTAAAGTATTTTAAGGTTAAAGCTGTAAGTAGAGCAGCCTGATAATATCTTTAGGCCTCTTGACTTTGCTCATATGTAAATTTCAAAAGCACATACTTCAGAAAGTCTTTTTGCAGCAATTATGTAATTTGAAATTGCGTTGAAAAATGCATATGTCTGATTTTGGATAAAGTATTTTGCCACCTTTTCTGCACTCTATTGGGCATCCTAAAATGAAAATATAAATAAGATCAATGTTTTAGATTAGATTAAATTACTTTAAAGAGTTGCATGGCAAGAAGGGAAGTGGGAGTTCTCTTTCTCTAAAGCTATTGCCTTAGAGATTAATCTAATTCACTGACCTAGAACTATAAATGATAAATCCTGTGGTCATATATAGTTATTTCGTTATGTCAGCACAGGACAAAATGATGGTTTCTTTTATTTTCATTTTTCCCCAACATCTAAATATGTTTGGTTCTTCATATAGTGTAATGTTATCTGTGGACTTCTAATTCTTGGTAAAAATGTAACATCTTGATATCATTTACTGGGGTTTTCCTTCAGGTCTCTTGATATACACTTGTTTTAAGCTATATATAATAATTCATCATTTTAAAAGCCTGTACGATGGGCTACTGTATTTATATAATATCTACTTATACCATTAGAAAATACTTTTCGTTTTGCAAAATGTGAAGAAACAAAATGTTTTCTAAAGAAAAAAGGTAGATTAATTTTTAATATGTACAAGTCAGGATTTCAGCAGTGTGTGTTACCAAGTTTGACAACCCGTAAGGTGGCTTCCTGCTTTGTAGCAGAGAACTGATGGTAGTTAATCCTGGAGGATTTATTAATAATTTTATTGAAAATACATCTGGGCACCATTTGTCAGTTGGATAACCCTGTCCATCTGGTTTCTCATCTGTCATATTTCTGATAGATTCCTTGCTTTGATAAGAGAGTATATGCAATAACATAATAGTTTTCTATCAGAAAATGAATTCAGGAAGCATGCTTTGCTTGCTGAATAGGAAAGTGCAATGTAAGCTTTGAATAAAGCCACCCATAAAATTACCAGTTTTCCCAGATGGCCAGTGCATTTCCTAGAAGATAAATATAAAATCATAGAATGGTTTGGGTTGGAAGGGACCTTAAAGATCATTGAGTTCCAACCCCATGGGCAGGGACACCTTCCGCTAGACCAGGTTGCTCAAAGCCCCGTCCAGCCTGGCCTTGAACAATGCCAGGGATGGAGCAGCCACAGCTTCTCTGGCAGCCTGGTCCAATGTCTCGCCACCCTCACAGTGAAGAACTTCTTCCTAATGTCATTGCTGGTACTGGTAAGAGAGGTAGAGGATATGTCCAAATGCAGTCTAGATCTTTTTGGAGCCCTGTTTTGAATCAGGGTTAAACAAAATATTTAAGAACAATGTCTGAACCCTGTTTGGAAAGACAACATCTCTCTAATTTCTTCTGGAATGGTTGTGACATGTTGTATGCTAGACAGCTGGATGGACAGATACAGGCAGAGTCTGTGTGTCTGTAGCAGGTAGGAGCAGGATAACAAAGCCTGCACAGATACATTGTGCCTGTGAGTAACAGGAAAACACTGGCTGACACCTTCACTAAGTACTAAGCCCTCTTGTATCAAGCGCTAATTTGTTCCAGTGTGGAAATCATAGATATAAATACTTTAAAAGAAAAAAGGAAAAAAAAAAAAATTATGTCCTGAAATTATTTTAAACCTGTTAATATTCTTATTTAAAACTTTTGGTATGGATTAAAGTGTTTTCAGCTTGTAATTTCTGCTTCTGTATCCCTTGCTTCTAGTGAGCAGTTTCTAGCCTGACTATCAATAGTGGTATGGTTCTGCTTTGGGTTTTATTGTTGGTCGTGTTTGTTGGATTTTAGTTTTGTTTAACTACTCTCTCCAACACACCATAAACTCTAGAAGTCTTAAATGTTTTCCAAAAAGTGCAGTGCCCCTTCTTTGTGTCATGATGCAGTCGTGACCGTGTGCTTTGTTTTGGAGTTCTGCCTCCTGCCCTTCTTCACCATTCTATCTCCCCAAAAAAGAAGGACAAATAAGTAGAATAAGAGCTATGCGTGTCTCAGAGCTTTTGCTTGATGACACATCTCAGGAGTGTCCACGTTTGGGATATATGGACAACTGTTTTAATGAAAAACTAAGCTGAGAGTAATACTTTATCCTCTTACATATTCACGTCTCAGCCATCATTTCACAGAATGACCTTACATAGAGATGTCCCTCTGGGTTTCTGTGGGCTTATGTATGCATTTTCTGAAAGGTCTCTTAAGCCATTGCAGCCGTAATGCTCTAGGTTTTTACACTCTTCCAAAATATGCAAAATTAATGAAGACAGGTGAAACTTCTGACATTTTCACAGCAATTGTCTCCATGAATTTAAGAGTTTGTTTAGTTCCAGCTTCAGCTCACTTTACCTTTTTTGATGAGGTAACATAAAATAGTGTTTATCACTGTTTTCCGATACAACTGCATATCTATTTTGAACCCATTGTTGAATTCTTCTAATAGCCCTGGCCAAATCTGGATTTGTAGTTTAAACTGAGCAAGATAAATCTTCTATTTGAGCTGCCAGAAGCTCACACAGCTGTGTTGGAGAACCATACTGTAATATTCCTATTGGCATCCAAGTATGCTGAGTATGCTATTGTATATATGCTGATGTAAGGGCTTTTATGCACAAGTAAATTGATCAGCTCCTAGCAGGAGATTGTTCTTGTGCTAGGATTAACAGAAATAGCATTAATACAACATCAGTACAGTTAAGTGCTTTCGTTCATGGGGAATTGTGCATTGTATCTTTTGCCCATTCTGTTATTCATGGCTTTTAAAACGGCATGTGGCTCTATTCAGACATTTTAAGGTCAAACTATTGAGTGCACATTCATGCATTCATGTAATTCGTATTTACAAGAGCAGTATTTCTTGCTTCATCCTCTTCTCTCTCAGTAACTTGCAACCTTAACATTTAAATTTTTGTTTTAAACAGGAATAATCTCTAACAGGGTGTCCATGCAATATCTGTGTAGCACGTACTTGGTTTATACAAAAGAAAACAAGAATGTGCTTATGATACCCAGAAAATAATTGTTGTGACATGTTTTTTTGCTGCCTCCATAAGTGGAAAGGGAAGGCTCTTTTCTGTTACCCTGCTGTTTTGCTTTAGACGCATGCTGAGCAGAGGATAATGGAGGTGAGGGATGTTCACAGTGTCAGCAACTTCCACCTTATCTGGTAAATCTATTCCCTGATCTCTGAAGGAGGGTTAAAAGCCATGGGTAGCATGAGTTAGCTACTCTGTCCAGGACCCCATAGCTCTAGCTCTGCCATGCTATGCCATATGCCTTGGTACTTTTTCTCTTCTGGCACTTCTCATGACAGGGTTCTTTGACACCGTTTAGCAGTCGTGGTACTATTTCTCACTTTAACTTGTTTTTCTCTTCATTTATTTATACTTGGGATTGGCATTAGATACAGCCAGATGGAGAGCTGGCTCTCTGCTAATAAGTTCAATTTTCCTTTTCCTCTGACTGTGTTTAGTTGTCTATTCAGTCATGTAACTGAGCATCTAGTTTAGCTGGTACATTTAATGTGTGTAATTCATTCTGATTCTGTGCCTTTAACAGTACGTTCTGTCAGCCTCCTTAGTAGGTGTGGATGTCGTCTTCTGGTCTGTTATCAATGCTGAAAGTATATTAGGAACTCTACCCAAAAACTCAAGAAAAAGGCCTATGTAATAATTGCTTTAGTGCAGTTTAAAAGCAGGCTTAGGTGAAGCAAAGGGATTCTTGATCAGGTGTTCCTTCTTTACTTTTCCTCTGAAGGCCTCTGCCTGAAGCTCTGTATTAGATTGTCCTGTTTGAAAGGAACAGAGCTGCCTACAGATGTATACTTTTTGACGTTTTAAAAAAATACAAAGGGGTTATATGGGTACATATCTTGAAAAAACATTTTCCCAGCTGCAGCTAGCCCCCTTCTAAGGATGGTCCAGAGAATCCCCAGCGTGGGTCTGATGTCCTGATGACAGAGACCTGGTCTTGGTTCATCATTCAGGGCTTTGCTGCTATACCAGCGAAGAACTGCTCCTGAGGTTCACCTACCCCAAAGATGTGTGTATACTTAGTTGTGGTGGCAGGGGCTCTGCTGCACAAGGAAGGCTTGGAGGTGGTCTTGGCCAAGCTTTTAGGGACAGATTCTGTGTAAAGCAAATTAATACAGATCAGCCCAAACTTCGCTACTATCAGTGTGTGGGAGTATCTGCCAGAGTTTCTACTGCATTATTCATTCCTCCTTAAAGGCCACAAACATTGTGTACCTTCATCCAACAGATTGACTGAATTTAAAATTTAGGTTTGCATGGGAACTTGGGTTAGAAACATTGACATTTATTTGACAGTAAGCACATAGCTTGTTAACAATCAGATTTGGTGCAGTTTTACTAGAGAGCCTTTCGTATTTCAGCTGAGAGATGTCATCACATACCCAGAATGTGTAAGATTTGACTAAATATGTTTTAGTGCTCTGATGAAAAAAGAAATGAAGGTAGGGAACAAGAAAGCAACTCTTTCATAGGTGTCTATGTAGTACGTATATAGACCTCTCCATACTGTTTGGTTTCATTGCTTTTTTCAGTACCACGTACAGAGCAGTTCAAGACGAAGTATTTGAATTGATATAAGGAGGAAAGAAACGGTACTTACACGACAGGTTATGCTACTTGCAACCTCCAAAGTCTCCCCATTAATCTCTAATCTTTCTGCAGGGTTTTTGTCTCTCTGAATCCATTTCTTTCCTGCTGGGGGCAGTGACATGGTTTTTCTTTGTGTTTTAGGAAGCCAGTAGATCGAGCTCAGCAAGCAGAGACGTATTAGTCATATTTGTAAAACTTGGAAAGAAAAAGACACTCCTATTACTATGATAATCAAAAACGTACATTGTAGAACAGGTTTGTCCAGATGCCCAGCACTTAGAGAGCAAATTATTGTTATAGTTACATAACGTAAGTTTTAACATCTTCTGTAAAGTTAATGGGCTTTTAGTTTGGGGGTTGTTTCTCCCCCTCGCCCTTCCTTCTTTTTGGTGAGATTTAATCTCACCTGTATTGTGCAAGAATAAAAGATTGAAATTATGAAGTATTTTCTGTGTGCTAGATTGTTTTGAGCTGAAAATGGATGCTTTTTGTTAAAAGCACATCTTCAAAGCTAGATTGGTTTGTGCAGGCTACGCTCAGTAATACCAGAAGGAATTAGATAATGCTAAGGCAAATCTGGTTGTTTATTATCTGTATACAAAGATGATATAAAAGGAGCTATTCCACAGGCCGCAGATCTTCTTCCTAGTAACTCTGTTCACCCTTCCCCTACTGAAAACTCCACTGTCCTCTCCCAGTCAGCTTGCCACAGAAGTTGCAGTAAAATGTCTGTCTTTTCCTCCTTTGCGCCATGCAGTAGCTCAGAACAGGAGGGAGGTAAGGCTGGGCCAAGACAGGCATGAAACGTGTGAGCTTTCATCTCTAAATCAGGCTGCTTGGGGAACACTGGAATGAGGATTTTGCAACTATCCTCTGGATCCAGCCCTGTGCATGTGAAATGTTGGTGCCTCCCTAGGCTAAGGAGATGGTTGACTGCCCATGATTGAGAGAAGACAAAGCATGGGGTGCCTTGGTACAGAGGGGTGACATCTTGCAGGAAAAGACTTGCTGTAGACTGTCTCTCAGGCAAGTATGTTTATAAAGCAAGAATCTCTATAGGAAGGAGCTATTATCTTTTGGCATGAAAGGGTCAGTTGCAGGAGCCTGCTTTTCCAGAGGCCGACATACTTTATCAAAAGCTTTCCTCTCATTATCTGAACTGCTGCCACTGCCTATGCTTGGATTCAGATCTTTGCTGGCATAGTGAATTTTTCAGATCAGAAAGTTCAAAGTTATCTGTCTTCCCCTCGAATATAAGTTAGGAAATCAGCTGTGTTTCACTATCTCAGCTTTCTTCATCAGAGAAATTTGTGCCACTGCAGAAGGGACTATATCAAGGCTTGTGTGCAAATTAGGACCTATGTAATGTGTTTAATAGCTGCAAAGTACTATATGGAGGAACACTGCATGGAACTGAATTTCATGCACACTGTGCTAATAAATCACTATTTCTTAAAGTTACTGTGAAATGTGACTATGGCATTCCTGGATAATTTGTTCTCCTTTTCCTTTGATGTATGTTTACAAGATCCCACTGAAGAACATTCTGAGTAACTCTTTATATAGGTCTCCCTTATCTTTAAAAATTAAATTCCTTGACTTTCAAGAAGATTTTTCTAAGGGTAAAGAACATACACTCCATATAGCTTGTGCTAGTTGGTTCCAGATGCTCTAGCTTATGCCTCCTCTTTTCTAACAAACGGTTTCCCTTTACTCTCAGTAGTAAAAGGAATGTTTCTCCCTTTTCATCTATTCTCTTTGGCTAAAAGGCAAAAAGGAAACTTATCATTAGCATATGGTGGAAAAAAATTACCGCATGCATCCCTCAGGCACTGCTCATTAACAGAATACACAGAAATGGCTCAAGTGTGGGTAATGTAATTGGTGTGTAACTCACTATTCCCTGAATATGTGCTTTCCCCTTACAGTAAAAAAAACTGAGAAGTATTTTCCTTTTTTAGAGGATGGAGCATTTGGAGTTCAAGAAAACAAGCCTTGAAACGAAGGGACATGCTCACACCACCAAGTGCAGAGGAATTAAATGTTACTTGTTAGGCAGTGACAGGAAATATGCATCCCATACCCATCACTACAGCAGAAAGAAGGGTTGTTAAGAGCATATATATCCCTAATGAAAGCTAAATACAAATCAGAGCTAATACGTATGTCTTATATTGGTCATCACAGTCAGAAGAGTTTTAATTACCGAGCTCCAGGATATTTTGGACTGACTAAAATAAAATGCAAGTTTTTCAGTTAAACCCATATATTGAAACCAATTGATGTCTGATACGCAGCCAGTGAATGCTTATAGAAATACTTCACCAGGAAAAATAGTGCTGCATCCAAGACTTGGAAAGAACAGCTTACAGAGAGACTCTCTGTTTCAAACCTCATTCATTCCTTATGAATAGCCTTGGGGTGCAAGATCATAACTGCAGTCTTGTCTAAAGACCCCTGAGCCTCCTTTACAAACAAAGCCAGAATCTGGATACTCTTTCTGTGCTCCAGGTGTAATCTGGACCAGCCACTTTAGGGCTGATCTTTTAAAGACATCCGTTTGCTGTGTGCCTGTCCTTGCAACATCTCAAAACAAACATTTAAGTACCGAGGCACCTAAACTTAATGAACTTTTGTGAAAATTTGTCATTTCTACAGCTCCTTATGCCCTTAAGCCACTGGGAAAAAGACTTACAGTTCTATATAAATTACTATTGCATTTGTTCTGGGTAAAAATGGGACCTCTGTGTGTGTACACTGCTTTATTGGAACAATCTAAGATCTTTGCCAGAAACATTCAGTCTCCAGCTGTTGATCCTCATTGGCCCACGTGTCCCAGTCATTCAAAGGCAGTTCTTCATCTAAGTTTTGCTTGTAAGGGAATTTTTGAAGTCTATGACTGAAAACTGTGTATGAGTGAATAGGAAACTTCCCCGTCTTGAAATGGCCTCATCCAAAGTGTTCACCAATATGTTTTATCTCAACTTTGTGACTTCACTGAGGAGATTCAGATAATTGTACTAAAACCTTGTCATCTCTTCAGGTTCTTATCTTAGCCTCTGCCTGTATGCTCCTACAGTACCACCCCTTTCATTGCCTTTTTAGTCGAATAAAAATCCAAAGTTTAAAAAAAGTCCATCACTTATGAGAAAACATTTTACCAGTTCCCTCACACAAGAGGCAAATCGCAAACACTTTGATTTGTGAAGGCCAATTATGTTGATGGGGGCTTACTCTTTGGCCTACATGCCAAAGAGTAAGAACTTCTTGTACTTAGAACTGTGGATGGTACTGAGATGGTTCTTTGAAGTTGTAGCAGACACAAAAACTCTTCAAAACAGAAATCTGTAGATCAAGGATGTAATAAATGCATGTATTGGCACTTAGGTCGTAACTCATTAGTCCTGCCTAACCTGATTTCTTATGTGCTTTGTGTTCTATTTTAGGCACCAAAGGAAGAAACAAAGGTGAATTTACAAATCTTCAAGGTGTAGCTGCATCTACAAATGGAAAAATATTAATAGCAGATAGTAACAACCAGTGTGTGCAGGTATGAGGATATGCCACTCTCAGCAGTTTTCTTTTTCTCTCCACCACCACACCTATGCCCTCTTTGTAGTCCAGGGCAGACACATTTCGTACAAATCAAGCAGATCTAGAAAATATAGAGGAAGCTCAACTTGTTTATTATCTATTATCATTCTGTCTTCTTGACCTGCAGCTATCTTTTTCAGATCTACACTATATCTAGTATATATATATATCAGAGTTAACTTCCCTTCCTTATGATGTTTGGCAATGAATAAAGAAAAAAAGAGGTGCAGAAATCTGGAAAAATACCTTTCTGTAAATATAATTTTACATAGTAAATTCATCGCTCTATGTTTTCAACTATAAAGCTAGGACAAGATGCCCTATATTTATATTTTTATATAATTTCTTAAGCAAATACAAACACATAGATGTCATTTTCAAATGGCTTTTAGTCTAATTAATTTATTTTTGTGCCTGATACCATGATCAAATTTCTTCTTTGGTAGCACTCTTGACACCCATGATTTCTTGGCTTCTGTAACCTGTGTCAAAATCAAGCTGTGTTTTTTCATTTGCTTGCTATGTATCTTTTTTACCATTAACAATTTGTCATCACTCTTCAGGCTGCCCATGTGGTAGCAATGAACAAGGCAGCTAGTGGCTTGTTCGTCAGTATGTGGGAAACAGCAAGCCACATGCAGTAAGAATTCGTTTCCAGGCCTTTTCAAAGAGGCAGTCAAATATTCATCATGCTTTGTAATTTGCAGCCACTTCAGAGGAAGTTCAGTGTCTAATTACCTGGCTTGGGGACACAACCAGTGGACTGAATTTTGTGTGGCTAAAGCATCTTTCAGGAAATGGCCTAATACTTACCCTGGAGTCAAATAATTAAATCCTGAAATTCTCTTTTTGCTCCTATTCCTATGTTTTCTACTGACTTAGTCTTTGACTATGGCCAAGTAGCTCAGTGCCTCAGTTTCCTCATTTCTAATATGGGAATAATACCACCTCCTTCCAGCTAAGAGGGACATTTTGAAGCTTAATTCACTAATGTTTGCTAAGTACTTTGAGATCACTGAAGAAACAGTGCAATGTAAGTCCGGAGAACTTCTTTATTTCAAAATTAGGGCCCAGGTGAGGCCTCTTCTTAAATTATGCATATCACTTTCAAATATGGACTGGTAAATGTTCTTCATGTTCCTAACTCTCTTTCTGACTGTAGTGTTCATTAGTGACTTGCTAAAATCTATGCTCCAAGACACAGATGATGTTATTATTTAAAATGAGTGTTTTCTGTTACAGATATTTTCCAATGACGGTCAGTTCAAGAGCCGTTTTGGCATACGAGGAAGGTCTCCCGGCCAGTTGCAGCGGCCAACAGGAGTGGCTGTGCATCCCAGTGGTGACATCATTATTGCAGATTATGATAACAAATGGGTTAGCATATTCTCATCAGATGGAAAATTTAAGGTATGAGTTACCATGGGAACTCTCCAGAGCTTTCTCTGTCTTACAAAGGAATGCAAAGTAATGGGTTTTTTGTCCAGAAACTACATATTTTGGTTGTAACTTAGTCCTAATTCCATTGATGTGATGACACAGCCATGTTGTGTAATTAATAGGAAGAGGTCACAGCTGTGATGCTTATGTTTTACCAAATAGAGACGATAGGTTCCATTTTACAGTTCGACATACTACGTGCTTAGATGCCTTTCCATAACTTGTAGTCAGGGATAACTAAAGTAATTAAGTTTAGTTGGACTAGCTCAACAACCTTCATATCTTTAATATTCTCACTATACAGGAAGGTGTGTGCATATATGCATATACACACAGACAGACATAAAAACTTATGAGGAGGACATAACGTTCTCCAGTGACAATGAAAAATAAGGTAGCAGACTGATGATGACTTCTTCTATTTGCTCCGTATGTACCAGCAAATCAAGTGTATAATTCATGTATGATCCTTTTGGTAATAAATGCAAGGAAGGGCAACCCAGGATGTTGTTCCAGTGCTACAGCATAGACAGGAGTGTTTTAGGTGGAGTGATGTGCACCAGAAAAACTGAAAGGCAGTAATAATGTCTTAGGTTTCAGAAATCAGAAGTTCTGAGAAAAGTGCTCCTCATTTTCATAGCAACTCTGATCCCTTTAATAGGAGTAAAATAAGAAGGCAGCTACTACACTACACTGATGCTTGACAACCTGCAATATTTATTTTGTTTGGGTTCAGGCGCAATTCCAGAGAGAATTAGAGGTTATCTCCCTTTGGTGTGTTCTGTGAATGCGTGTTACCGAGTCTGGCATTGCATACCAGAAATAGTCACCTACATGAAAGATTAGCAGTATACACCATTCAGTGAGATAAAGGACCTGCAGGGAAATTGCTACCATAGTTAGTTCTACAGTCTTGCATTGGAGCGAAATTGTCTGTCTGGCTAATTTTCTGGAAGCCTAATGAACAAAAAGCTCAGGCCCAGAGCTGCTCACATGTGTACTAAGAAACGGCCTTCGTTTGAGTAGGCTTTGCAAAGTGACAAATGCCATAGCAAATAGGCAATTGTGCTTGCATAGTCCTCACTGACCTCCATCTGGGAAACAGACGTGTATGCTTTTAAAAGTATCCAGATCCTCTATAGACCTGAAGCTAAAATAAAGCAATAGTCATATACAATGCAAGTGTCAAAAAAATACAAATCACTTGCATTTGAAGAGAATATGTGATTTTCCTTGTCAAGTAGTTTTGAAAATGTAGAGCTACACAGGAAAATGTTGGTTTTGGCTGAAGTGCTTGAATGAAATGAAAGCGGCAAAACAAAACCAAAGAAAGATGTGATTTAGTTAAGAATATAAATACCCTGAGTAAGCTAAGTGTGTTTTAAATAATTATTAACATCTTTGTTGTGAACTGGCTTGATCTGGATACAGAGCATGGAGAGCTTATTTTCCTTCCTTCTCAAGACGTGTTGTAAATCCAGCATTTCGGACGGTTCCAGCTCTGGAGAAAAAAGCCATGGCTCTGGAGAAGGCAGGATTTATGTGCTATACACTGTCAGCAGGGAGACAGGTATTAAAAAAAATAAATTATTAAGGTGTTCCTCTGACCTGGAGCCTAGCTTTGTTTTTAGTCAATGCTTTCGTTGGATTGCAAGAGCTGCGTAAAGTTGGCAATGTTTGTGTGGTTAATGCAAGTTAATGCATTGGACTTCATAGTTCCTGAGACTAGACGGAAATGAGAGATGAAACATCAATGATATAAAGTACTATTATTAGATTGAATGCAGCAGGCTATACTTAGGGGAGAAAAAATATACAAATGTTTTGTAGAAGCATTTTACATATGGAGGGCAGGCATAATCATACAGTTGAAACACAGGACGTGGATATAACAGATCTAGCATGTGGGAATCTGGCCAAAGCCTTGTAATATCTTGTGTGTTGGCAATGGTAATTCTTACAGTGGCTCTGTCAGATTAAATTTTGCAACACTTACTAAGATACACAGAGAGAGAGAGATAAAGGTATGATGGTGTTTCTCTTCAAAGGACTGTGCCTGCAAGCCATTGTATATGATCTCTGATGCAGGGAGTCTGCTAGTTGTTAACTCGGCATTATCAGGGGCTATTCTGAACTTAACCTAACTATTTTTGGGTGTTTTTTTGTGCCCCTCTTTCTACATCTACTTACACCTACTCTGCCTTAGCAGCATTTTAATAGTCATGTGAGCCAGAAGGCAAATTTCCCCTGGAGCCAGGCCCAGGCATCTCCCTGATACAGCACAGGGCTGGCTTACCCCAGCAACCTCTGCTACCAGGCAGAAACGTGTCACCTTCCTCAGTTGCTGGTAGCAATAGAAATAGAGCTCAATTTTCTACGGCTGTAAAACTTGCACAGTGCACAGGTGGGAAAACCCTAATCTGAGGTTACACCAAAATATGAGCCTCTTAATGAGGCTGTGTTATCCTGTGGATTATAAAGCCTCAGATGGCATCTTAGCATTTGAGGCTTCTGTTACTGCTTATGCCACAGGTCTCGCAGGTGACTAGTGATCTTCCGTTTCACTTCCCAGTGCTCTATTTTCGTTATCTATAAAAGGCAGGTAACAGTGTTGGGGCTTCCTCTGTAAATTATTCTGAAATTGCTTAAGAAAACTGTTATAGGAGACATATTGCTAGGCCAAGGAGAGAACACATGGTGAAGCAGCAGCAGGAGCTTCTGTGTCAGTGGTGGTATTCAAACCTAGTGAAGGAACTGGAGAACAGAGCCAAGAAAATGATTCTTGAACTTCTGAGAATTACTTTCTTTCTAGTCTTGAAGGGTTGTATCTAAGATAGCTTGTTATTAGCCAAACAGGGCTGCAAGTCAAGACCAGGTTTAGATGACTGGGAAAAGAGGAAACATCTTCTCTGACAGAAAATTCTTCTTGTCTTATTAGAAGAATTAAGGAAGTTGGGTGTAGCTGGTTGTCATGTTCAGATAGGAAAATGGAGTATGGTTAAGTGGTTAAAGTTGAATTAAGACAGTTGTATAAATGATAAATCCATTTATCGTGTGACACTGCAATGTGTGACAAAGCTGTATCTCTGTATTAGGGAAGTTCTCAAATAGGAAAAGATGGTATGTTGAAAGTCTGTAAATTAATTCCCGACAATCATGAGCCTTTCAGGCAGTAGCAAGATTAGTGGAGTTAAAGCCCTAACACACCTATTTCTACAGTGAAAAAGTCTTTATAAATATTTATAGAGGCTAGCTGACTTTTTTACCTCTAGCAATATCCCACAGTAGAATGTTTTCCACTTCGGCAGGGTGGCTTTATAAACACATATTTGAAAACCAGTCTAAATTCATACAATCCTATAAAATAAGGGACATAATGTCCTTGACTGAATCCAGTTAAACACATTATTTGTATTAAGGGTCCGATGATTCATTATACTTTTCTCATTTCTAATGGCAGAAAAGTCTGAAAATACTTCCATTCATACACTTAACAGGAATGACTGGGTTTCATAATGTTCTGTTCTGGATAATCAAACCTATAATTCTAAGAAACCTTCTGAAATAAAAATATACAAAGCGTATGTTCAGCCAGACCCAGTAATGTGTCATCAGCATATTTTGATCTAAACTGGAAACAGAGATTTTTGGTAAAAAGCACTGCAAAGTCTAGCTGGGCTTAATTTATTGCTGCCTGCAAATTATATATGAAATTCTGGCCCAAGAATGGTGATTTTTATTACTCTTCTCAGCACTGAGTGCCCATTAACATAGTACATGATTTATTCATGACTTTTTTCCATATGTATTGACACTTTACTCATGAGACTGAGTCATAGGAATCCTGGAAGTAAGGTGGTGGTGCAATGCACAAGCAGACAAACACAGCGGCATCCCAGAGGAAAAAAAGGAATATGATTTAGTCACACCAAAGGAAATAAATCTACTGATTTGCATTAGTTTATGGTTTTGCTGCTGTGTTGTTATGCAAACCTGAATACATTTTGTAGGCTTGCTCATATCTTTCCCCTGGTGAACACAAAGTAATTTTTAATAGTTTTCCCTAGGGATATTTTAGCATGATTTAACTAGGTGTGTTTTTCCTAAATATTTAGCATTTATAACAGCATACGTACCTGAACATAAAATACGTGATTTCAGATACGTGATCATTGCGTATTGGCTAAGCATAGTCTTGAAGCTGCAAGATTTACTCCTTGGAGTTTTCTTCATTTGAGACTGAAAGATGTTTTGTAGTAATGTTGGTGAATTTGTACCAGACAGCATCAGGGAATTTAGATGGCTTTAGTTTGGGATCCCTTCTATTTTTACATTCAACCCCATCCGTGAGAATGTACTGTGGAATAGGCGCATGGGATTTACTAAGGTTAGTTGAGCTTCTTCAGATATCAACATGGATGTTTGCTTTGAAAACATTAGAGAATTGAGGGAAATGAGTCAGGTTATGCATCTTCTCTGTGCCCTGTAATCTGTCTCACCTTGATAGTTAGTCACAGACTAACAGAGTTTCAGCTGCTCCTCATCACTTGCAAGAGGAAGGGAATAGGGGTAGAAAAATCAGAAGCATTGCCTGTTCTAGGTGGTGATCTGTTCCACCCTGCAAAGGTATTGAGGTCAAAGATGGTCTTGTTTCATAAAGAAGATGTCTTAGTATCTACTTCATTTAAATTTTGATGGAAACAGGAAATTATGTTCTCTACCAAAGAGATCATAGAGTCATAGAATACCAGATCGGAAAAGACATCAAGGATAATCTGGTCCAACTTTTAGGTGAAGCATGACCTAGAGTAGATGTCCCAGCACCCTGTCCAGCTGAATCTTAAAAGTGTCCACTGTTGGGGATTCCACCACTTCCTTGAGGAGATTATTCCAATGGTTCCTTGTTCTCATTGTGAAAAAATTTCCTCTTGTGTCCAGATGGAATCTCCCCAGCAGTAGCTTGTACCCATAGCCCTTGTATTTTCCATGTGACTTCTTATAAAAAGGGAGTCTCCGTCTTCTTTGTAGCCACCCTTTAAATACTGGGACATGGTAATAAGCCGTTCTTTTTCTGAGCCTTCTTTTCTCTACGCTGAACAAATCCGGTTCTCTAAGCCTTTCCTCATACAGCAGGCTTTCCAGTGCTCAGTTCATCTTTGTGGCTCTTCTCTGGACCATCTCCGGCCTGTCCACATCTTTTTTTGCTTAGCGGGGACTAAAACTGAACACAGTATTCCAGCACAGAGTAGAGTGGGATGATGGCTTCTTTATCTCTGCTGGTGGTGCCCCTGTTGATGTAGCCCAGCATCCTATTGGCTTTCTTTACCACAGCAGCACGCTTTTCACTCACATTGAGCTTGTTGTTCACCAGGACCTCCAGGTCCCTTTCTAGAGAGCTGCCCCGCAGCTGGGCAGACCTCAGCCTGTGCTGCACTCTTGGGTTGTGTTTTTCCAGGTGCAAGACCTTACACTTGTTCTTGTTGAACTTCATCAGGTTCTTGTTAGCCCACTTTTCCAACCTACCGAGTTCTTCCTGCAGGGTAGCTCTCCCTTCCAAATTGCCCGCTTCCCCAATCAGTTTGGTATTATGGGCAAACTTCCTCATTTGATCCCATCACCCAGATCACTTATGAAGATATTGAACAGCGTAGGGCCCAATATCAATCCCTGGGGATAGGTCACCAGCTGGAAAAGGAGTGATTCACCACCAGCCTCTGGTGAGCCAATTTCCCACCCACCACACAGACCATTTGTCAAGACTAACATGTCAGTTTCTCCAGGAGGAAGCTGTGGGAAACTACAGAAAGCCTTAGAGAAATCGAGGTAGACAATTTCTACTGCCTGCCCCACATCAACTGAGATTGTGTTTCTTATGAGTTGTGTATTTGGACTCAGTTGCTGAGGTGGCAGATTTTCCACTCTAGAAAGGACGTACAGAAAGCAGTCTTTATTTTCGATGAAGAAAAAAATTATGAAGTATACAATAAGAGCTGATAAAAACAATCGCTTCCTTCTGGGAAACTTTTGATGACAAAAATGTCTCTCCATCCCACTGTGAGCATGTAATGCAATCTTTGAATGGTACTAACTTATTTCTATCATGCCAACACATTTTCCTGTTTTGTGTTTTCCCTTTTAGGCCAAAATTGGGTCTGGAAAGCTCATGGGCCCTAAAGGTGTTTCTGTGGATCGTAATGGACACATCATTGTAGTGGACAATAAAGCATGTTGTGTCTTCATCTTCCAGCCAAATGGGAAAATAGTGACCAGGTTCGGCAGTCGAGGAAACGGTGACAAGCAGTTTGCAGGTACACTTGATGGTAATATGTAAACCCCCTTTTCTTGCCTCTTCTGCTCACATTTGCATGATGTTTGAGCATGTTGAAGGCGCTATATCCTACTTGTTTTTGCTGGGGGAGAAAGGTTCTACTAAACATACAGCTCCTGTTTACCTCACCTTTTAATTGGTAGGGAAGACAGCAACATCTGTTCTGCAAATGGAGCCGTAACCAGATGTTTTATTTACCTCCCCATGCCTGGAAGCATTTCAGATCAGTGACCCAAGAAAGACTGATCTTAACTAGTATTTTATAAATGCTTTGTAATGCCCACACACAGCTGCTCATGATAATAAACTACACAGTGCTTTGTGTTTCCAGTGATCAGATACACATTAACCAGTGCCCTAAGTGGTATCTTCCCGTTAGAAAATGAGTGTAATGAAATAGTGTTCAGACTGAGATCAGGAAGACACAGTTATGCAAATGCAAAATGCTAGGAAAAGGCATACTGAGCTTTTTAAAACATGAAATGAAATTACTCCTACCTTGAAACTGATATTCTCAACTTGGCTATTATTGCTCAGAAGCCAAATATAATATTCTGGCAGGCTGAATAACCTTTTTAATTAAGGAAACATTTTGATTTAGTGTTGTTATTGTTTATATTTGTTTCTTCCTTTGCATTGCAGGTCCTCATTTTGCAGCTGTAAACAGCAACAATGAAATCATCATTACAGATTTTCATAACCATTCTGTCAAGGTACTGTCAATTAATGGCAACTCAGAAAGCTTTTTACTTTATCCTGGTACTTTAGTGGGGAAAATAAAGTATTGCTAAAAACAAAGATATCACACTATATGTATGATGTCTGATATAAGGACTGCACATTCAGAGACCTTCACATGCAGTGTGTTGCTTAATAGAGATATAATCTGTTGCCTTTGGTGCCACTATAATGTTCTCTAATTCAATTGCATAAACACAAGTTGTACCTGAGATAAATAATATCAATTTAGTTATTCTTATTAGCTTTCTGCCAAACCTGTTACTTATCCTATATTCTTTCCTATTTTAAGTAAGCCTGTTAACTGCTTTCGAATTTCCCAGCAAAAGCTTCCCGCATTTCTAGTTGAATAAAAGTATAACAAAGTACCTGGCAATCTTTAATTCCATACCTGTTAAACAGCCATGGTAAGATAGGGTGGTGTATTTGTCCTGATAATAAACCAATGCAAGGATACAGGTCACATGGTAGAAAAAGTATATGGAGAGCTACAGGCCATTTCAGAAACTGCTCACCTTTGCATGTGTGTTTTCAGGCCATGACATTCACTTTCAGTCACTTTCCATGCTCTTTTTCCCCTCCCTCAACACACAGCAGCAGCAGGAGGACATGGGCAGCAGAATGCTGTCCTATCCCAGTTCTCAGGCCAGGCGCACTGGTCCCATACACCGGCGAGATCCGAGGGATTTCACTTAATGGTTGCCTGTTCTGATTGAACACAACAATTGAGGATTCTGATTTAAACCTCAGTCCAGTTCTTCACCTGGAAGAGGAAATCACTGTCAGACCATAGACACCCTTATATCCTGAGTGGTGCTGAATCATCCAGCTTTTGAATAGCAACTTTGTTTTTGTATCCTTTTGGAACTAGAGAAGAATTAGAGAAGAAATAGTAGCTCATGGTTTGGATTACAACAAAGAAACTAAGCCTGCTGCAGGAGCCCTAAAACAGATTGTTCCTGTGGTTTAGCAGCAGGAGGCCTATGGCTCCCATAAATTACCCCTCCACCAGCAGGGTGCAGAGGTGGTACCTTACCATGGTAACGAGAATGCTGGAGAGAGTTAACAAGGACAACCTAAAATGAAAAAAAGCAAGTGAAGAGATGTAAGAAATGTGACATCTTAGCAAATTTCTAATTGTTGCGTTCTTAATGAGAACAGAGCGTTTCCATCTGTCTCCAATGTGAGTCAATGGGATAAAAATGTTAGTTGTTACAGTTTGGTACTAACAAACAGGAAAAGATGATTATTTTTGCAGTGTCCTCTATATCAGTACAGATAATTGTTGACATTCTGGACAGTCATTTATAGTCTGGGTGATGCTGTTATCTTTTGTTAAATGGTGAAGAGAAGAGGAGAAATTATATTTTGGGTTAAATAATAAATAAGATTATAAATAAATCACTTTCACTCTTATGGGTCCCAAAGGTCTTCCTGCCACCTGTGTCTTGAATTAAATATTGTCACCCAGCAACATTATTCTCCCTTCCCCATCAACCTTCAAGCACATCCCTTCCTTCAGGCATATTCTATGGAAAATCCTACTCAGTGTAGGCTTCTCTCTCATTCCATCACTCACCATCTACACTTACACCCAGGCAGACAGCAATACATCATTGCCTGAATTTTTTTAATTAGTTGACTTTTTTCTATTTCCTTTAATCATCTGAGGCACCAACCTGGTACTTCATTCATTTCTTCCACCATATGCCTTTTTTCTGTTCACTGTGGGTGTTCAAGAACAGGATGATTTCCTTACATCTTGCACCTCATTAGCACTTCAGTGTGCACTTGGCACTTGTTGTGTCTTTGCATTTTCTTGTTCAAACCACAGCTGGGATCTAAGAACATTGTTGGACCTTTGGCATAGCTGGGCCTGAGTCCAAGATGGACCAAAATAAATAGAGATGGCATGGTATTATGTAAATGACACATCCTGTATCTCACTTGGTCCCACTGGTGCATCCAGGTCACTGGCAGAATAGTCATTGACTGGTTCCATCTTTCTGCTGTCTAAACCTGTTACCATCACAGAGAATTCAGTTACTAAACTGTCTGTACAGAGAGCAGCATGCCATGATTCTCAATATGTGTTAGATTATTGAAGTCAGAGTGCATCTGTTCAGTTGTGTTTCTGTAGGACTGACTCCCAGTGCCATATCTGTACTCAGCTCCTCTTAATTCGAGATGCACAAGCTGTAGAAGGGCTCCTTGGGCCCTCCCCTCTGTGTCTGAGCTGAATCAGATCTTAAATGAAAAGGGAAATACTGTCTGCTGTAATGGAGCTGGACAGAGAGATGGGCACCTTATGTGTGTGTGTGTGTGTAGGGGGCTGTGTTCCTGGGAACTCTTCAGTGCCTAGGTTTGTATTTGATATGTCATACATAGGTTTTTGTTTTAACCCGTACAGGTATTTAACCAGGAGGGAGAATTCATACTGAAGTTTGGGTCAAACGGAGAAGGAAATGGACAATTTAATGCACCAACTGGAGTAGCTGTAGATTCCAATGGAAATATTATTGTAGCAGATTGGGGAAACAGCCGAATACAGGTAGAAATTTCTGTATTTCAAAGGTGCTTGATTAAGAAAACTAATAGATTGATAACTCTGGCTACTGAAGTCTTCAGACTTCCCAAGAAGCAAGATGATAGCATTTGAAGTGATGTGTTTCTTAACACAGCTTTTTTATGCCTCATTGCTGGTCTGTCCACACTTAGAACTGGTGGTGTCAGATGACTTTCCAGTGTGACTGCTAGTAACTCTGATGGTTACTCTGACCAAGGCTTTTGAATCCAAGTAGTTCCCCAAAAGCTATTTGATGATTTAGAAGACTTGCAAGCATTGCTGAGATGATAGTAATTTATAATCACCATAACAGAATATTGGAGACATGGTGGAAAACATTAAAAAGCAAACGATCTGGATAGACCCTGGGGCAAATGATTTTTATAATCTTTATTAAATGTGGAGAAAATATTCTGGTTTTGATTTATGAGACTTACACTTGTTTTATCTTTCAAGTGCTAATCACAAAGCCTGCCTACTTGCCAAAGAATATCTAATAAATAACTAATTGTATGTATTATTTTCACTGAATATAAAAATAAGCAAGCTGCTTATGAGTTGTTCTCAGAAAGCACCGTCAACAGTGCAAACAAATTCCTGGTTTTCTCTGTGTGGGAAGCCAAGAGTTGTGCTAGCCACAGTAGTAATATTTGTTAGGAAAGCAAGGTGTTGGTTGAGTCCCTGATTGAGTTTGATTTGTTGTAATTGACTATTTTTAGAACAAAGAAAAGCTGAGATGCTATTATTATTTCATTGCATGTTTAATTCTTGCCAAAGATTCTGGAAGCTTTAATTAGTTCTTTTTAATAAGAAAATACTTGAATACAAAAATATAAACTTGTATATTATGAGAATAGCAAATCAGATTCTGCCCTTGTTTATTCTAGTGTATTTCAATCATTTCAGAAATGAGAAGTATAATGGTATAATTGACAGCAGATTTGTGTCCTCTATTGTTCTTTTTTATTCATAACATTTATTCTGTGCTTTCTCACCCTCAAAGGTTTTTGATGGAAGTGGATCATTTTTGTCCTACATTAACACCTCTGCTGACCCACTTTATGGCCCTCAAGGTCTTGCCCTTACTTCAGATGGCCATGTTGTAGTTGCAGACTCTGGAAATCACTGCTTCAAGGTCTATCGATACTTACAGTAGCAATGAGCTCTGGAGCTGGATATTCGTCCACCCTTAAGAAAAGACTGATCCTACAGATCCAATGCAGGATGTCTCCTACTTTGAGTTCCTTTTTAATAATGAGGGAGTCTCTTATGGACTTCTTGTGTTAATTTCCAAACTTACCTTGTTTACATAGGTCTTGCACCTCTTATGTTACTCACTGAACCTTTTGTTGCAAGGGTTAATACAGAAAATACTCTTTAACTGAATTCATAAAGACAATGTGATATTAAAAACAAACTGCAACTTATGGAACTGGAATTAACTATTAGGCAAAATAAGGAAAATTTGGGAAAAGTCCCCAAAGCTTTTTGAAGACTGCGAGGGGTAGCTCCTGCTCAGAGCTTCCAAATTTGAAGAAGTATCATTGTTATGCATTATTTAACCCAGAGGTAATCCTGGGAATCTTCTAGATCTCATTATCATGGTAGGTATTACACTCTTAACATTCTTCCGTCTTACTATCTGTAACAAGTAGGTCCTTTTAGTATAAGGTTAAGTCTCACAAAATCCTTCTAGCTCTAGCTGTCAGACCTAACACAGCTCAACGTTTAGCACTATGAGAATCAATGCAAATTCCCTACTCATGTGGGATTAATGAAGGATTGTTTCATGTGCTTGTTTTCACTCTTCCTCTTGCTCAATGTGCTGGAATTTCTTTGCAGAGACCTGACATTTCTAAAGCTCTGGAAAAACTTAACTGTAGTGATACATTAGTGAGAACTGAATTTCTGTGTAACGACAGACCTTTTGACACCAAACTAGTTTATTAGGATCAGGGTTATTACAATGTCAACTCAATTAACCTCATGTGTGCCACTCTTTTGTATGTGTTCATTGCCATGTTTCCTTAAGGCAATTCATTGTATTAACCAATAAAATAAAATGCAGCATCACACAGGACAGAAAGCCAGAGAGGTACCCCTATGGAGGACCTACGTTATACAACCAAATGAACTGTGGTAAACAGAGGTTGTATAGGAAAGCCAAGGGTTACCAAAGCTATTCGTTTTTACATGAGAAAAAATACATTGCAAATAAGAATAAATTTGAACCAATTCCTGAAGTCCTTCATCAAAGGGAATTTTGTTAGAGGAGAAAATAAGGACTCTGAGATTTGTTCTGATTTGTTTGTATGTATGTATGTATGACTGATGGGCATAATAATAAAAAAGTAGGCTATTTCAGCAAACTGGAACATATGGATGCCATTTGTAAATGGCAGTACTATGAAAACAATGTCCCTCCTCCCTCCTGCCGGATCTCTCTATCATGTGCTTTGTTGAAGTATTAATTTAACTGGAAATGCTTACAATCATGGTTCTGTTCTTAATGTGGTTTTTTTAAGTGTGAACTTGTCCTTTTTAAAGTAGCATTGGCTTTATTCTTATTTCTAAATCCAATGGTCAAAGAATGAATTGCTACTGTAGCCTAATAAAGATAGAGTGGTGCTCACTCTTAAACCTCATTTGAGGAGCTGGTGAGCTTGCTGCCAATGCCTACAATAGCCTGGGAAGTACTGTCTTTCTTTTCTCATTTTTAGGGCCTTGAAACAAAAGGGCATTGGGTCAGGAACAAGGGATTATATTAAGCATGTTTGCAAAATGGAAAGAAATTTGAATTACTTGTTATAAGTACTTGTCTTATTTCTAAAAGGTTAAGGTTGTTGTTTCAGTGAATTTGAGAAAAAATAATGGTTTTTATGTAAAGATGCATTTGATTTGTAAAAATGCAGACCCCAGGGTTCTTAAATGTGGAGTTTGTCTGGTTTTAATTATTATTTCTTAAAGATATTTCCTCTTCTTTCCCTTGTTTATTTTTTGCACAGAGTCAATTTACAAATTTGCATGCAAAGATAACTTTCCTTATTTCATTGGAATATTTCATGTATAAGGTTTAAGGTTTGGACTACATAATGCAGCTAAGAAACTCGTGGTTACGTTTTTGAAATGTTAAAACTCAAGTTTGTTATTACCAAGAGAACAAAATATCCTCTGCTTGAACTGAGTTTGTCCTAAAATTCTGAAGACTGTATCTCAGTCATTACACAATAAACTGTCCTATCAAAATTTAACAAAGTTGTAGACCAAATTTTCTGATGATCAAGTAATTTCCTTCTAAGTGTCCTTATAAGCAACCTTCTGGCAAATGAACAATTTCTGACATTGGAATGCCTTTAAATGGCAAATTTATCAATGAAGAAAAGGTATGTATAATTCTAACTGTATTTATTAGGAGAGAAGAGGTTGAATGGGTTCATTGAGATAAAAAGAAAATGAGAAATGTGCTGTTGCTGTTAGTTACAGATAATATTAATCAAATGTAGTTCCAAGTTTGGATTTTTATAATAACATTTTACTAATCTTGCAAGGTTTCCACTCAGGAAAAAATTGCTGAATCCCTCTGTTGCCAGGAACTCTGAGAGCACAGAAATCAAACCTTAACCTATTTATCAAAACATATACTTAAGACTTGTGCTATTTAATGCAAACACTTTTCATCAAAAGATTTCCAGTCCCTTTGACTTGGTATTGTTTATGGGGATTTTATATAACCTATGTCAATCATGTGCATCCTGATGAAATATGGAATTCTGCACACAGCCCCCTTACAACCCAGCTAACAGCTATTAGGTTTGATGTAGGGTTTTTTTCTTAAGACTGAATAGTCTTTTGGGTTTTCAGACAGTATCACCAGAGCAGCATTTACTGCACCTGAAAAAATGTCACTAATTTGGAGTTCCTTCTGATAGCAAATGTGGCCAACTACAGTGTCAAATTCAGTGGCATAGGGCATTCATTTCTAGAGTCTGACCTTATCTGCCTGACGTCGGGAAACAGAAAAACACATCGCTTTTATGGTGTGCTTCTGAAGCTAAGGTAGCTAAAATACTTGGCTTACAAACCTTACAAAGAGCAACCAACGCAGAAATTCTGTTCTAAAAACCTGCCAGATTGTTTTTCTCATCCAATTAAGTGCACAGCAAAATTGCACTACTTATTTTGCTGAGTTGCTACCATTTATTAAAGGTTTATAGGCATTTTTGCTGCCAGATTTCAGGTATAACCAAATGTTCCCTTGACTTCCCTGGAATGCTAATTGACTAGCAGCACAGCATGAATGGTGAAAGTATGTGCTTCATTTAACTAATCTTTGACCCAGAAATAATCTCAGAAGGTTATCAGATCTTGTGTAATTTGGAGCATTTTAGGACAAACTAGCCAACTGTACCTTCATTGTTTTGTGAATAGAATAAAAGGATCTGTTCAGATAAATCCAATATAAACAGTAGGGGATTTTTACATATGCTAAACCAGCAGCAATGTAGCTGATGAAGGAAAGGAAAATGGTTAGGCAAGCATTTGCCTAATGTAATGGGAGAGTGATTTATTAGAAAATGCTCTTCCGTTCTGTAAAAGCTAGAAGGCTTTCGATTTTATGTCAATATTTTTTATAACTAAGGATCTAGTGTTGCCATAATGAGAACTATAAGTGCCCAATATGTTGAATTTGCTATAAAACAATTACTTTCAGTTGAAGGTGACAGCTAGTTATGAAATCATGATGTACGCTGAAAATTTTCTTCAAGAATCATGAGTAGCAATTGTTTAGGCCTGTTTGTGGAGAGTGCGCGGAAGGTTATTTGTGCTATGGAGTAGGAAGATTCCTAACGGGTTGTGTTATTTCTGATGAATGTACAGCACTTTCAGTTGATGTTTGTGAGCAACACGGCCTTAACCCTGACACTTTTGCTTTGGCTTTATGACATGGGAATGTTCCCTAAGCTGCATAGTATGGGGCAGCAGCCCCTGTTAGAAACCTCTACCAGCTAATAACGCTGCAGTTTTCCACTTCTGGGAGTGAGTCTGACTATTTTATTTTTCTTAAAGGTTTTGTACATTCCATCTTTGTAAGTCAATCTCGTCTGTTCTGTGTACACGTAAGCCTTGCACTCTCTTGACACTCACAATGAAATATTCTTCTCACTTGTTCTTTCTGTTGTTGTTTTTGTTTTGTTGTTTGGGGTTTTTTTTAATTCCTGTGAGGCTAAATACAAACTTTGTCTCCTTAAGGTCAAGGATGAAAGATGCACATCAAAGTGTTTGTTTGTATGTGTGTGTGTGTGTGTGTAGCTTTAGCTTCTTGTGTGCCACAGTATTCTTGATGCTTTAGCTGATGATTAAAAAGAATTACTCCGTCTTGGAAATGTAGGAAAACCAGAGTCAAATGTGTACCTTTACCATGCACAAAACTTTCAAACAATAAAAATAAAGCTTGTATCCTCTGTTATTTTCATGGCTGAGGATTTATTTTTCACATGTCACATACTCACTGTCCCCAAAAATAGCCCCATAATGCAGGAAGATGAGAATTAAATGAGGCAGCAGATGCTGCAGAGACTGACCTGTGTGGGATACTCATGGATCGTACTGCTTCCTGATACCTGGCCTCATCCTACCACAGACTGCTTGGACGTCAGAGGAGGTGGCATCGCCTCCCATGTGTGAGCAACTACTAGAGCTCTCCCTATCCTCCATCCTCAAGCTCTGTTGAAGTGTCTTTTTGCTGTCAGTCATATAGATATGTGGAAGGTAGCCACAAGACTCAAAATGTTTGCTATTACTCTTCTGGAAATAAACTGATCTGCTGTTCAAATTGAATTCTCCCCTTGCTGAAAAACTAGCTCGTGTAATTAAAGACTGCACTATGGTGCATATATATGAAAGGAACAAAATTAAAGTAGGACAATTTTAATTCTCCTACTTCCCAACCTTCCTGCCTGCCATTGTCGCTTTAATGTCCTCTCAAAACAGAATTTATGTATCTAATTCAACTACAAGTTTGTAAGACCGAAATGAAGGAGAGCACAAATTTCATCCCATTTAAGCATATTTTAACACTGACAAAGCAATGTATTTTCTCTGCCTCTGGAACCAAAAAAACCTGTTTTGGCCAGTACTTAAAAGTCTTAGTGAGACACCTAGCATAGAAAATTTCAGCCCAAACTCTAAAGTTTAAGAAAATCACAGTGAATGAGTACAGTCTTCTAACAGAAAAGCAGAGTTATAAGTCCCCCATCCACAGTATTTCCATCTATTATCTTGTTTTTATATTAATAGTATATGATTAGCAGTTTTGTGAAATACCACATTTAGACCTTCTGGAACCCATTAGGAATGTCAGACCTTTATGTGTATCAGCAGTAGTTTATGCCACTTTACCCAGTAATGGAAAGTTACCCTCACACGACAAAGCATGAGATACTTCTATATATTCTCTCTCTGCTTGAGACCTCTTTCACCCCATGGGCTTTCAAACTGGCTAGTTTTGATCTGGTACTGCAAAATCTGGGAGGTGACAAAGAACCTCTTAATACAAAGTAAGTCAAGCCTAACTATTTGGCCACGGAAGGGTTTACGGGCTGCCAGTGCACTCAGGGCAGCTAAGCTTGGCTGTCCCCAGGGGCATGGGCAGAACTTACTGAGCCTCCTGCCCCACTGTCACCCAAAAGCGTGACCTAATGTTTTAGAGGGGGATGTGCTGGGCTGGCTTGGTTGCTGTGATCACATTAAACTGGTGAGACCAGGAATACCTGCCAGCTGTGGCTCCAGGTGTGTGAAGAGGTGAGACCTGGGTGTTTGCTGCCAGTCTCCTTCCAGGTGTGATGGGGAGACAGGAGCAGTGCCAAGGCACATGCCCCAAGGCCGCTTCAGAGTGAGGGTCTCTCTGAAACCCCTTCCTCCATCTCCTCTTTCTCTTCTCCCAGCATGTTCAGCTCTGACACCCACTCTCCCCTCACACATTGCTTGGAGGAAATCCACATTGCAACACGTGCTCAGCAAATGTGGTAGCAACCATTTGCTTGGCAGTGGTGAAGCAATGAGTGCAGCTTGGTTTTATTTTGGCTGTGAAGGAGCAGGAAGGAGCCCATGTCCCAGGGGAGAGGAGGTTGTGATGACAGGAGGAAAACAACTGCTACAGACAGCATGGGGATACACTCACTTTGAGGGCTGGCCAAAGGAAGGGAAAAGTGTTGGAATGGAATATGAGCCCTCACAACAGATGAGGAGGTGTGCCAGCAGATTTCATTGCTAGGTAGGAAGTTGAGAATGTGATGCACAAGAAAGTGTGAAAGAAGGAGAAGCATTGTGTTCTGTATGAATATTAAGCTTTGTATTAATAATGTCCTTTCTAACTTGCATTTAATTTTTAGTAATACACTGGTGCACACAATGAGGAAGTGGACCACGGGCCAGGTCTGCGTGGAAGAGAATCCCAGGTTTCAGGAAAGGGTGCACCTTGCAAAGGCAGCAAAACACCATCATGGGGACTGCCTGCACGTTGTGTCTCACATGTTTTCATCTGCTTGAATTTAAAAAATATAATTAATAAAAAAAAATTCTGGAATCAGTGTGGCAGATGCAAACTCACCACTGTTAAACTGCAGAGCAATTTCCCAGAAATGCTATAGCCGAAGGAAGGTAATTTACCTTAGCACAAGTAATAATTAAACTGTAAGCAACTGAAGTCATAGAATCATAGTTACAGACTGGTTTGGGCTTGAAGAGACCTCAAAGATCATCCAGTTCCAACTCCCCTTCCATGGGCAGGGACACTTTCCACTAGACCAGGTTGCTCAAAGCCTGGTCCAACCTGGCTCCTAGAACAGTCATCACAACAAACAACCGTTTCAAGCAGCACCAGATGTGCCCAGATCCTTCACTTCCAGGGGCAGAGAGGGGTTTATTTTTCCAGATCCTGTTGATCCTGTAATAGGCTAGTCATGCAATGCATGTGCTTTTAGACCACCGTTAATGTGTTTGTATCTCACCTTTGCTGGTGGGCCTCAGAGAGCAAAGAACACGCAGTGCACAGCTGGCAGGGAGCCCCAGGGCCTCACCTCAGAGGTGCGGCCACCTGGAGGCACCAAGCTCCCACCCTCAGATCTCCAACCCCCCACCATTGTAGGCAGAGACTCAGAAACAACTATTTTTCACTTGATGATTAGGGCCAATGGCGGTGGGGTTTAAAATATTTCTAAACTTTCTATTTTGTTATTTTTTATAATTTCCAGTAATACAGGAGATACATATTGAAGATATGGCCACGGCATCAGCCGAGAAAAGTGCACTTTCTACCAAAATACAAAACAGGTAGGTACTGAGAAACACATAGAAACAAAATGAAAACTTGAGGGATTTTGCTCAAAAGCCTGGGCAATGCTGAATTCAGAAGTAAACCTGAAGTATGGCCCCTACATCTTAGCACATCCACTGTGACTTGCACCACGTGTTTAAAAAACTAAACAAAACCCCCCAAACCAAACATGGTATTAACAGTACATAAAACGAGAGGAATGATAGCCGCTTTCTCGTAGGGCAAGACTGATTCCTAACAATGCAAAGGTATATTCCATGGTTGATTGCACAAGGTATAAAAACCAAAATTCAACTTTATGCATCTTTTTTCCTCTCCTTTATTGCCCGGAGAAGCTGTGGCTGCCCCTTCCCTGGCAGTGCTCAAGGCCAGGCTGGACGAGGCTTGGAGCAACCTGATCTAGTGGAAGGTGTCCCTACCCACGGCAGAGCATTGGAACCGGTTGAGCTTTAACGTCTCTTCCAATCCAAACCATTCTACGACCGCCCCGTGGCACAGTCCGCCCGCCTCCACTCCAGCACCGCCTCAGTCCCGCCCCTCGCCCGGCCCCCCCCACCGCCTCAGCAGGGCTAACACACACCCGTTCCACCCGGCAGCTCCTCGCAGCGGCCGGGGTTTGCCGCGCCGCTGGGGGCGGTGCTGGGGGCGGTGCCCGGTGGTCTTTTACCTCCCGGCGGCGCCGAAATCAAACCGCGCCGGAAGCGACAATGGTAAGCGGCGGCTGCTGCGGGGCTGCTGCTTTCCCTCTTCGCCTCCTCGGCATGAGCCGCGGCGCCGTGCCCGGTTACTGAGCCTGTTGAGCTGGCGGAGCAGGCCAGCCGTTGCCTCTGGTAACCTGCTTCTCGCCTTCCCTCCGCATCTGCGGCCGCTGAGGGAGCGCAGTGGCGCTGCTGGGCCCGTATCCCCTGTCGCGCTCCCTCCGCTCTTGGGGGGGCCCGGGGCGCCGGTGCGGGGGGTGTGTGTGTGCAGCGTGGGCCATGTTTGGGTTCTTGAAGGGCAATGTAAATCTAAGGAACCCGGAAGCGCAGGCCCCGCAACCGCAGCGCGGGCGGGCGGGCGCCCGGGTACCGCGGTGTGGCCGCGGGTGACGCGGAGATGAGGGGAGTTGAAGGGGTGGCCGGTGTGGCCAAGTGTGCCTAGCAGCGATCTGCCTGCTGTGTTGTATAGGTGTGAGCACCTAGCTGAGGGGTAGGAGAGCTAAACCAACGTGAAGGTTAATAAAGCTTACCTGGAAAACACGTTCATTTGTCACTTTTCTCTGTCTGTTGGAGTGCTGGTGTAAAGGTTGGTGCCTGAGGGATGTCAGGCTTTGTGGGTTTTGCTCCTCTTGCTGCAGATGTCATTCGGGCTGTTTGGGAAGGCAGGAAGAAAAAAGGTGATCAGTCTGTTCTCTGTTCTTGCCCCTCCTTGTGCGCACGTCGAGGCTCTGGGTACCACTCCTGTGATGTACTGATGTCATCAGAGACAGTTGTAATGTCAGTGCTGATGTAGGGCATCACTGGCTAAAGCAGGACGGAGGAGACTTCAGAAAGTACTAATAGTGCTTTTGTTAAATGTTGTACTGAATTGCTTCTGTTCCTGTCTGTGTATTACTGTAGCTGCATAAGCTGGTTTCTCAATTTATTGTTAAAAATCTAAGTCAGTCTGACTGCTTTGCTCCTGAAAGATGTTTTAAACATTGTGCTGCCCTACTGTGTGATTTGTTTAAGAAGGAAGCAGTAGTGAAGAAGTAAAAAATGGCATTAGCCGTTAATTCCCTTCCAGCAGGACTTGGACACAAAACCAAGTTATTTTTCTTGAAGCACAATGTTATTAGAATCCCTACTTCCATTGACTGCAGAGCAGCAATATTTATGTTGTTTTTCTTTTTTGAGGGAGACCACCTTTTGCCAACATCCTATTTTGCTCTTTCCATCCACCTTTCAGTCTCCTGTAGTCACATGCAGCAGTGCAGGGTCACATAGACCATGAAGCAAGGAGTGGGGCAGGGGGAAACAGTCCTGTTTAATATTACAGCCACTGCTTTTTGGTTGTTGAGGAGTGTGCTAGATGCTGTTAATAAAACTCCAGTTCTCTGTGAAGTGCTTTATGTCCTGATTTTACAGGGGCATGTCAAAATAGCATCTCTCAGTTTTGTATTACAGGCAGCAGTTTGTGAGTAGTCATTTCTCCCTTTTGCTTCTATTTCAATCCATGTTATTTACTGCCCAGTCACGCAACTGCAGAGAAAGAAGCATAGTTTTTAAAGTGTGACTTTGAAATCAGAAGGTTGGGTGAGAAGTTTCAAGAAAGATGTAGTACCTTCAAAGGTTCTTTATCTCCTTAATAAAAACGTAAATGGACTACATCTCACACTAGCGCCTCTGTATCACAAGATAAATAATAGCTCTAACAAAAAAAACCCTGAAACATAAAGCCCAAACCCAAAAGATACTCCTTATCTTTCTAAGGTCTGTTAAACATTTGGGTGAGTTGCTGACAATTGCTATAAATATACATTTTAAATCTAGTAACATTGGAAGGGACCTCAAAGGCCATCTAGTTCCAACCCAGAGGTCACAGGTAGGAACACCTTCCAGTAGACCAGGTTGCTCAAAGCCCCATCCAGCCTGGCCTTGGTATGCCAAGAAACATGGGAGCTTGAGCTGGATTGGGTTGTGTGAAAGGTCAGCTCCAAACTTATGGTGTAAGTCCCTCAGTTTGTTAGACTGCGGGCGTCAGCTCGGTGTAATGATTCTTTGGGAAGGAGTAGTTTATCTGAAAGTCTGGGGTTAGTGGTATAGTATTTTAAAGGACAGCAAATATAATGTAGATGTAAATAGATTTGAATTCTGAGCAGATGTTAATTATTCAAGTTGCTGAATGTGTTGGTTTGCTGGTTTCTTTTCCCCTGTTCTAGTCCAAGAAAAAAGGTTTGAGCTTTGAGGAGAAGAGAGCTCGCATGATGGAGATCTTCTTTGAAACAGTAAGTAACTTGTAATTGTCCTATATTTACATTGTTGGGAAAACAGGTCCTGAAAGAAGCTGAGCTGTAGATGACCTCTGTATATCCTGCTGTGCATTTCACTGATGCCCTGTGTCATCAATGTATAAATTACAGTGACAGAACTTGATTCATATAGCCTCTGATCAGGTGGCTTATTGCCAGGCAGAGCCAAGGCATTCAGATGCTTAGGTGGTATCAAATGCTTCAGGTGCTCCCTATTCAAATCTTCTAATTTTGAGTTTGTTCTGTCAGAGGGATTAGGAAGATTAGGAAGTATCTCGCGGCAGATTATGGGAGGAGGAAGACATTTGAGTGTAGAAAAGATGAGGAGACTTGAAAGCGGTCACTGGGGAGGCGAAACCAGGGGATCCAGAAGCAGAGATAGAACTATAATGTGATGTAGGTAATTCACAATATTTCACCTATTAAAAAGAACACTGTGGTATCTGAGTACTGTAGCAATGTGGTGCTCCTGGTGCTGAGAGTGTAACCTGGGCTCTGTCTGTCCTAAGGGGTTTACAGCCTTAACTAGAGACAAGATCTAGATGATCCTGCTTGAGCAGGGAAGTTGAGCTGGATGACTCAACTTCCATTTGGAATGGGGATGGATGACTGCCATCCCCATTCCAAGGAATAGTGGTCCCTTTCAGCCTCAACCATTCCATGATTCTGTGACTTGAGACCACCAAAGAACAGAAAAGGACTTGTTACAATAATAGTCTTTTAAAATTATTTAATTAATAAGTATTCTAAGTCTATTGAGGGATGTGCAGCCTATTTCCCTAGCAAAACATAAACATGCACTATATTTCCTGCTTGCTTTTTTTGGCATTGATTTAGTGTAAAAAAACCCACCCAGACTTAGATGATGCTGTCATTTGGAGCTAAAGTGTCTTTTATGTTTTGCACAGAAAGATGTGTTCCAGTTGAAGGATATAGAGAAGATTGCTCCAAAAGAAAAAGGGATTAGTAAGTGTTCCAAAACTTAATTCTCGTGAGTCATACAGGTCATACAGTGTAAACTTTCTTGGCTACAATTTTAGGTTTGTGATTGTAATGGTGAGGAAAAATAGCTAGAAAGGAAGATCAGTCAATGGTAGGGCTGTAGGTTTAAAAGTGACATGAACAGCATACTCCTATCTTAGTTTACTGATGTTAAATGGGATGGGATTTTTCCTAGGCTCTGAGATGCCTGACTTGCAGTGACTGTCAGTGTATGAAATATGTGCACTCAGGTAGTGAACAGAAGATTTAAATGTCTGTCTGTAATGTCACAAATATCTTAAAATGCTAGTCCAGATTTACACAGTCCCTATAAGCTTTTCTCCCCCCAAAAAATGGCTGGACAGCTGTAAATGGAAGGGGGTTGTCTTTTCAGTGAAAGTCTTCCTGATGAGATCTATTGGTTTAGGATTAGGTCCAGGAGGATCTATCTTATGCTGTTGAGTTGTTTTATATGTCCTCATTCTGCTTCCTTCTGTGCTCAGTAACAAAAGGGTGGCAAGGCATAAACCTTGTGTAGTTGCCACTGTCCTTGACTAGCATGTCTTTATGGCACTGCAGGAGTAAATGAGCTTCTTGGAACAACTGCAGGCATATGTGAATATTGCAAAGCAGCTTTTTTCAGTTACGTCTTCAACTAACAGAGGCACTCACAGGCTTCTGAAGAGATGTGCCGTGGTCTTGATTGGTTTGTCAATGCATATGTTTAATTGTAATTTGCAGGAAGAGGATGCAAAACAGTAAATACAAGCAATGGAATGTCATATTAAAAAATCTGGAATGCAGAGTTTCTAAAACCATCAACACATTTTAATAGCCCACATTCATCCTACCTCTGCATATAAAGGCATTTAGCCATGCACCCTAGACCCCAGTTACTCTGGAAAGAACAATGTCTAGGCTGTGGAAATGCCCCCATGCTGGCATCCAGCCTGTAGCTTCCAAAAGATAGGATGTTTCTGATCTAGGATCCCTTTTAGACTTGAAAGTCAGACACTGAAAACCATAAAGTAGCTCAAAAGTCTTTATATCTGCAGTGCTTGAGTATAATAACAATTACTTCGAACAGACACAATTTTTAAAATGGTGGGGTATACCACACATTTGCTAGAAAATGAACAATTATGTTCAGAAATGGTTTGGGTCCTTTGACTGCAGTTCACTTTTTGTATTGGAGCTGACTATAACTGAAAGGAAGATCTGCCTCTCCTGAGTCTGTAGACAGATGGCTTTTGGTGCCTCTGCTGCTGTTAAATGCTTTGATAAGCGTTACAAAGTGAAATGTAATTACACTCCTAATCAAGAAATTGTAAATTAATCCACATTAGAATTAAGATTGCAAGATAACTTCTCAAGTACCCTCTCATGAGTTTGTTATGGTTTGTACTGTAATATGCATGTATGTCTTATGATACTCATGAGTGGTGTTTTACAAACATCTGGTAGCAGACTGTACCAAGTAGCAGCCTTGATGTCTAAACTGCTGATTTGAGATTCATTCCTTCAAGTGAAGCATCAGGCATGGTGTCCTCTTGAAATCTTCCAGCTAACCGATGCTATAGTAAAATATTCATACAGATTATTGTGGATTTATGGTTTTCATAATTTTCTGTAGTTTAGATGCTATGCATTTCTAATTTGATATTTTTGCTTTCATTAGCCTCAATGTCAGTGAAAGAGATTCTGCAAAGCTTAGTTGATGATGGCATGGTGGACACTGATAGAATTGGAACTTCCAATTATTTCTGGGCTTTTCCAAGTAAAGCTCTTCATGCCAGGAAGCGTAAATTGGGAGAATTGGAGTCTCAGGTAAATCTATTTTAAGGAAAGTGCTTTTTTCTTATAACTTCTTGTCATTCTTGTCATATTATGCTCTCGCATATGCGTGCATGTGTGTGTGTACCCCTGTAATGTACTGTACACAGATTTTGCTATAGGAATCATCTGGCACACATGGTATGACATTATCTTGCTACCATGTCAGAAAACTTTTGGAGGTTGTTTTAGTTGGAGCTTAAGAAGACTTTGTCTACTTGCTGCTTTCTGAAAGCATGTTATTTGTGATGCAAAACATCATTTAATGACTTTGTCTAAATATTTAAGTAGCATATGCTTCTATGTGTCTTTTATATAATGTAGGCCATCATGTGGTAATGACCTAAAAACCATGAGAGGACTGAAATGCATAACCTAAGTAAATGTGGCAGTGGTTTGTTCTTATGACCAGTGTGCTTTCCTGTCTGTTTTTATCTGTAGCTTAATTTGTGAGCATTTGTCTAATCCCATATTGTACTTTCATTAAGAGAGAAGAGCAAATTAGTCATGATCTTCTGCAGAAGAGCCAGGCATCTTTTGTTGCAACATTTCTGTTCTATGGATCTAGTTCTTTCCTACTTTTTAGGAACTGTCTTTCTTGCTTCTCTCAGTTGGAGTGGGAAGACATTTATTCATCAGTTTTATTTACAAGTGGAGTACATCATAACAAGATCAATAAACTAGCTTTGGTCTGATGGTGCCACGGCACTGCCAACCTTTCCCATGCTTATTTATGCATGTCTGTTCCTCAAAGAATCATTTGAATTGATGCAAAATTATTGGTAGTATCTGAATGTGTCTACAGCATTATTTTCTTCAGACATAGCTCTGGTATTATCATTGCCATCTTATGTACAGCGTTGGCCACTTCAGCTGCTACTTTAAGGCTTCAAACTGAGTGTATAAACTCATGCTTTCTTCCCAAGCTTGTATTGTAAAAGCAGTTTTTTATATGCATAAACACTTGTTTATGCATAAAATGTAGTGTGACCAGCTGGGAGGTAACCTTGTCAGTTATCCCTTGCTGTGATGTTGTGGCTTGTAAATCTGTTATTAAAAACCTGAAAGAGTCCAATCCACTTATCTGTTTTAACCAACATAAGGTCATTTCCTTTTGCTCTGAATATTTTCATTAATGGCTTGGATACTCTCGATGGCTGTCTGAAGGTATTTAGTGTGTCTGCTTGTGTAGATCTGGCAGAGGGGTACTCTTGTCACATGCCCAGTGCATTTGCTGTAGCTTTCAGGATCAAGAGTAAGACTTCCTAGAGCTTTCACTTCATTTCTCCTTATTCACTACCTCATGTCATTTTTATGAGCCAGTGATACATTCAGGGGTCTGTGGCAGTAAGGAGGAAGTATTGCAGTCCTTTCTGTCGTTAACTGTAAGTTGATAACCTTTTAGGCAGGTGCTTCAGATGAGTTGGGAAATGCTACTTGATATAGCTGCTGTGGGCTGTATTTTTGTGTATGGGTCACCAAAATTGTTGACTCTTTAATTTCAGGTTCTACCACTGACTTGCTCCACGTTTTGAGTAAGTTTCTCAGCATCAGATGTATCATGGTTATAAACAGTACATTGTGGTACTGAGACTCGGTTAATGTTAAGTTGTCCCACTGACAATTTTGTCTGCTGCTTTATTGCCTTTGCTTTCAGGACTCAGATGAGTCCAGGCATTAAAAACTTACTTTTAGTAAAGTTTAGCTGGATATGCTTGTACTATTTTCAGGCATGGACTTAGTCTGGCATGACAGGGTTTAAATTCATTCATTGGCTGCTAGTAACAATGCACTGATTCCTACTCTGGTGAGTTTTGTTTGTCTGAAACAGGAGATCAGTTTAACTCTACCCTAATTTGGAACTGAGTGTCCTAGTAATGATACTCAGGTTATTAGTATGTTCACACAAGTTTTAGACCAGGCTACTTACTCTGCCAGAACACAATGCCAACTGAACAATTGTACAAATACATGCCAGAATTCCTGCTTTGTTCACCAAAAACCCTGGTGAAACTGCCATGTTGAACGCAAATGATTTGCTCCTGGATACTTTATATTTTTTCTTATGCTCCACATTAATCTAAGTAGCTGAATGAAGGAGTTGGTATTTGTTGTCTTTGCCCTTGGGCCCAGTCCCATCATGAATTGTAAAGATAATTGATCAAGCAGGTCTCTGTCATACCCTGATGAGTATCTTCCTTGGAATGTCTTGCAGAATCTGCCTAATATGCTCTATCATAAGTATCCAGGGGTTATCTACTAATTCCTTTAAATGTACTATTACATTATTAAAACATAAAACTGTCTATCATTATGGAAATATAGGCATGTAATTATTGTATTGTAATGTTATTTTATGGCTACTTCTGTGTATGAAATGAACTATGCTGATACAAACAGTTTTGTGATATAAACCTGTTCCAGGTGAAATAGTTTTGTTGCCAGACATTTATTTGCAAGCCTAGTCCTGCTCCTAACATACAGGGTTATTGATGTAAGAGCTCTCTTTAGACCATGTTATGAGTCCTTAAAATACTCATATTCATTACCTTGCTTTTCTGATGAGAATGGGAATGTTACAGCATTTCAGGGGAAAAGATTTTCGCTAGCTGAAAATGACTTGTCACCTTTCCACCATGTCAACAGATATTTTCCATGAATAGCTCTCTGAACGTTTTTGCAAGATAACAGATTCTGTCTGTGTCTGTGAGCTGAAATTTGCTCTTTTAATGTGTGTATGCTTCTTGATGTGAACACATACAGGTTTTTCTTCAGGGTTTCTGAATCCAGTCACCACATATCATGAAACTTCTTGTCAGAACATGCAAAGCAAAGAAAAAAAGTAAGCTATTGTACGATTTCTCTTGCACATTGCCTGTCTTTCATCATTCCTATATGCAGCTTGTGGCAAGCTGAGCGACGTTTTCTTTCTGTATCTTGTCCAGATCACTTGTTACATGAGTTGGTCTCTTTCTTCAGTTGTTAAAAGCTGGAATCAAGCCACCTGGAATCAAGCCACCTTACTTAAAGTACAAGTTTAAAAATCTAGTAGTTCAGTTCATACTGCAATTGAAGCTTTTTACTAGGAAGCAATATCTTTGTTTGCTGAGTGAATGGGTGAGAGGTGAAGGGAAAGGAGTGATCCCAAATGCTGAAGAGAGACATTTGAAAATAAGTGGAGGAACAGAAGAAGTTTCTGTAAGATGCACATTCTCCTATTAATTCATAGTGCTGAGGCTTATGTTGGACAAATTGGGCCTGCTACAGGACCTTTTGCTTGCATATGTTGGTACTTCATGTCATTTTAGTGAAGTTGCTTTTGCCTCTCTGCATCTTACAGAGCTTGTGATCACGGGGAGGCTGATTTAGGAACTGTTCTTGAAACAAATATTTTGTTTCAGATATTTTTGTGATTATTAAGCCACAGCTCAATTTAGAAGCTTAGGAGCAAAGAAGTCTGGCTCGGTGTTCATAACGAAGAACAAGCCAGTTTTGTCCGGATATTTTAAAGTTGCACCTCACGGTGGTTGTGTATATCATAGATTTTTGTCAGAAGGGATTTAAGTCATCAGTGTGATCCCTTTGTGCAGAGGAATGGCAATTAAAAACGATGCTCGAAATAAAGGATGTTGATCCTGCTCTCTAACCTAGAGTTACTGTTCGGACTTCTTCCTGTTCTTCTGAAAAGCAAGGACAATGAGCATCTTCAGTGTGTGTAGCATCTGCTGCAATTTCTTTCATTGATGGCTCACAGAGTAATATTTGCTAAGTAGGTCCCTATGGGTTTTGTATTGATTTGTTTTACAGTAGCTGACTTAAAGGTTTATGCCTTCTGCTGGATGCTTGTTCTTCACCTCTTGGTTATGCTTATGCAACTGTGAATTGGACCACTGAAAAAGTAAAAAGACGTGGGAAGTTGCATTTTGGTTTATGGTTGCATCAGTACAGCTATGAGATTGTGATAGCAGAGCAAGGGTGTAGATTGAGAAGTATTGTTTTAACAAGGTTTATAAGTGGAGAAATTTTTAATGGAACTTTACCTTGTTGAGAGAACTGTGGAAGCTTTACTGAGAGGTTGGTGGGTTTTTTTCTTTCAGTAAGAAAAGGTGAAACGATGTGGTTTTATTTCTTATCAATATTTTCCTGGCAGCCAGGTTCTGAAGCTTTGAATTACCTATATTCAATTGTATTTTGACAAAATGAGATGTTACTCTTGGCATAATAATACCAGAAGCTTAGAAGTTTTATTAAACTAATGAAGAATTTGACCTACGCAAAGAAAGAAGAAAGATCATTTATTGAGGATTCTGCTGCATGTTGTTGATTTCATGTATAAAATGTGGAGACTGGAGATGAGCAACTCCAGCATATTAATCACAGTCCTGTTCAGTCTTGGGCAAGGGCTGCTAATATGTTTCATACAATTACTTGTGTGCTTGTTTTTTGTATTGTTCTAATGTGCGTTTACGTTACCTGCTGAAGAAGAGAAGGCACAAATGCAACCAAAACCTTGACGACAGTTGTACGAGATAGAAAGCGGCATTAACAGTGAGTGAGGAAAGAGAAGCCTTTATGATATAATCTTAGTATAAGCAGGTTCAGTTTAGATTTTCTTTCTCTTTTTCATGTGTCTTTGGTAAAACACAACTGTGCTGTCTGTTTTAAATAAGATGCTATTGCAAATGCTTGTTTGCATTTTGTTTTATAGTGGCTTGAATTAAGTATTAATTAAAGTAACTAGTAAAAATGAGGCTTTTTTCACACGAGGCCTGTTGAGTCTGCAGACCACAACCTTCAAAAGCCATAAGGAATGTCCCATCTCTCCAGCACTTTCTCTACCATACTCAGCATGACTTAGGGATAGTCTTGGCTGGAGTTGCACAAGGCAGGTTTAGTACTGATGCTACAGGGCTTAAGGGGCACAGAAGCAATTTCAGTGGTCCTTGCTGATATCAAAGAGTGTCTGGCTGGGATATGTGCTTGAACCATAAGGTCCCTGAGCATTGCCACAGCATAGTCTAATATTTTAACAGATAGGGGCCTGAAATAGCAAGTTTTTCAAAGATCTTGCAGTTGTTAGTGGAACTATTGACAGTCCTGTGAGCACTGTAATTCAGTAGCTTGGGGAAACAACCAGTTTACTTCCTTTCCCCAGTTTGGTTTTGTGACATTTGATTCCATTGTTCAGTTCAAAGCTGTTCATTTCACTGTTTCATTATTAATTGTTGCACTTATCTTATTTCTCATGACATTGCTTTCTCGTGGGTTATTGTTTTGTATTCTTAGGATTTGCAAGGGAAAGTTTAACAGAAGACAGTGTCAAAGCTGCTGTTCCTTCTAAAACTGGGAGCAGTATGGTGACACCTGGTACTGCAAGAAAGATTAAGCTGAATCTTCTTAGAGCAGGATACAGGATGGCCTTTCTATGATGTTCCCTGTGCTCATTTCAAGATACATGTCACCAACAGAGACTTGAGGACAGTTTCTGGCAAGTTTTTTCCTTCACTAAGCATTGCATTGGGCCACTGTTAGTTAAGACGGAAGGGATTAGTTGATGTTTCATTCCTTAAATCCCTGCCCTAGGGTTGGTAAGAGGAGGGATTTTCACTTCCCATGACTCATGTATTGAGCCAAGGGAAGAATTTGGAAGTCAGTACATCCTAATTCTCATTTGGCAGCTAGTTTAAAAAAAAAATAAAAACCCCCAAATAAAAATCCCCACACCCCAGGAATGAACTTGTCGAAATAGAGTGACTTCACATATACCAAATTGTTTGTACTTATGAGCACTGAAATATGAAAAGAGAAAGGATTAATTTTATTAAATAATAATAATTAAAAAAAAGACTCAGGGAATACTGTTTTAGGAAATGCTTTGTTAGGAATGCACATTGTTTGGAAATAGTTAATGGAAAAAAATAATCATGTTGGTGAGTAATCTGGCTTGAAGCCTCCTGGAGATTTTTGACAGCATACCTAAAAGAAGAGAACCTTATTTGTTCAGAATGCACACAGAAAATTTTGAATTTCAATGATCAGAAAGCTCTTTCAAGTGTGGTTTGGTTTATTTCTGTCCTTTTAGGCAGAGACATTTTTCATCCTCAAATACTGTGACTGGATTACTGCATGGAAAATTGCTGAATAGGGACTGCTTGAGACCACTGAATGAAGCACAAGGAACTTCTGCTGTCCACATCGTTTCACTCTGAACAGCCTCTTCCTTGATCCAATTGGCTCACCCATTGTCAGTGTATTTCCACACAGTCTGGAGATTGATTCTGGACTGCAAGTAGGTACAAGTGCTCAGAGGTGGCTAGCTTAAAGTAATCAACCCTGAAAGGAGGTACAAATCCATGGAGATGATAGATGTTCAGTAAGGAGTAACAGGCCTGGTGGTGCTTGGAGTTGAGTGACATTGCTGAAGATGCCAGACAAGATTTGTACTTGGCTGGTGCTTTGAATCAGCCAGGGAGTGTCTGTGGGACCTAGTGCTCTGAAGCAAGCCTTTTGCATTGTTTTGCAGGAGTGTTCTCCATAGATGGTGTTACCAGCCTTTAACTGAGCTCCTTACACACAGATGACTATTTCAGTTTTCATCCTGGTTTATGGTTTTGAATGGAGAGTCTTACTGTTGTTCTGTTTTTTTGTTTTTTTCTTTCCTTGTGTTGTTGAACGTTAAGGACATTGGATAAAGTGTCTTAAGGTTTATTGTGATCTTAATATTTGCTGAATACGTTTTAGAAAAGCTTAGCACTATCTTTTTAGTATGAAATTTATAAATGTTGGGGGAGGTATCTTATCCTGTCTCAGCCTGAGAAGACAAGGCTGTGGGGAGACTTTCCAGCAGTCTTCCAATACCTAAAGGGGACCTTCAAGAAATCTGGAGAGGGACTTTTTATAAGGGCATGTAGTGACAGGACAAGGGGGAATGGCTTTAAACTGACAGAGGGGAGATTTAGATTAGGTGTTAGGAATAAATTCTTTACTATGTGGGTGGTGAGACACTGGAACAGGTTGCTGAGAGAAGTTGTGGATGCCCCATCCCTAAAAGTGTTGTAGCCCAGGTTGGATGGGGCTTTGAGCAACCTGATCTAGCGAAAGTGGCCATGCCCATGGCAAGGGGTTGGAACTGGATGAGCTTTAAGGTCCGTTCCAACCCAAACCATTCTATGACTCTATGAATAGTGTAGTTAAAGAATTGTTCTCTAAAGCCAGAGTACATCAGTACTTTTGCAACTAATGCATGTGACTTGTGTTAGAAATTATCTTGTTAGACATTTTTCTCTATTATGTATGTTTACAATTTAATTTTATTAGGTTGCAGAAAACATAATAAATTGTCCTTTTCCTGGAAAAATAAAAGTCTAATTGCTGAAGAGTTCTCTCTTTTAATGTCCATTGTAATACATAGGCAGGATCCCAATATGTTGACTAAGCAGTTACAGCAGTCATCCCGTATCCATGCTGGGCCACCCTTTTCCCCTCATATTTGAGGGTATCTCATTTATCTTTCTCCTGTATTTATTTATTCTTCTTTGGATTGGCCTGGCCATTTTGATAATCTGCTGAGTGATTCCATTCCCTTCTGGCTCACCTTTTTCTTTCTCCTCTCTTACATAGTAATGATTCTCCCACCAGGCAGTTAGTCACCCCTCCCTCTGTTCACCCTGCAGGCTTTCACTGACCTGTACATTTTCTTTGAAATAAAGGACTAGACATATGAAGAAATGGCCAACTTCATACCATCCAGT